>NW_001509761.1:1344242-1661689 GCF_000149645.3 Aspergillus fischeri NRRL 181 | reverse complement strand
CAAGCTGAAACCGCCCTCGTACACGCGAATTGGTGTGTGGGATAAAGTGCTTTTGTAGCCAGCAAAGCCCTATCTCATCAGTAGTCCAGCCATATTTGAGACCTCAACCGCCAGTCTTTGTAGGGCTATCAACCCAACCCGCAATAGCACTTTGCCCTGAATATCACACATGGCGGTAGTGAATAGCCATCTGCGCAGATTGCCTCGATAGCAGTAACCCATTCATGATTTCCTGGCTGTAATATTGAGCGCCGACCATAGTATTCAGCTCGAGTAACCACCTTCTGCGCTGAAATAAGACCCATTGCAAATCCTGTCTCATCAAAGTTGTAAATATCCTCTGGTTGGATACCATTCTCATTAATAATGCATTGTACAGTTGCAAACCACTCTCGTAGTGATTTTGGGTCTTCATTTAGGGCACGCCGGTAATCATAACGTCTTGAAAAGCGTGTACGAAGCTCATCACGTCGCTTAATAAAGGCTGATGGCCAATTCTTGCCTACAGTAGGCGAAGGGTTGGTTCCGCGCGCAGCAAGAAGGATATTAGCCATTTCTGCTACAGTAGCAGGTCTAGGCGCTGCTCCACGCGTATCCATAGAGATAATCCACTCAGTAAGCGAATCCTCTTCTAATTTAGTCAATTTATGACCAGGGGGGCGTTGATCAACGCGTGGAAGGCGTCCCTGGGCGCGGTGGTGTAGTGTAGCAGGCAGTATCTCATATAACTTCGCTGCTGCACGGAGAGATTTGATGCGGCCATTTTTAATATCATCAAGAGCTAATAAGATCCTGCCCTCCTGATTGGCCGATTTCTGTTGAGATTCAGAGCGAATTGGTGGCATGGTAGGTGGTTGAAGTTGTTATGTAGGTAGGAAGACGCGATTTTGGATGGGGTGTCTCGCTTGGCCGGGTGTCTCGCTTGGCCGGGAATTACGTTATAAGGAAATTTCGATATAAGGAAGCAAAAGGGGTTGTCTGAATTATTTGCTTATATCAGGGGTTTACTGTATTCTCTTCTCCAATTCTCGCCCGAGTGGACCGCACCAACCTCCCCAGGGTCAATGGGTCAATGGGTCAATGTCGCTAATTCCGATCCAATAATTTGTACCGAAAAATGAGAAATGATGTAATAAGCTGGGCCAGGCTTGGCATGTCTCAATCCAATTATTTCTGGCTGTGATGGGGTGTCCATCTCTGCACCTACCCGTACTGATTCAACCATCGTTGTCGCAGTCCTCAATGAGATGACGATCATATGGTATAGTATCAAAGGCAATGTCGATCAGAATCGAATTCTCGTCTAGGTACTGTCTAATATGTAGCCGCCACTGTTGACTGAATCGCAATTCCAATCGCGCCGGAACCGCTGCAAGTTATCGTGGCCAAAGATGCCAAGTCTCTCGCAACTATGTATTCAACGGCCACCAACAGTAGATCGCAAGAGCCTGTCGATCAGCTCCCAAGTCCCTCGAGTTCCAGCGGGCAACAACTGTCTGTCATAGAACGCAGCAGACCTGCAACGCTTTCGCCTGCGCCTAAGCTTCCCATTCCGCGATTGGGCTCTACCCCAATCAGCCGCCAACGCACACCGCGCGCCTGTGAATTATGTCGTGAGCGCAAAACCAAGTGTGACGGCTCAAAACCGATTTGCAAACAGTGTCGGCTACTGAAAATTGCCTGTACTTATTCTTGTTCCAAACGCGAAAGACAGCAGCTTGCGATTGAATGTGCCCGAGCGAAGGTCAAGGTTTACGAATCAGTGCTGCGACGGATCTACGACGAAAGCCGAAAAGAAGGTCGCACCTCCATCGAGGAGATATTCCATGTTAGTCTCTCTGCTTGCCCCTATCGCCGCGCTTTCTTATTGTCCCGTGTCTGGCCGTGCTAAAGTTGTGACAGAAACACTTTCTTGCTTCACCAGAAGTATTCTCTTCGTTCCTCGGCTCGAAGTCGCTGTTTGAGCAACAGCCTTCTCCGCCAAACCCAGGACTGTCTTTGCATCGCATGCATATGGCATGGGCGAGGAGGAATGGCAGTAGAACGTCGCACTTATGCCAAGAACCACAACTCCGGACCAAGGGCATTCGAGCTTGGACTTCTCTTGTGGACGATGAGGTCGCAAGCCATCTTCTTTCGCTCTATTTCGCGTGGGAAAATCCCACATGGCAACTTGTTGATCAGCATCTGTTTCTCAGAGACCTAGCGAGTGGGTCCAGGAAATTCTGCTCTCCACTGTTGGTCCACACCCTTCTCTTTTTTGGCTGTGTAATGTCACTCGCTCCATCGTCGTATCCGTCGACTGACTTTGATGCAGAGCTCCTCCTACAGTTTGGACCGGATAACCGATCGACAAGAGGAAAAATCACTTGGCAAAAAGTTATACGCTGAGATTCAGCACCTCTGGCAAATCGAGAAGGACCAGCTGAACCTCCCAGTTGCGCAGTCCAGTATCTTGATTGGCATCCTTTGTTGTACTCTGGGTATCGATAGACTGGGAACGAAATATATCCTTCACGGCGCAGAGCTATGTCACAAACTAGACCTACACTGCGAGTCACCGGCGTATCTCTACAGCAACGTTGACCGGGATGAGCTAGGCCCAATATCAAGATGCCATAAACTGGTCGCTTGGGCCGTATTCGACGTGCAAGCGTGAGATATTCCGGACCCCGTTCAATGCCTCTTCAGCTCTGTTAACTTGCCTGTAGGCTAGCTGCACAGGTTTATAGGAAGATGCCAGTTTGGGAACAGCCGCCAGCTGTATGCTTCTCCCTACACGAGGCGGCAGTACTGGATGAAGGCGCCGAGTGGAGCCCCTACCCTTTTAAATTTCCGGTTCAACAGCCTTTTTACTACACTGCCGCCTGCTACCGCAGCGCTCTCGTGATGATTGTTCATGAGATTGCTATAGCGGGCATTAAATTTTCGAAGACCGGCATTTCAAGCGACGATTGGCAGTACGCTCGTCAGCAACATCAGAAGTTATGCGATTGGATGAGCAGCCTGCCGTCATGTGCGATGCCCCAATCCAACACAACCCCACATATACTATGTTTGCAGTGAGTCCCTCGACCACATTTCTGATTTCTAAGAAGTGGTCCTAACAATCACTATTAGCTTGTACTACCAAGCCACCCTTGTATTTCTAGGTGATATGTTTATCCTATATTCAAAGGTGACACGCAATGACGAATCGAATCTGGCATGGTTCGATCCCTGGAGTGTAAAGTCTCGGGCCCTAGATGCTGTTGGGTCTCTCATTCTGCGGTACAAACAACATCACGGATGGAAGTCAATTCCTCTTGTGTTCCTTCACTATTTCTGCCTGGCAGGGGTCCATACAATATCGCAGTTGGAACCCCAGGAGCCGAAATGGAGTCTTATCTTGGAGAGCTGTGTGGTGGGTCTCTGGCATATGAGTCTTGGTTGGGGCAGGCTGTGCACAGCGTTTCTCAGGACGATTGAGCTTGTACTCAAGGCGAGCAAACTCGACGAGTCGCTCATACCCACAAAGGTGACCGTGATTTTTAAACAACTGAACACCACTCTTTGGACTGCCACAGATATTTCCTCTCTATCTGCAGACTATGTCGTGCACCATGTTCCAGTTCCTAGCGAGTCCGCCGCAGGATCCGAATTCAAGGCCGAAGGTCTAGAGAACCTGATCCGTAGCATGGATCATCTTTCTATAAACTGATAGATCTGGGACGCGCTTTCTATTGCTCCGCGCTTATTCCAGCTGGTACAATGGTCGAGTTGGTCTTTGCTGCTAGCACTTCATTCGTTGAGGTTGGCGCCGAGAGCTGCAGATATGTCGTACGAAATCACAGCCTGATCTTTCAGAAGGCGCATTGTCAATGGACTATACAACATGAAAAATGGCCTATTCGAAGGAAATAGTCAGAATTATGTATTCTCATTGAGATGACTACGGCCGATGACTCTTTGGCTGGTCAGAGGGGCCAATATCCATGGCAGTTCTAACATCAAATATCTACGCATTCTGGGTATCATTGATCATCATCTGGCATGGTAGCAGGTTGATCACTGGGGTTTATCGGATCCTGCGAAGCGGAGGCCTGGTGGATCTTCACCCTTGCAGGCAACGTCCGACCGTCCCCTTTCTTATCGTTCACACTCAAGCTTTCTTCATTAGCCACTGCGGATGAACATTCGGCCTGGTCTTTATGGATGGATTTTTCGTCCGACACCTGTGCATCCGACTCAACATGTCTATCGTTCTGTCGCCCATGAAGAAGTTTCTGTTTTGAACCATCCAGTGTCTCATGCAGGGCTCGCAATTTGTGCTTCGTCCGAACGTATCCCTCCATGCCTGCAAGGATGGCGTACGATTTTGTGATGGAAACATGGGACATATCCACACCTTGATCCTGCAAGGCGTGAACGAAGGCGCGGAAATTGGCCGACGGCGGACGGTAATGGCCACTGAAACGTAAGTATTTATTGCTGTCTCATCTGTCGAGAGCGAAGAAAGGAATATTAATTTACCTCAAAGGCGTTACACTGCGTAGCCGACCGTTCCAGATCTTGATCAAACCTGCCGCCGCAACGCGCGCACCGCGTAGAAATGAGGAATGTTGGAAGGCTCCCTTTTCCTTGATACCGATGTACAGACGAAATGAAGTGTCCGCGACCTGTGTCATTGTCAGTCATGGGTCGCTCTAGGTGCCTGATGATAGGAAGAAGTCGCCTCACAAATAACCACATGTCCTTTCTCTTTGCGGGCTTGCGAGCAAAATGGTCGCGTACCACCGACGGTGTGATATGGGCTAATTTGTGGATCCCTTTTGCTTCCTCATAACCTTGGTTGATCTGTTCGCTGGGACTATCATCCGCTGAGTCTTCATCAGTCGGCGACTGAGTTGATATGGAAGACGAGCTTGACGAATACGCAACCGGATAACCAGCCTCGGAATGACCTCTGAACTGTGGCGCGTCCTCATCAATCGGCACAACACCCTTGAGACTATCCTTGAAGCGTGTACTATCCGTGCACACAAGCTCGTTATTCTTTGCCCAGCGGAAGAGACCTGCCTGGTCTACCGTGACCAGATAATTCAGCCGCTCGTCCCGGCTGAGATAGCGCACTTGCTGATGCTCCAGCTTCGCACGGGGACATTCAGGCAAATCTAAATTTTTCCCCTCGCCATGATCAAGCCAGTAGAAGAAATTCTGGGTCGAGGGACAGTTTTTCCAATAATTGTGATACTTGCGCAGGTTGCTGCCATGACGATGCTTGAGATCAACCATCTCGAGAAAGTACCGTTGATCCATCATCTTGGCCATCTTCTCAGATGGTACTCCGTGGTGGAGTATGGGAAATGAATGGAGAAATCGCGATCTGGAAGTGGAAGAAGCATTCGCTGGCGCATTTTCCGAGGATCGCCCTGTAGCGATTGGACTAGCTGTGGGCAGATTTGAAGAATCGGCCTCGTTCCTGAACTTGCCGTCATCACTGCCGGCTTGCATGGCGACGCTGACGACTCTTTCCCATTTTTGGTGCACTTGTTTTGAGGCGTCTGCGCCTGCGCCCTCTGGCGAAACGGAGGGACGATAGAGCTCGCGCCATCTTGCTTCTTTTAAAGCCTGACAGAAGATGTAAGGAGTCTGGTCGGAGTATGATCCTCAAAAGGGCATTACCTCAGACCATCGCGCAGATGCATTCAGCCCCAACCCCTGTAGTTCACGTCGCGTTCGATATCCGCGATAAGTTCTCTACACCGTCAGGTTAAACATGTAAAACACATAAACAAAAATCAGAACAATGCTGCTTATGGCAACTAAATAGAAGATGTACTCCGTACCTGAATAAGACGAGCTGCTTTCTCCCGATCCGCTACTGTGACGTCATTGTTCCTGGCAACTTCTGTCCCCTCAGTCGTGGTGGGGGGACAAAAACCATCACCAGGCGCAGCAGCTGGCTCTGCAGAGGGCACCGCAGAGGTGTCTGCTATATTTTCCGCCATGTGAGGAGATCGAGATCATCAGAGGCAAGTTATCTAAGAGAAGACGAGAAAATATGGAGTAGATCAAGAACTCTGTCGCAGGCAAACGAGGAGTTACTGGTGCCAAGAACGGGGATCATCACGAGCGCAGGCATTCAGGCTCTCCAGGCAGCCATTCAGAGGATGCTCCACCGGTATTTGGCGCTGGCTTAATGGCGGTGCATACAGCCTTAGATAGTTCTCCAGGTCAAGGACTCAAGGACGGTCAATCTCCCTTTGATTATCTTTGCATGGTTTGGAGTTCCGGTGCGTTCTGAGAGCATATGATCGAAGGTGATTATAACTTATGCAGCATTCATTCTTGCACTCGCACTCGCACTCTCACATGGGGTCTACTCCTTCTACCGGTAACTACTGACAATGGACCGAGTCTGGTGTCAATAGCATTCATCAAACCAAAGAAAAGCGTGACTCCAGAAAGCGCACTTCAAATGAGATGGAGTTCGAGAGCCTGATGATGGCATCGTGCTGAGCGAGATGGGAGGGTCATCTCCCGTATGGCCTGTTCTCTTGCAGCTACTGTATATCTGCCCATCTGGCCCGTAGTAGTGGCTTGGGGCAATTGCACCGACTGTGTTCTATAACAAGTCGACTCTCCGGCTTGAGAGCGCTATGTTGTCCGTGACTTCAGTTCGATATTATTCGACCTCAACGAGCGAAATCATCGGCAAACGACCGCCCTAGCTAGTTGTCAGTTGTTTGCAGGGGAACAACTGCTTCAACAGCTCCTGATGGCGTAAGCCTCTACTAATAACGTAATCGGACACCGAACGGGCCACGACACTGAGCGGGTCACTTCTCCCACCCCTGGATCTTCCAATGACTGAATCAATTTTTCCATCCTACATGGCATCAAAATAAGAAGAATCAGTGCTTGTATTAGAAGATAGAATCAGCCTTGCAGTCAAAGCATATAAAAATGGCCAGTTTAAAAGCATATGAGCTGCAGCAGCAGCATACGACATACTAAGGTCTACCCTTACCTATTAAATCAGTGGTTGAAAAGCACGGGTTGATATACAAGCAAACTGCCAGAAGCTTACTAATCTAGAAGAAGCATCCCTAAAGAAGTGGATTCTAGATATGGATGAGCGAGGTCTTCTACCTACTCATGCTATGGTATGTAAGATGGCGGATATACTACTACATGAGAGAAATGGGGAATCTGTCAGTGAAAGATGGATCACTAGATTCATTAAATGACATGATGAGCTCACATCCAAGTATACTCACAAGTATGATTATCAACGCGCAAAATGTGAGGATCCTGAGATCATTAACTAGTGGTTTGATCTTGTTCAGAATACTATAGTAAAATATGGTATTCTTGAACAGGATATCTACAACTTTGATGAGACTGGCTTTTAAATGGGTGTAGCCTATACAGCAAAGGTCATTACTGCATCCTGCTATTGAACAAGCCGCGTACAAGCTGTACAGCCAGGGAATCGCGAATGGGTTACTGTCATTGAATGTATCAATGCTTCTGGGTGGCCTCTGCCCCCCATGATCATCTTCTCTGGCAAGGTCCATCAGTCTCAATGGTATCAAGATATAGACCCTGACTGGCTGATTGGTGTGAGCGATAATGGATGGACTAATAATGGGCTTGGCTTATCATGGTTGGAAAAAGTCTTTGAGAAGCATACTATGACGCGTGCATAAGGAAAATATTGGCTTCTGATACTTGATGGTCATACTAGCCATGAATCTGCAGAGTTTGACCTATTCTGCAAGAATCATCAAATCATTCCTTTATATATGCCTTCCCATTCGTCTGATAAACTGCAGCCACTTAATATTGGCTGCTTTGCACCCCTAAAGAAGGTATATAGTGCAGAGGTGATGCGCAGTATTCAAAATAGCATTCATCATATTAATAAAGAGAACTTTCTGGATCTCTACAAGGAAGCATGAAAAGCATTATCACCTTCTAATATCAGCAGTGGATTTAGGGCTTCTGGACTAGTTCCATTGAATCATCAACAGGTGTTGGATAGGCTTACCATTAAGTATATCACACCACCCTCTACTGCTCATGGGCCTTTAGATGGAGACAGGGAATAGATAGCAAAAACTCCTTATACTACTGCGGAGGTACAAAAGCAGATGCAGCTTATTAAATAACTTATTAGTTGTAACTCTGAAAGCCCACTAAATAAAGCAGTTCATCAGCTGGCAAAAGCAGCTGAATCCACCATGTATAAAGTCATTCTATTACAACACTAGATAACTGAGCTTCACACAGTAAATAAAAAGCAAAAACAGAAGCATACAGCCCTAAGATCTTTTATTACTACTAGGGGTATTCTGACAGGATCTGAAGGTCAGCAACTTGCTCAAGAAGCCATGCAGGCAATGGACTTAGTGGAATCAGTTCCCAGAAAGCATGCGCCACCACAATGCAATAACTGCCATTAAATTAGTCATATTAGAACCAGCTGCCCTAGTAGATCCAGATAATTCAAAAATTTCTGTTAAATTGACTGTGTGGTAGTAAGATATCTTATGGTTTTTTGGCGTCGGCCAAAATCAAAATCATGGTTTCCGATGGCCCGCTCGGTGTCGTGGCCCGTTCGGTGTCCGATTACGTTAATGTGAAAAGAGTGGTCAAATTAATTTCGATCCACTCTGTACTAGGCCGAATGCTTTAGAGGCGTGTAGGTTGACCGTTGATATAGGCCACGCAACGCCCTATTGAACCTAAAACATCGGCCGCGGTGGAGATCACAATTACGCCAGTACTCTACTGAATCGGGCTCCAGTAATTTACAGTGGATGCTGGAAGATGGTAGTATATGCAAATCAAAATTATGACTTTAGTTGGGTCGCAGGCTCGCTTGCGAATTACGTTGTAAATTTGCCAAGATTCAGGGGTAGGTAGTAATCAGACATCTTGACATTTTCCGTTAGCTACCAGATATTTAGTTGACTATCCACTACTGTATTTGTCACACAAAACTCTGTTGCGAAAACGGTCTATTCCACTCGGATTTCGGTTACCAGACTCCCTGGCCATCCAAGGTTGACTGTCGACTTAGCCCACGTCAGGGATAATCAGCAGATATGAAGCTGACAACCACGCGCTATCTACATGGGGAGATACGTGCCTACCATGTTTCTGGTAGCGTGTACGGGCCTCTAGAGCCGTCGGCGACCTACAGGGTCGAGAGCTCTGACAAGCGACCGAACCATGCGGTGGCGCCGAGCCTGGACTGGGCTGTTTACACTACCTCCCACAGCGTGGTGTGCATCAGCCAGAACAGTGACCTGCTATGGCACTATGACCTAGAACCTCGCTCCATCCAGCGCTACTTGCGTGATCCCAGTTGCATGTTCTCTCTGGACGGGGCCTGGGTGTGGGTGTATCGCCCCGACGCGATGGCCGATCGGGGCCCTGATATATTAGTCGTGCTACGCGCCGACACAGGCGAGGAAGTCGCTAGGACAGAGCTGGATAGCGTTGGGGAGGGAGCCGAGCTCGTCCTACATCCCGACGGGCGGCATATCCTGCTAGACGTAGGCGAGGGCCAGGACGGCGTTAAATTATACCGAGCAGCATTCACTGGCGCTGACATCGACTTACACTCTTATGGGTGGGACGATCGCTGCTTGGTCGACGTGGCGCCCGATGGCCAGTGGTTCATGACGGTCGACCATGGCCGGTATGACGTCGCCTTTCATGTCTTTCTTAGTGGCGAGGTAGTACTGCGGGTACCAGTCGAAGCATTTGGCTACGAGTATTTTGGGGATGATGAAGCACGTGTGGACTGGAATGGCGGCTTCCTCAATGCGGGCATCGCGGTCGTCACGATCGGGGGCGAGAAGGACGATAAGGAGTGGCACCACCACTATAGCATCGACCTACGCACAGGTACACCCCGCGGCCGCTTCGAGGCATACTCGCGTGATAACTATGACTTCGAGCCCCTAGGAGACGGCACCTGGATTGTCTCAGGCCCTGACGGCAGCGCCGTCCGTCGCTGGTTGTCCACGACTGACCTCGAGGCATGCTGGCTATCAGGAAATGCACATGATGGCGCTCATGCAAGGTGTCCGGGAGCTACGTAGTTGGCGCTCTCAGGAACTCGAGGTTCGGAACATAGAGCATTAGAGCTTCCCGTGTTTGAAGTTAGATGTTTATAGAAGAATTACATTTTAATCTCTTTATTATCATATTTATTAAGATTAATCAAGTATAAATATTTGCTAATGCTTCTCATGGTATATTATCTAATTATTCTTAGGTAGGTATCAAAGGGTCGATAGGAGAGACGATATTTGGAGACTATACTGACTAAAGAAGAGAACAATGACAAAGGCCAACGGCTGTCAGAATAAGCTAATCTAAGTTCGGACATGATTTGGAATAGCTGGGGGCGAATAGTTTGCCTCCCACGAATGACTGATCCTCCTAATAGGCGGGAGTGGGACATATTAGTGCTGATTCTGCTTGGGAGTGTCATCATTCGTGGGGCTGATGCACTTTCAGCCTCAAAGAAGACTCCAGAATGGGACCCCGAGTCGAAATTCGGTAGTTGCTCCCAAGGGTTTCTCGACAGACATGGAAGACCGGCTCTGACACGACTTGGTTAATACGCCCCGATTCCCCTTTATGCCGATATCTTGATTCGCGAAATCTAGTGGCGTCGACAATATGGCTGGCGATACGACGCTCCTGGAACTGCAGGCGACCGGATTCAGACTCCGGAAAACACACAAGAAATCTAGGGACGGTTGCCTCAGATGTAAGCACCAGCGGAAGAAGGTAGGTCGTTTCTCCATCTCAATGACTCTACACGCAGTGTTCTGATCATATCGCCCCAGTGCGATGAGTTGAGACCGAGCTGCTCCAGATGTGCCAAGCGCATGTATACATGTCGGTACCAGAACCCTTTCAGTGATGGCAACGTGTCAATGGAGCAGGGATCGACTCAACTCCCTGTTCCCAGTTTGCCTGTCTCCCCACCGATTCCCAGTACTGTAGTCCCGGACTGTGTGTCGCCGTTAGCACCTTCGAGTGATCAGTCCTCGGTTCCCAGTCCTTTGTCTGGTGAACAACCTGCCTCCTTTTCAAGTCTGAGTACGGATGAAAGACCACCTTTCAATAGGCACACTAGGCACACTCCTGGTACTCTTGATACGATAGAACTCGGTCTCTTGAGCCACTACCTCACGCACACCAGCCGATCTATACCTGTCGATGATCTTGATCTCTACGCTCTTTCGGTAGGGGTGCCAAATCTTGCTTTCAGTTCCGATGTGGTCATGTCATCCTTGTTAGCCCTGGCAGCAGCTTGCAATTCGCACGATATAGCTAAACGAGCCCAAGCGCGTCTGGACCCCCAGACCCTAATGGATATTCAGAAGCTACTTGCGCTTGCGGAGCGCCATCACCAGGCTTCCCTGCGCCACATACAAACGACCATGCAGAACTCGGATTCGTACGATCACGTCCTTGCAAACGCAGCATTGATGGTCTTGTACGCCTCTGCTAGCCACTCCATCCGAGTGCATCTTGCGGCCGCTGCAAAAAAGTGTAGGCAGCGGCTGCCAAATGAGGTGCTTCCGCAACACTCACAATGGATCTCATTCACACGCGCTGCCCATACAGCGTCGACTGCAATTCTCAACGGTCTTGTGGCCGGCGCAGATGAAATTTGTACCGCCACCTCCAGCCCGATTCTAGATGCACGATCAGAATTACCGAGTCTGGGTTCTTGTAGTACAGATGGTTTATCACCAGAGGATGGTCCATCCGAGAACACGAAGCGCCTATTTCTGCCTCTAGTCGCATCTACATTTAATCGAGCTCTTGAGAGTCTACGCAGGAGAGCTGAATTGACAACCGCTCTTTTGAAAAGGTCCGAACTTTGTGCAGCCGACTCACTACAGCTACAGGCGTGCTTGGAAACTGTATCCGTACTTGAGAGATGTGCATGTGCAGCTCTGTCCAGAAGAGAAGGTAGCACAAGCGTCGAGCCACCAAGATATCAGCCAACATCAGGTGGTGGATTATGTAGAGTCTCACCATGGGTCGCAAGATACATGATCAGTGTCACTTCGATGGAGTCGCCGCAGATACTCCGACGGATCATCATGTCTTTTCTTAACAAAGCACCGGCTGAGTATCTTAATCTGGTCCAGTCAGTGCTTGATTCACCCTCCGCGGAGGCGAGGGCTGAGAATTGGATGGCACGAGACTCACCCGGGACGGAGGTACCGCTGCTCGACGCGGCGCATTTACTAGCAATGGATATCTTTGCCCATTGGCTGGTCCTTGTTATTTTATTGGATGGCGTCTGGTGGATTAGTGATATTGGAGAGTGGGAGCTTGGCCAGGTTGTATCATTAATGAAGACTCAGGATCTGCCGAGCCAGTCAGCAGATATTGGACAAACGTGGTGGCCCGAGACCATGTACTTAGTTAAGCGGGAGCTAACTCCTAGTGCCTCGCACTGGTAGATCTTGAAATAATTATTTTATGCCGATTACTATTCATGCGCAGCGTGTTTGAGGCTGTGGTTATCAACGAAGTCAACATGGACATAGGGTTACAGTTCTGGATAAGGGTTGTGGCATGGCGTATATAAGCGTATTATATGACTCTATTTGCAGCATCGTAGTAGGAGAGTGTGATATAGAACTGGCCTCGGTGTACTTTATCTATCCCAGGGAATGATAATATATTAACAATACAAACATCAAAATGGGCCCAGCTAAGGGACTTTCTCTGGCTGACCAACTCAATTCATGCTTCATTTCCTCCCTTCCCCAGTTTCAAAATCACAATGCAGTCGGTAATTCATAAGACCAATGTGACTCCCCAGCCCATAGCGGGAAAGAATTTGAACGCACCTGATAGTACTCAAGAGGCAACAGGCTACCCAACTGGGACTCGACACAACCACGCCTGTCCACAGGTCGGTGCTCGAATCGATCCTCAATCCACCGCAACAAGGTCTGCTTCGCCGCGTTGATGGCGGCGAAATGACTTGCCTGGGGTACAGCCAAAAGTTCCATATCCCCCGGGTAGCTCTTGCATGTCTCTTGCATTGTAGCCTTTGTCGAGTCATATGGCACTATTGGGTCTTCTGTTCCCTGCACGAGAAGAATTGGTCCTTTGAAGGGCCGCTTTCCAGGGTTCGTGAGTTGCTTGAAAGCTTTGGCGTACCAAGTCTCGTGCCAACCAGGCTGCAAGATCGCCTCTTCAGGACTGAACATGGCAAATGTGACCATTTGGGATCCTTCAATCTGATTCAGGAGTTCTATTCTACTCACGCCAAGAGGCGTGAACCAGTCGCTCAGGTTGAAAGACGGGTAAATCTGGCTCAGATCCTTCGCAATCCACGCTAGGAAACCTGCAGAGGTAAACGATAGCGCATCAGTTGGCGGAGCAGCGAGAACCGCACCGCGATAACCCTGCCCAATATCCTCAAACTTGTTATTGCTATCGTTCCGCGCGAGAATTTCAGACAGGCCCCAGGCAACCGCGCCGCCTTGGCTGTGGCCCATGACAACATATTCGCTGGAAAGGTGGCTGGGAAAGGACTCCCGCGCTGCTCTCAAAGCGTTCAGAGCGTCGTGAGCACCAGCTTCGCGAACAAAGTACTGGTGCGGAACGTGACTTCCATCCCACGAGACGTCCACGCCGAGTCCGGCATAGTCTGGGGCAACAACAGCGTATCCAGCCTCGGCCAGCGCAAAAGGCACAATGTCCGCGTAGAAAAGGCCACGGTGTGTCGAGGGAGCTCCATTGGCGTAGAAGCCCGAGGTTCCATGTGTCCATAGCACAACGGGCGCGGATGATAACCCAGAGTTGTTGTGGTTTTTGCGTTGTCGGAGAACTTTTGGCTGGAATGGCCAAAGGATATAGGCGGAAGCAGGGATCAGAGTACCATTTGCATTTGTCGTGCTATAGATGATACGGGACATGGCCGTCTTTGCCGGGATGGAGAACGGTGAAGGATCTGTGAACTCCTGGAGCTTGATTGTCTTCCCAGGCTCTGTGGGCCATTGGTCCCTGGGCAGGCCCCGGACATTGTAGAAGTCATCCTCATGGGCTCCACCATTGGCAAGCTGAGACCGGTCAAAATTGGTGATAGTGTTGATGATGGCGCCCTGGTCGCTTGTCAGGTTGGCCAATTCGAGCTGCTTCGGGCTGAGCTCGAAACTCGCATTCCATCCGGTCGACTGTGTCGCTGCAGCTGCAATAGCTTGACTCGTGACCAATCTAACTCCGAGCACCAGGATAGCGAAGTGTTGGAGGTATGTAAACATCGTAACCTTTGTGGATGCCGTCAAGGAATCCGTTCAGATGTTTGATAGATTTTTCAAGAGTATTTGTTGATGGTATTGAAGATGGACAGACAGCCTCATCGCTGTCTGTCACCTTTATATTCGAACCCGTCATCACCAGATTGAGGTTGTTCTCGCAGACATCAAAGAAGCTCACGTCAGGTCTTGGTGCAGCAATGTCATGCAAAGTAGTATTATTACAAAGCAGCGCCGTATGGCCCAGATTCGCCATGTCTTAGGTTCTAGAAGGAATTACGCTGTCGTAAACGAGGATAGGGCTAGTGCATACGACTATCTACAAGCCATGACACGCTCCATTGTGGGGATGCACGCTGGGAGGGATCGATCAGATTCAGATCATAGGGCTGACAGGGCTGAGCCACGGCGTATTACTAATACGCCCAAGCCGCCGATACGCCAATATCCACATGCTGACAGTCATTCCTGCGATGGCCATCCGATTGAGGGCCAAGGAAGGGGGCTGAGCTGTGCGTATTGGAAATTTGCTTGGGACTACTATGATGCGTATACGTAGTAGATGAGCAAGGCTGAAGGATACCATTTGGAATACATTCTGGTAGTTTAGTTGGGTATGATATCAGTGCTGGAATGAAGAGCTATGTCGGTACATATATATAGAAGGACCCTCGTGCCTCCTAAATAACAAATTATCATCACCTGTTACTGACAACAACAAGACCTCCTCTCAATATCCCAACTCCAACAACTATCATGCTTCCTGAATTTCCCCTACACTCCGTCGTCGCGGTGATGCTCGCCTTTGCCCCTTTGGCGAGGACAGCACCTCAACCGATCACGAAGCGCTCGACATCGGAACTTAGCTTGACAGCTCAGCTGCGACTTGCAGACACGTAAGTTCCTCGACAAGGTCTCAATGGTGCAAAACGAATGATCTGATTGTTTAGTGCTATCGAACGTTACAAGCTCCTCCCAAAGGATGAAGACTTTGTCTTCAATTTCGCCGGAGCCTCGCTTCCAGTGGCCACCAGCGAGAATTTTCCCGCCCTTGTAGGCACTGGTGCATCCTTCAGCATCTCGCAATTGCCAGGTATTCTTGACCGAAATTGGCTCTACTTGTTGAAGTTACGCTAATGCATCTCAATAGCATGCAGCATGAGCTTCCTGCACCTGCATCCTCGTGCAACTGAGCTCTTCGCCATTACGTCGGGGCGTGTGTTGTCTGAAATGGTTCCGGAGACGGGCGTCCTTGACTCTGAAGGCCACCAACGGGTCATCCGTGCCGAGCTCGGCCCTGGCATGTTGACCGTCTTTCCGGCCGGGTCGTTTCACACGCAAGTGAACCCAGACTGTGAGCCTGCCAATTTCACCGCAGCCTTTACCTCGGATGAGTTTGCCGTGGGTATTGTCGCTGCACAGACATTTTCATTCAGTGATGAGGTCATTGCTGCCACATTTGGGGAGACCATCGCTGGTGAGGATATTGACAAGGTCCGGCATGCTATTCCTGCGACCATGGCCATCAAGGTTGAGGAATGTTTGACCAAGTGTGGCAAGCAGAAGCGCCAGGCTTAATATCCTGAGGTAATATTCAGTGCTGGAGACCCCATAGTCAGCAGTTGCCTCCTACTTGGACGCAGCCAGGCTACTGGACAGTTCTGACTTAGCTTATTATAAGGTGCTGCCTCATTGTACGGGATTGTGTTTCATAGTCTACAAAAATCTTCTATGGGCAATTCTGCGTTTTTGTCTGCACTGCAATCGTAATATTTCTATATGCAAATTATACTGAGAGAGAGAGTGGACGAAGAGAGCATAGTATTGTATTGCAGCCAAATTACCTAACAAGTCCCAGCGACAACCAATCCTCACCCATCAGGTATGTATACTATCTGATTAGTTTTGAGATAGGGATAAAGGAGTAGAAGTAAGATAGATATATCATAGGCTTAAGCCACTTCTCTCTCTTATATAGGTGTCATTATGTGCTTTTACTAAAACATGGCTTCTTAATTATTAGGTGCAAAATATTTAGGTGTCTTGATATTCACCTGAAGGCTGCTAGAACATAGGTAGCAAAGTGGCAAGAACAGATGCTAGGATGGGTGAGCACCAACATATACATACCTTACTATTGTATGTTTTTCCTCCTTTTTTTGGCTTCGTTGTATGCCTTTGCCTGTCTAAGCTGCCTAAAGCCCACTATTATTCACCAAGCAAGCCTTAATGTGGTTGTCCAGCACGCAGCCTCCGTCCTTCAGCGATGCTTGTGCCTCTTAGACTCTGTCTCATTCCTTAACAGCACCTGCACTGTGGCTATGAATCCAACCTTGGCTACAAACTTCCCTTTGTGATAATCAAGGCATTTTATAGCCTAGGACATCTGAAATGCTTGCGTTGTGCCTTCATCGTCACATGGGTCATGGCACGGCTGTTCATAGGACTGAGATAAGAGATACGGCAATATGATGGTATAGATGAAGCACTAACATACTAGCCTTGGCTGCAGGTTCCCTAAACGAGAGTTTTGGGCTACGGCCACCCCGGAAATTATTCAGTATGTATCGACATTCTCCCGTGATAGCCTTCTTCACAGACTAAACCTCGAGGGGCCTGTGCCTGGTCTGATGACTTCCCAGCGTCCAAGATTGTCCACCAGTAGCCACGGCGTGGAAGAGCATCGTCATTTGTGGAATACGAAAAGCGACGTTGAGTTATCCCATCACGAAGATATGCCAGCCCAAGACGTTGCAATGACGAATTTATTTAAATAGCCTGTATTGCGCAATAGCGTCTCCTTCCCCCCAAACCTTGCTCATATGACCACGGCATCTGTGGCAGAGGGATGAAACACGGGGAGTTTCTTCAGGCCTGCCGGCAAGGGGTACCGAATACCCGGGCATACAATTTGCGGGGCGATCTCAGCATTGGCTGGACCTTTCCTTTCTTAGTTTGGACACAAGAGAGTATCCTGCAGAGTGCGGAGAGTAAATGCACGAACAGCCGACAGCTGCAAGGATTTTTCCGGGGAAATCAGTCTAGTCATGCATCATGCTCTATATCCACCTATCTTCGGCACATCAATATCCCTGCCGTTGTCCGTGACCTTCGACACTGACGTGGAGTCTTCCTGTCTATCCTGTGATTCTGTCGTTCTTATGGTGCAATCTAGCCTGGGGCCATCCGAGTTTCCGACGATATATTTTACTCCGTATATGTTGCATTATTCACCGGCAATTTTCACTTGCAGCGTTTAGGCCTCGTTTGCAAGCTACATCACTGGTACGCAATCTATCTCGCTCAACGAGGCGCGTAGACGGCCTATCCTACTGGGTAGCTGGATGGCATAGACTTGATTCTCTTCTGGCACCAGCATGTCACGGTCTGGTCCTGGAACGATCACGATATCCAGTCTCATTTGCTGTAGACCCGGCTAAAATGAATGGGTATGATATAAAGCCATTCTCCCTGTACCTAAGTCCAACCAACTTATTCTCTTCCTTCGACTGGAAGCAATCCACTTCACTTCGCTCTTTGTTTATCAATTCTACTGATTGTACAAGCACCTACCACCGTTCAGCATGAGACACGTTCAATCCACTCAGCTGCTTGCAGCACTTCTCTTCACCACTCATGTCACAGCTCATGGCCACGTTACAAACATCGTGGTTAACGGTGTTTCGTACCGCGGATGGAATATTGATTCTGATCCCTACAATCCTAATCCGCCGGTGGTGGTAGCGTGGCAGACCCCCAACACGGCAAATGGCTTCATCTCCCCAGATGCGTATGGAACGAACGATATCATCTGTCATCTCAATGCCACCAACGCGCGTGGGCATGCTGTGGTTGCTGCTGGCGACAAGATATCCATTCAATGGACAACTTGGCCAGATTCCCACCATGGACCAGTATGTTCTCTTCGTCGGCGGAGCTCTGCTCAATAACGGAGTCGTGATGCGAGCAAGCCAAATGTCCATCAAGCAATTGGGTATGGTATTAACTTGGTATAGGTCATTGACTACCTGGCTAGGTGCGGTTCGAGCTGCGAGACGGTAGACAAGACGACTCTGGAGTTCTTCAAGATTGATGGTGTTGGACTGGTGGATGGCTCAACCCCACCGGGGGTCTGGGGCGACGATCAGTTGATCGCGGATAACAACTCGTGGCTCGTGGAGATTCCCCCGACAATTGCACCGGGCTACTATGTCCTTCGACATGAGCTGATTGCTTTGCATGGAGCTGGAAGTCAGAACGGAGCCCAGAACTATCCCCAGTGTTTTAACCTTCAGATTACAGGGTCAGGGACTGCGCAACCATCTGGTGTGAAGGGCACAAAGCTCTATTCACCCACAGATCCGGGCATTCTGGTCAATATCTATAACTCGCTTTCGACGTATATAGTTCCGGGCCCAACGCTCATTCCCGGTGCTGTGTCAGTCGTGCAGTCCAGTTCTACCATCACTGCATCAGGAACGCCTGTAACTGGCAGTGGTAGTGCCCCAACTACCAGTGCACCGACGACCACCAAGGCTACTACAACGCTGTCCACGACAACCACGGCCACCACAACCAAAGCTACGACCACAGCGGGCGGCTCAACTTCTGTTCAATCTGCCTACGGCCAGTGCGGTGGCAGTGGATGGTCTGGTCCCACAGCCTGCGCTACCGGAGCCACGTGCAGTTCCTACAACAGCTACTACTCCCAGTGCATTCCAACCGCCTCCTAGGTCTACTTGAATGCTTGTGGGAGTTACTTTTATCCCGTCTATGCGCTACTAGCCTCCATTTCCTCATGATATTTGACAGTGCATTCGAAGCCTGGATTCGATGATGATGACTTTCTTCGAGTAATATGAAACCAGAAATTGAAGCTGAGTTGTCCAAGTTCATGTTGTAGCCAGCTATGAATCGAACTATGGACAATACAATCGTCTACTGAGCGTGGCCATTGCTCTCTTCATACAGTAATCCCCTTCCAGATTTCCGTCCAAGAAGCCCTCGATCCACGTAATTTTCCTTCAGCCACTCGATAGGCTTCGCATCCAGACCTCTCTCCTCCACATAATGCTTCTCAATATTGTAAACTGTATCCAACCCCACCCGATCCATCATCTCACACGGCCCAACCTCAGCATGAAACCAACTCTTGAACAGTTGATCGATATCTCCCGCCGTTCCCACCCCTTCAGCCATAACCAAGAGAGATTCTCGCTTGATTGCAGCCCATATCCGATTGAAGATCAGCCCTGTAGATTCAACCTTGGCATGGATGGGCGCGAATCCCGCTGCGGCGGACTGCTCCATCAGAAATGCAATGACGGATGGATCCGTGTATCCGCAGGTCATGATCTCGAGATAGTTCTGGTCCGGAGGCATGTAGTAGTGTCCGTTACACACGCGGTATCTCCGGGTGACCTGCTGAATCATCTCGCTGGACTTATACGAGGAGGAGTTGGTGGCCAGAATGCAGTCCGGTGGTGTGAGTTGGTCCAGTTGGCCGAATAGTTCAATTTTCAAGGGGAGGATCTCTGGAATCGCTTCAATGACCATCCAGGCGTTCTGGACTGCATTCTGCAATGAGGAGGAGAGTAATACACTCCCTGGTTTTGTGCCGAGCTTGGTGGATTGTTCTGGCATGGCGTCGTTGATGTACTTTAAGGCCGAGCTGGCAACTTCAGGGGACTTTTCATACAAATGAACAGTGTGTCCTGCTGTTGCCCACATCATGCATAGTCGACGCCCCAGAACGCCGCCGCCTATTACGGCGACAGGGCGCGCTGTTGTATCAGGCTCGATCCATGATGTTGAGATCATGTTTATAAAGTTGTGGTAGCCTGGTAGGGTTTATTCTGGGGATTGAAATAGAGGATACAACTCTAGCAATGGAGAAGAAGCAGACTCCAGAAATTGTTATAAGTACAGAATGAGCCATGCAAAAGATTACAGCCCCATTGGCATCATCACAGTGATTTAGTTTCGACATAATACGATATTCGTACTACCAGAGACCCCACAACCCCCACGTCCCACTGTCCCACATGGCTTACCCCAAATCCACGTGATATTGTATCTTTTGTTATTCTGATTGGCTCGAGCCTTACCTCGGACATCTTCAGTGTTGGGGTGGGGTAACAAAGGCCTCTGATCTTCTCCCACATAAGAGGTATTGGGGCTTATCTTTCCTACAGCATCCAATTCTGCCTTTTCATCGACCCCATTCGTCATGAATGATGGCAACTCCCTCTGGGGCTTATTTGCCCACCCGAACATCACCTATTCTTGAGCCAATCCCCCATTACCCCAGCAATGTCATCCCAGAAGAGCGGGTCACATTACGCATGGGTATCATCTTATCCAATGGTTGTATTTCAAGCGTCAATAACTCAAGTCTCCAACTATAGAGGCTAATTTCGTGGAACAGGTGTTCGTGTAGACCACCAATTCACATTCCCCGCCATGAACATCGCCAACTGCATCATCCACGGCGAAGGGGAAATGTACTCGGTAGAAATAACCCACCGATGCACCTGCCGACGTCTATTGCATGAGGAGCTCGTGCGGATGCTTCCCGGATTCTTGCGCGAAAATGACGTGTACTGGTTCCGTACCAGGAACCCAGAGACAAATATCCAACATACCTGCTTATTCGACGGCGCGGAGCTCGAAATGCAGCTCGTGACCTCGCACGTCCCCGAATGTGGCTTTTGCTTTGCGCGTCGAGCGTTTATTGCCGAGCGGGATGCCTTTGACCGGCAACAGGGCCAGATGCCTCGGGGATCGGCATCGTCGACTTCCCCGCGCGACCAGAGTCTGAGCTCTGGGTGGACGTTCCGTGAGCCGTCGGATACGGAACGATTACGGGTGAATCGTCATGGATGGGAGATTATGTTTGTTCTTCATCCTGATGCGAGGGAGGGCGCGGTGACTATCTCGAGGTTGAGGATGGAACTGTGTCGGTTGTTGTCCATTGCTAACCCGGGGCGGGTCATCTTGACGAGTGGGCCGTTTACCTGGGGAGGAGATTTCCAGGAAGATGGTAAGGATTACTACAGTACGTATTTCGTAAATGATTTGATTGTCGAGTCGCGGAGTATGAAGACGCCGAGGGGGAGCGCTCTCATGTACGTGCTCGAGGCAGATCCAATGGGACGACCATTATAGCAATCATCTCAACCTATCAAGAATCTTTAAGACCCTGTAAAAGAAACTAAAGCCTCCCACGTACGGAGTACTAGGGTTACATCTATTACCATGCACAGACATGTGGATCAGTCAACCCCGCAGTGTCGCCCCCACAGGATTTGTCCAGAGTTTACCTCTCGTATGTTCGTCCTTGGCGAAAAGGATGAAAATGACTGGGGTTAAGAGATCAAAATCGTAGTTCATCCCATGAGTGCTTCGAGACTATGGTCTTGGACTCTCCCCAACTGACACCCCACATGTCGACTGTCTCTGAGAACCCTACCCGTCCCCACCGTTGTGTTTACTGCGGCCTCTGCTTCAAGCGATCAGAACACTTGAAGCGCCATGTGAGGAGGCGTACGTCTTGGCTCTTTTCGCCGTCAAACCTTTGGTCAATCCTTGCTGACAGTTGATTAGACACCAAGGAAAGACCTTTCCGTTGTCGAATATGCGGGGAGAGCTTTTCCCGAAAAGAATTGCATGACCGCCATCAACGCACCCGCCATGGCGCGACTTCAAGCATTCCATTACCAGAAATTGTAGAATCAGAGCCATCTGCAGCTACCCATCCGAATTCATACTCACCAGGGCAGGTCGATGCTGCTCAAGGTGACCCGTCCAGTCGAGCACCATTCCCCTCCTTCGTTGAGGAGCCGGGGCCAGCATTGCACGCTCCTTTAGCGCCAGAGACACATCGACATGAAAACCTTTACTTGACCGGGGCTCCGGGGAGTCCTGCTTTCCAAGAAAATGTGTACTCTGTGATCTCCGACCGGCGTCGAGAGTCTCGGCTTCAGACGCCTTCAGGAAGCGAGACTCCCCCGTGGCTGAAACTGCCCAGCGGGCTGGAGTTCGCATCGCTTCTCTCAGCATTGAATAGGTCTCCGTTATCTACGAGTCTTCCGACACCGCTACGGCTGTGTACACCGCAAAGCGAGGCGATTTTTGAAAATGATCGGAATGAGACTGCCCGTTTGGGGATCGAGAAAGCGCTGGAGGGTTTGAGGGTGCGTCTGAGGATATGAATACCGGATTATGCTGACTCGGTCAGAGTATCAATGTCGCAGGGGGCGAAGGATATTCTCATCGCTTCAAGATCCCTGAGATGAATTCTCTCTACCGCTACTGGCACATGTTCTTCGAGATACCCCATAAGAACCTTCCGTTTGCTCATCCGAAGTCGGAAATCTATCAAATACCAGGTATAAACATTCTTTCCCTTCCAGTATATTTTACTGACAGAGTAGCTATTGCTATTGGTGTTCTCGCCGACGGTGCGATGTACTGTGACGAACCAGAGGATGGCCAAATGCTGTTCGAGGCCTCCCGTCGCATTGTCGCTCATCACGTAGGTACCTTGTGTTATCCTCCGTGCACAGGCTTATCAATCATAGTTGAACACACTCTATACCCGTGAAAACAATACTATACCTATCTGGATCTTCACCACGCTCTTGCTGAACTGTGTCTTTGGTCTACCGGGAGGCAAGTCTAGTGAGAGCGACATTACCCTCGGCAGCCTTGACAGCTTGATAAACCTCGCGCGAGTCATCGAATCCGGCCCGGCAATGGATCTCGTCGATCAGGCATCCACAGTGGAGGAGAAATGGAAGAGTTACATAGAGGGAGAATCTCACCGCAGGTAAGCTATGCCTACCACTAGTGGCCGACATTGCTGAGTATTAGATCAATTTTGTGCTTCATTGTTGTGAGTGGTTTGTGGTCAGTGGCATACGAGCCAATCGTCAATGTCCTGGACTTTCCGTTCAGTCTGATCGAATTTCCGTGGTCGGAGACCTTGTGGAATGCTCGTTCAGCCGTCCAATGGCATGTACTATATCAGAACCCGAGAAGTCGATCGCCTGGCAGCTGGTCAGAGAATGTGGAGGCGCTGCTGTTCGGCAAGCCCCAGCCATTAAACGGTCTGGCCTCTCTTTGCCTTGTAGTCGGACTTCTACTCTACATCGATGGGCTCCGACGGGAAGCAGTTCTCGACGTTGGCGAGATAAACTCATACCTGCAGCATGCTCTAGATCAATGGTTCCAGATACATGACCGGACAAGTATGGAGAATCTGGCTCTCAATCATCTATGCTATCCTGCTGCATATTATCTGCGCATCTCCCTTGTCGTGGACATCCGGCAGACAATGGACCTCATGCGCAGCAAGCAGTTTGCAGCCATGCGAAAGGTACTCCGTGAGGGTGATTTGGTCCAGGCAGCTGCCTTTGCGCGAGCCGCGATGATTCCGTGGGTGATTAGCCGGCGGAATCAAACGTCCATGGTCGCAATCCCATGCGGTAAGTCATATCCTTCGCGTCACAGAAGTATACTGACTTTCTAGGGGTGGTTATCGCGGAGTGGGCAATTGACGTGATGGACAACCAGCCTGAGGATTCGCCTCAACGGGAAGTGCTTCGGGGGTTTGAGAACTCGATCCGCGAATATTGGCCTGTAGCGCCCTTTGTGACTTCTGTGGATGTCTGGAGGGCAGTTCGGAGAATTATTGCTAATGGACCAGGTATGTTGTCGGTCCTCTCGGGTTGCTATACTAACAGTCGCAGTTACAACGGCTTTAACGCGGAGTATGGATGCATACGAGATGTCTCTAGCATTAGCTTAGATCATGGATAAGAATTCAATTTTGACCAATAGAAATGTAACCCATCATGCCATGCTGAATAAATACGAGTCTTACCCTGGCAGCGCTGATAAATTGCATCTGAAGTCCTATCAGCATCAAGCATACCAGTATTTAACTTTACTACTGACGCCAGCACGCCACAGCAAGACCTAGAAGGCTGGGCACTGGAATGACAGCAAGGCAGCGGAATAGCCCCGTCAGAGCCACCGGGAAATCCAGCCCACAGCGGGAATACCCCACAGTCTGGGGTAAAAGTTGGGGTAAGCGATCAACACGGGGAAACCTGGAATCTATCGATATAAGTAGATCGACACCCTGCATCTTTTTTCTTTCTTCACCACGGTTGCATCCCATGTACTATCGCCATGTACAATACCGACACCGATATCGAGAAACCCACCACAATGGGGGTCGAGCACGTGGCCGAAACGCAAACGCCCGTCTCCTCCGTCAGCGAAAAACACTCGCATGATGCGGAGCAAATCCCCCACTTTACGCCGGAGCAGGAGAAACGGGTCCTCCGCAAGATGGATCTGCGGTTGATTCCCATGCTGTCTATTTTATATCTATTGGCGTTTCTTGACCGTGGGAATATCGGGAACGCGAAGATCGAAGGGTTGGTTGAGGATTTGGGGTTGACGTCGCAGGAGTATAGCTGGTGTTGTATGTCACTTGACTCAAAGGTTGAGAAATATGCTGACAATATCCAGTAACGGTGTTCTTTTTCACGTACTGTGCGTTTGAGATGCCGAGTAATCTGCTGCTCAAAAAGTTGCGACCGTCGAGATGGTTGCCGTTTTTGATGATTTCTTGGGGGATTGTCATGGTATGTTTGCTGCAACTGAGGATGAACTCCTGCTGATGAGATAGACGCTGATGGGCGTTGTTCACAACTATGCTGGGCTTTTGTCCACGCGCATCTTCCTCGGTGTTGCTGGTGAGTTCGCACAATATTGATATGCAATTATCATACTGACCTGCGCAGAGGCTGGTCTATACCCTGGCACCGCCTACTACATCACCATGTGGTATCCCCGTGAAAAAGCCCAGTACCGCCAGGCTCTCTTCTTCAGCTCGGCTAGTATCGCCGGTGCTTTCTCGGGACTTCTCGCTTACGCGATTGGTGTATGTCTCTGCGTCTCCTTCGAGGACGAAGCTGACGGAGAATAGAAAATGGACGGCGTGGGCGGGTATGCCGGCTGGCGCTGGATTTTCATCCTGGAAGGACTTCTGACAGTTGCTGTTGCCTTTGTCGCCCCTTTTGCGATTCACGACTTCCCTGAGACGGCCACCTTTCTGACCGAGGAAGAGCGCCGATGGGTGATTCACAAACTGCGGGCTCAATCCGGACGCGACACCACGCAAGACGGGACAGACCATGAGGAATCGCGATTCCGCGTACGCTACGTGACTGATGCGCTGACGGATTGGCAGATCTACGTGGCTTTGTTCAGTATGTTTCTCCTCTCCGTTGCTCGACGACTCGTTAGACTAATTGATCAGTGTACTGGGGAATCACCACCCCTCTCTACGGTATCTCGTACTTCTTGCCATCCATCATCAAGGATCTAGGGTACAAGTCTTCAACGGCGCAGCTGCTCACCGTGCCGATCTACATCACGGCAGCCATTGTAGCTATCGGTGCGGCCTGGCTATCGGATCGTCGCAAGCAGCGATCTCCATTCATTCTCTTCTTCATGTCTCTGATTGCCATCGGCTTCATCATTGTCATTGCCTCCACCGGTCGGGGAGTGCCAGGGGTTGTCTACTTTGGTGTTTTCGTCGCCGTCGTCGGTAAGTTTCATTCCCCACCAAAAAAGCACCAGTCTGACAAGACAGGTATCTATCCTGCTTTCCCAGGAAACGTCACCTGGCTCAGCGTCAACCTGGCCGGCGACTACAAGCGTGCGGCCGGAATGGCTATCCATATCGGGTTGGGTAATATGGCGGGTGGTAAGTATCTTGATGCTTTGAGAAATGCTAAAAAATGCTAATGTTTGCAGCCATGGCATCCAACTTTTACCGCGCGCAGGACGCCCCCAAGTATATTCTGGGACACTCATTGGAGCTGGGGTTTGCGGTGGTGGGAATCATTGCAGTGGTGATCCTGCGGTTCTCGTATCAGCGCATCAACAAGAAACGGGATCAGATGGATGTCTCGGGCTATGGTAACGCTCAGTTGGCCATGATGGGGGATCGGTCGCCTCTGTTCAGGTATATGCTGTGATGGCTGACGAGGACATTGGTAAACTCATGATGTGATAGTGGGCAATGAGAATTTATTACGAGCGATGTAACCAAAACCAAATCAACTACGTAAAAAGGAGGTCGGATTTAAGCGAGATGAATTCTGGTTGCTGCGTGATGATTGGTTGGATGAGAGCCCCTACGGACCCTGTGCTAAGCTATTCTTGAAGCTTTCTACTAAACCGGAGTAGTTTCAGGCACCAGAGGCACTAGTTGTCTTAGGCCAGACTTAGCTGCGCTCTAAACGGTCATAGCTGAGTCCAGGCTCGTTTCTGTGCTTGGCAGTTAGATTCGAAAATTTACAGCCATTCAATGCGTGAGGATGGAAGAGTTTTGATCATAATCCTTTCTGTAGTTGCTTTTCGTCGTTCCGTCAGTGACCAAAGGGATTATATCCTGTCCTTTTCACGAAGTTTAGATATATGTATACACACCATTTATGTGAACCAGGTCTGGCTATACGAAGATGATCTAGCCTCCTGATCAAGGGCTCTAAGCTACGCTAACGTAGTGTTATCCTAAGCCGTAGCAAAATAGTAACAAATATAGCTGATTCGCTGTGTCTCACATGTGCTAGGCGTTCTTCCTTTTCTTAAATGAGCCTCTCATGCCCACTTCCAACTCTTAATTCTGTCTACTCACTACCCTCCACAGCTGTACAGCATCATGGCAGGCACCGCCTCCCTCCGCGGAAGAGACTGGATTCACTTCGGCCTGCGTATCATCTTCTGCGCATCTGCAATTGCTCTTCTGGCCGTCACAGCACGCCTAGCAGCAGGCTGGGGAGGAGATAATGAAGAGCCCCCGATTGTGCTTCCCATCGTTCTAGCCACGGTGAGCCACACACCTTTTTTCGTTTGGCAAAATCTAATGACTGCAGGCTTCTCTGGCAATCGTCACAGACATCCTCGCTCTGTTCTTACTTTTCCGGTATATCGGCTTCATCACAGCGACGGCCATCCTTGACATCCTGGTCATCATCCTCTGCGCTATCGGGGCTGTCTCCATCTCAACAGGGGACTTTGCCTTTTACCTGGGGCTTTACTATCATGATTACCCGTCGGTGTCGGCGCAGGCGGAGATTATCGTCTTTGCGTTGAATATTCTTGTTGCGTGAGTGTGCTAGTCCAGTCGCTGGGTATACACGAGACTAATGGGGGTTGCTGCAGATGGGAGAGAATTCTTTCGATCATTTTATGCTCTGTTTCTCGTAGGGGGCGGTTAGTGGCTGAGGATGCTAAGGAGGTTCCGGTGCAGGCGCAGGCCTGCTACGAATAGTGTATTTCTTCTGGATGACTCTTAATACTGCATACTGCATACTGCACATAATGAGGATACTGGCAACTTCTGACTGATCGTCTCGTCCATCATGGAAGCTGATTTGAGGCAACCGGCTACAACGATGTCCCCTCCGCCATGACCTGCGGCACCACCAACCGCCGTCCCTGCTCATCACAGACCTTGACAACCCTCGGCGTAATTACCATCCCCTGTCTTCCTGGATAATCCCAGACAAACTCAAACGCACAGGGCTGCGCGAACAACCACCGACCCAATTCCGCCGCAGCGGAGGCTATGGACCTTAAATGCTGGAGGCGCTCTGCCCTAGTATGCGCGGGATTGGCATACCCAGTGAAAACGTCGACAAATGGCTCTGCAAGCCCACTGATAGCATGCTCGTCCACGTCGCGAGCTCCCTGTTGGCGCTGGTAGAGGTACGCTGTCAGCATACGCCACTTAAATAGCACTTGGTCTGTCTCTGCGGCATGTCAGTTTCTCAACGTCTATTGCAGTACGCAAGGCGTACGCTACCTGGTGTCTGATTCACGACTTGCGGACATGACGCGTAACATGCAGGGAGAAGACCCCCCTTTCCAGACCCGGGGGTGATCTGCTGTAGTAATTCCCGAACAAGGATATGCGTGAGGACCGCGCGATGTCTGCCTGGTTTAGCCAGCAAGGTTGCAATCGGTGACGGCAGGTACGGGGACTCGTAGCTTGCAAGAGACGTAGCCGGGTCGTGCAGACTGGATGCTGCTGCGGAAGAGTAGTAGTTGTCGACGTGGAGACTGGCATGGTCGAACAGCGTGAGGATCCGCGCGCGTACTGTCTCGTCGTCGGCTGGGTGAGGGGTATAAAGCGAGGATGCGGATGCACCTAGATGTAGTGATGGATGCTGCGGTGGTTTATCTTTGGAGAATTGCTCTGAACGGCCCGCGCGTGCGCCTTTCTTGCGCCGACGGAAGAAGAGAAAAGCACCCAGGATTGTCAGTGCGGCGGTGCCGATGATGCAGCCGACAATCGCCCCGGCTAGAGCGCCTCTGCTCACATTGTTTGGCGACGGTTGGGGAAGACTGGGTTGGTTAGTCGCGGTGCTTGACGCAGTAGAGCTGGCAATTGTGCTGCTCGAGTTGAGAGAGATGCTAGGGGATGTGACGGAGGTGATCGGCGATGAAGCTGAGGGAGAGCCTGGTATTGATGTACTGGTTGACACTGCTCCTGAGCTTGATAGGGATGTCGCAGTCGCACTTGTCAATGTTGGTGTGGTCGATTCCTGGCCGGGTAGAGGAGAGGACGATGTCGTGCTCGACGAAGCAGACTCTGTTGTCGTTGTGTAAGTGCTCGTGGAGGACGCTGTAGAAGTAGACATTCTGTGAGTAGATTCAGGCGGATGTACGCGCACTTTGGAATACAGCGAGGGGACTTGGCTACTCTTATGAAACGAGATTGTAACCCTGCAGGGTTGGAAACATGCACATCCTCGAATCCGGCTTAGTGAACCAACCCAATTCATGGAAGAGAATCAGTCTGGATTCAACCAGGCTGTGATTTGCGGCGCATTTTCCACTTCGAGACTGGTAAACAATCTTGGCTCATCGCTGACTCGCTAGAGCATCAACAACCCTGGTCAGGAGATGCCGCGCTGTAGCCGCGCCGCAATTTCTCGACCCAGCAATTCCCAACGCCATGACCTTTCCGCCAACGGTATTTTTGTCCCATATCTCCAGGGAAGTAAGGTCGCGAAAAACCTCGACCGTGGCCAGCGCTTCTCTTGTGGTTGACAATGGACGAGAAGGAAGTTGTGGCAGTCCATAAACCCTGGGACGATGATTGGAGACCGGATATCGTAGTTGGGGTTGATTTTGGGATGACCTGCACAGGTACAGATCTTTAATAAATTTGGATCTGCCAGACGCTCACGAGTAATAGGAGTCGCCTATTCAATCGGCCCAGAATGGCTTCCCCCGAGGACCATCCAGCGGTGGCCGGGCAAGCTCATCAGCGAGCTGGCCAACAAAGCGCCCACTGCAATTGAATATGAATCTTCTTCGCACAGCGTCAAGTCATGGGGGTTTCTCTGCAACACCGAGGACCCAGCCTCGGACATCAAGGAGTATTTCAAGCTGCACCTTGCTCCTGGCGCTCACCCAGACGGAAAGATCACACGGGTAGAGGCTCAGCGATGGCTCCAGGACTATATCCGTTGCGTATGCCAGCATGTCACCGCGCATTTCAGAGACACTCTTCCCTCCTTTGCTGCTTGCAAGGTCGAATGGGTATTCAGCGTGCCCACAACATGGAAGGATGTCCGTATGGTTGAAGAAACGCGTCACCTACTGCAGCGAGCGATCAACATGAGCAGTCCGGGGACGTCCCCAGAAAATAATCGCGCCGTAATTGGGCTCACTGAGGCTGAGGCTGCAGCTGTGTATGCTTGCAAGGAACATTATCAGGTGAGACTGTCCACGGAACCTGCGATCAATGTATTAACTGCTGCAGATGAATGATATCGTCCTCGTTTGTGATGCAGGAGGTGGAACCACAGTAAGTAGAGCGTGATCCCGTAATCCATGATCAGCAGCTGCTAACTGTGGAGGATGTCAACATTCTCCAACTCAAGTCCGCCCGGGGCGAGCCAACGAAACTCGATCAGTTCGGCAGCGTTGAGGGTATGTCTTCTCAGAATTGTTCAAAGTCAACAGCTAATCCTAGTTAGGACGGCCTATTGGCTCTGTTTTTATCGACCGCGGGATGCATAGTCTTATTTGCGGGCGGCTATCCAAGCTTCATGACAGACTGGATATGTCTCCATCGCACACAGCATGGAGGATGATCCTCGGCCGATTCCAAAGACTCAAATGCGCGTTTGGTACCTCTGCAGCAGCAAATACCCCAAGCCTCAGATTAGACGTCCCCGGCCTCAAGCCGGGTGCTGACCTCCCTGACGCAGAGGTCTACGACGGCCAGATGAGCATCTCTTGGTATGTGGCGGGTGCGTTCGCAAACAGTGTACAAGATGATAGCTAATCTGCCAGGGATGATTTGCAACAATGCTTTGACGCAAAAATAGTCGAGATGTTCGACCTGCTTGATGGCCAAATCCGACACATGCATGATCGATTCGCAACTGAACGCATTGTACGTCAACAGCCAGGCTGATCTTAACCCTGAACTGACCCATCCAGTCATACCTCATTCTGTCGGGGGGTTTTGGTAGCTCACCGTATGTTCGCAAACGACTGATGGAAAGGTACGGCAGCGAGATTGGAAATGGACACGGCAATACCACGGCTATGCGGATTTTAATGGCCGAGGAACCGTGAGTCTTGTGTCGACAACTAATTGCCAGTGCTGATAAGGCAAAGACAGCTTGCCGTTGTCCACGGTCTAGTCCTTGATCGCATCCAGCTACTTAAGCAAGGTGTCCTCACTTTCGGATCCCGATGCTCTCCGGTCAGCTACGGGATCATCTGCGACCAGCTTTACATCCCAGAGAAACACGCGGGGGAGCTTATCCGCCAGGATCCGCACGATCAGCTCAGTTATGCAATTGATCAGGTAGATTGGTTGGTTGTCCAGGTACGTAGGCAATACAGAAAAAAAGTAACATATGTATTAACAGCAGCAGGGCTCACCAGTCCCTCCAACCGGATTCGCAAAGGAGTTCCAGCTCAAACTGGAGCCCGGCCGGGAAGCTGAGACTTTCCAGGTCCACATTGTCATGTCACTGTATCCCCCCGCGCTGCTCCCGAAAAGTATGTCCCACAAGGGGGTTGAGCGGGTATGCACCCTGCACATTTCGACCGAAGGAGTAGACAAGAAGCTGAAGAACCGCCACTGGTACAATCGAAAGCCGGTCTTCTGGAAGGGCACGTTTAGCGTCAGAGTGGTGGTCGGACCTGCAGACCTGGCTTTTCAATTGTGGTCCAAGGATCAGAGGATCAGGAGCAGCAGTCATCCGCCGATTGCTGTGAAGTGGATGTCTGCCGGGGTTTAGCTGTAGCGGATTGTAAGCATGGGCAAGACAGAAAGTGGTATGGCCTTTGGGAGTAATGTCTCTCTGTGAGATGGATTCCACTGCTCGCATTTACGTTTATTGAAAGCTACCTGATTTGCTCGGGGCATTTGTCCAAACTGATTGTAGTTTGTACCTATCCGTTCAGATGATTGTCTAGCAAAAGGCCACATCGGTTTCATCTTTCTTGACCAACGCACCACTCGTCCCCAACGCACTGAACAAATCCAACAGTTTACCATACGAGGGATAGGTCGACTTGTCATCTACAATATTAACCCTTGCCCTTTGAGCCTCTGAATTGCAGAAGTCAAGCACTGGGGTCGAGGAATGGCTTCAGCCCTGGGGCAGGAAGAGAAGATGAACTTGAAGCAGGGCTTGAATTAGAATCGAGCAGAGGATTTGATCCTTCAGACACGGAAGATTTTTGAAAAGTGTTCACGTACTAGGTAGCTTACCTTTACTAGGGACTAAAGCTAGTTTTTTGAAGCCTTTGCATTTCATCACAGCATAGGAAAACCAATGAGGGATAAAAGCTATCCCGAGATTATACATTAATCCCACATTGCTTGTTTCCGGAGGTGGAATGTACGCACCAACTTTCTCAATATTAGGTCTAGTTCAAGAGAGGCCTTCATATAGCTTCGATCGAGAGGTTTTCTACTATTGTATACGCTGGCAATACATATTCAGTATGTTGGAGGTCCTCAGAACAGTGGTATGAATACCCACTGGGAGCTTAGGAACGAGCCAAGTAGGTCTTATCAAATAGTCGAAAGAAAGAGGGAAAGCGTTACTTATATGCAACAGACCAGTATACCTCGACCAAGCTCAGTCAGGTGCGAAGAACAGACTGATCCACCTCCGATATATTGCCTTCATGAATACCAGTAGTGGCTATGGGATTCGGTAGGTTCTAGGAGAAAGCAACAATTTATCCAGCCAGGGAAAAGCGACGTACCTCTAACCCTTTGGGGCCGCACTTCGTTTTCTGGTAATCAATATTAACTGTATACTATCGAGCGATTTATGCTCCTAATCGTTATTCTGAACACGAATCCTGCCTACTTTAGGGAATGGCTCTTGTCCCTCCGCTGTGTTGGAAGCATTCCACACTTCCTCTAGAGTCATCCTGAAGCTTTCTTCGTCTAGAGGACCTTCAGTGTCCGCGCTAAGTATCAGACGCAGAGAATTAGCTTGATGTGTATTCAAGCTAGACAAATACTGGGTTAACATACCGAAAGAAGAATGGAGGGGGGAAGATCCGTGGAGATGGTGTATTCAAAACAAGTTTGGCAATGGCACCAGCTTTTGAGATAGCCTGTTTGATCGCTTCCACTCCATCGCCCTCACTAGTTTTTAAAAATATTAACTCTAGATTTTTCATGATATCAAGGGAGAAAACAATAAAAGAGATGGGGTTCATCAAGAAACTCACGAGGTGCCAATAGGTCCACCAACATATGGACCAGGTTCACTGGCCCAAACTTCAATGTGCTTCAGAGAGTCAGTCAGTTTAGAGATATTCCTCTCCATCCTTGATTTGCAAAATAGCCACACATACATATTCGACCTGGAATGAAGAAAGATTTAGCCATGACAAGATAATATGATATCTTGAGAATCTGGACTCACCATGATGTTATGAAGAAGAACGGAATAGTTGTGAAGGCTGTCAGGGTAGTAGTCAATGTCCGAAAAGGTTGGAAATAAGGCGGGCTTATATATTGCTTGATCATAGAGCAATCAAAGTCATGGCGGGGTTGTGAGTTCAGCTCAGCCAGGCTCAATCTGAATATTTCGTATAGGTACGTTTAGTTCATCCACATATGCATGCACATACAACTCAGCATCTCGTTTTGGTCAGTACAATGCTGATCATTGGAATTTTTGTAATGGATCAAAGTGCGAATGACCAAATCTCTTATTTTGGTTGCTCTAGACACCGTTCCAATCGTTCTTAAAGATGGATGTATGAAACTATGCCACTAGCCAACGCATCTGATAGAAAATTATATGCTCGAATTGGATTGTAGTGAGGAGACTTGGATTATGTCTACATGCACCAAAGATGAAGATGATCTTTGAGAAGCGTTGTATGTATAATACTACACAGTTCTAGAGACAGAGTGATGCATGTGAACTTCGTGGATACCCCCAGTCAGGTTTACACATCACAAAGCTATTTGGTGCTAGGGACAGCGTAACCAAGGAATATACCATACTCTGTGGAAAACAGTGATGGGAAAGAATCCTGATATTACTTAGAGCTCGGACGTATGGGTGCAGATAGTATTTCACTGGTTGGCCTGCTGACCGAGGGCACTGTGCATACTCGATAACTTACTTCTCCGCCACCATACATGCATTCTACTAGATTTTCGTACAATCTATAATGTAGTCCTAGGAGCTGTGGCGAGCTGAGCATCTGCATCGAATTCACACTCCCAAGATTACCCCTCATTTGAGAAGCTCTCGAGCCCAATAGAATGTATTCTCGCTCCCAATAGAAAGTGTCACCCTTGTAGAACTCGGAAGCTAATTCTTTGGAGTATTGATTAAACCCCCATCCATGAGGCCACTTGATACCAGAACTGCATCAGGAATCAGGATCGCCCAGTCCGCAGACTCCAAGTCAGACTTGCTTGATTATGCAATTGGACCAGAGCCCTGAGGTGAAGGTGGGCTAAAGATGTACTTACAAAACTCATCATTGTTGTCGAAAGCCCTACGAGACAACGAGAAACCCGTGGATTTCGTAGGCAGCTTCCGATTGCTGTGTAAAAGAAGTTGGACTAGGAGGTCACTATCAGCACATAGAGTATAAAGAATTTCTTTAATACATAAAGCATAGCTCCTTGGCTTTGTAGTGTCAGGCTAGTCTAGGGGCCTATAATATTATGTTCATCATAAGCAGCCATTTGTCCACTCATTAGATGGCGCACCATACCATGATCAATGAAACTTATTATAAGAAACTTCCTCAGCATCTTATGGTTCTGAAAATGACCTCGTACACAACATGAAGGGCTCACACGCTTTTTGAATATTTTCTCCAAGATCATCTATCCTTACTTTAAGATGCTAGCTAACTTCCCGGCTCTTTTATACCGCCCTAAATATCAATATGGCCAGGCCGTAAAGTCTGCAAAAGACTTGCCAATAAATGGGTTAACCCGGATATTGATAACCCAGTGGGTGCAGTGGGCGACTTCGCTTTCGTCAGCCGAGAAGGCTGTGCCCTTGGTCAGGTCGGATGCATATGTGAGGTCACTTGCAACCTGAGGCCCTTGTTCACTTCCCATCCGACCCGAGTGGATAGGTCACAACGCCGGTGTCGATCTGGGGCCAGATACGATCCCGGCTGTGCTTTTAAGGGTGGGTTTTGCCTGTGAGGAGGGGATCGCTCCACAGACTTGAAGCCATCCAGAGACTGTCCAAGTGATTCACAAAGTACTGAGCGGCCCAAAATGCTTCTTCGTACGCTTAGTATATATCGGCTATCACAAGCCATGCGCGACAACAGAGATCAGGAACTGGTGAACGGAGTTTATCAGCTTTTCTTGGCTGATACAGATTCCCTCCCATAACTTGCATCTCTGGCTTCCCTGGAGTCCCAGTCGTTCAAAAACCCTGCTCTTAAAGGACGCCAGTCCGAGACAGGAATGTGAGAATCCCTTGTGGGGTATGTAGTTCAAATAATTTCGCGCAGATCAAACCAGTCTCAACTAAGACAACAGTGCCTTGCCCTAACAACCCTAACGGTTGCAAACCCGTCGATGCCAACTGCTGTGAGGGAACCAATTTATATTACTACCCCAGCGATGCTATTTGTTGTCCCAATTATGGCCCCTGCCGCAAACCATACGAGTGTTGCCCTAAGGCATGCTGTCCCCGAGGTGGCTTCTGTGGTGCTGACGGCCTGTGTTCGACCTTGTATTGGACGATGCAGACGAAGACCAGTGCCCAAATGAGTACTAGAACCAGCACTAGTACCAGCACTGCCGTAGCGGCCGAGTCGTGGACGTCAACATGGACTTCCACGTCCACGGCGGCATACACAACGGGTGGCTGTAGCAGTGGCGGCCTGGTCCCTCGAGACCTGGAGTCGCGGCGGTACCCCTGGGAGACAGAATGCACTCAAGTGTGCCACAGAGCAACCGGAGAGTAAATTGCTGTTTTGAATATAAGGAACATCCCTGGAGAGACCGACCAGCTGGTTGACAGCACATGTCGAGGTAACTCATTCCCTGCAATGAATTAGTCGTCCAAGCTTTATCAAAGCAGGCTGATGGTAGGCCCCAGGCATGCGCGCAAGGCAGGACAAAAGCCAATTTCCTGCCGGTTTAAACGACGGTGAGGATATTCTCACCTACAACGGGGAAGGCAACCGGGTCACGACAGTCAATTGTAAGGACTTCTGTGGAGGTAAGTGGTACCCAAGGAAGAATTACCGCTTATTCTTGTGCTAACCCGCTGCTCGATCTTTAGACGCAAATCGTGCGACGTCCAGGGGAGCGTACCAATGCGACGAATATCCACCAGGTGAGCTTCATGCCGAATGGATCTTCTGAGCACCAGGTCTCGTGATTGTAATGATAATAGCGTGAAGCTGTATTCAATCAGGAGCAAAGTGCGCAGACCAGATTGTGCATCGAGCGGTATCAAAACTCCGGAACGCAGGGACCCCTCCTGAAAGATCTTGTCAACAATTCCGACCTTAAAAGGGGCTGAAAGTACTCTTCCGTGTTGAAGGGGTCTGTCCAGCCTTGTCCAGCAAGAGAGACGATCATAATCCAACCAACCACCCGATGGAGTCTGCGAAGGAGTCTTGAACATTGCATCCACTAGAAGACAGCTCGACCATCCATATATCAAGCAGCAACGCTACCCTTCGAAATCCGAACGGGGATAAGTCCCTCACATATGTTGGGTCGACCTCGGAGCTCTCGACGACGGACACTACGATCTGGAAGTTAATTTCGATGGAAATGTGGATAACGTGACCGTGCTGGACTCGAACGGGAATATCTATTCAAAGTGAGAGAGAGAATCAAGTCTTGCGAATAATGGTGCAACTAGGCTAATTAGGTGGGCTTAAATAGCATCGACGCCCCAAGCGGGTCTGTTCAGCTCTCGTTCGCTGTGAATACCAAAGGGTCTTATGTCCCCTTTGCCTTGATTGCATGCACTGACAAGGCCACCAACGTCTCCTACACGGGCAATGGGACGATTAACAACAGTACAACCACTGCCGCAGCTTCACCAACTGCTACGCATAATATAGGTGCTAGACTGGGCGCCGGCTTGTCTCCACTCATAGCGATGTTCCTAACGATGGTGTTGACCTATCAACATGGGCATCACCACCAACCTCCCTGAAAAGCTCTGGCCGCAGGTCTTCTAAACCACGGTATACCTCTATAATCGACATGCACGCAAGGAGAGGGTAAGGGAGAACGGCAGGGAGAAATGGATCTGGATCATGCCGCACGAGAAGCTCTACGGTAAGAAGCTGTCACTTGCGAACCTAACATATAGTCCTAAACGTTTTGCTCATGGTGACCTATCTCAAAGAAATATTATGCTTCAGGATGATGGAAAGACCAGAATTGGTGAGCCAGATAAGGTCCTGACTGATAGGCTTGTTTCTGACTCTTATGCTAGCTAATAGCAGAGATAAACAACTAGATCTCAAGAACTTAGGATACATTTTCACATACATGAGCACCCCAGCAGCGGTCTTCAGTGCTAATGCTAATAACGCAAGAAACATGTCATAACAGGCGAAATATTTCATAGGAAAGCTTCATGCATCCACCTACAGCGTCATCAGTGTGGTAACAAGTATTATCTCTATTTCAAATACAGCAAGAATAATCAGAAGAAGGTGATTTCATTCGTACATCATTGATGAAGGGAACGGCCTGCTTCCATCCAATGAACAATAGCTCTCCAAGTCCTACCTATACTGGTAGTATCACCATCATCCAAACCGTCCTTATATACCCGAAGATCTGCGAGTCCATTGCGTCTGGAAGAGGGGTAGTTGGGGGAGCAGGAATACGCTGGGCGAAGGCAACCTTCAACAGAGGAAGGACTTGCTGGTCAACACAAGGAAGGAGGAGGATGGTTTGGAGGACTTTTTAAACCCCATGGCTGCTAAGAGTAGGATTGACAATGCGGTTGCGTCAATACAAGACAAGGAGGCGATGGTCGGGCCCATGGGTTGAAGGTCTGCTCGTTTGAGGGGGGTTGCTGGGCAAGAAGACGGAGCGGACTCGTGAGTGGGATAATCCAGTTTTGCAGTTGCAGAAGCAGCATGGTATGACAGCGGAAGTTATAGGGTTAAAGTAGGGAAGAGGATGGTTTCTATTGGAATGGACCAAGGATTGTGTGTAAAGTACAGTCCTATCAATACAGACAATCAGGTCGAGATCTCCTCTAGTCAATTGACCCACATTAATCACAGCTGCCTCACGCTTAATACTGAGCCCATGCTGTTAGGTGTGCCAGGTTCAAGTCCACCTCATATGGATCCGCTAGCGCCCACCCATCCAGTTGCGTACGTGCAGTCTGCGGATCGGAATAACGTTCTGACATTGAATAAGGTCAATTCAGAGAGTTTCACGAAGTTCTTCGGCTATAGTAGCACAGAGATCCAGAAATACCAAAATGACATGGTTCATCTACTTCTTGTCCCAGCAAAACGCCGAATGCGCCTCCTTGCCATTGGGGAATTTTCGGCATACTCTTGTGGTGTTGAGACCAGGACGATAGCTAGGGTAATAATGCAGAGGAAGGATTGTGTTGTAAAGCCACATGCAAAGAGACAAAATATAGGAATAGATAATATTGGCGTTCCGGCAGACGGAGAGAAATCATGGATACAACGCGATCTTCTTTCCCTCTGACACTGCTTATTTAACGTTGCGAGGAACCAAGGAATATATCTGTAACTCTTTGAAGAGAAACTATGAGGACTGATAAGAGATGAATGCTATAAGAGTGTAACAAGGTACTCTGGGTGTAGTTTTTGCCGTGCTCGCCGCAGCTAACATTTGGTACATCTGTGTATACTCCATGGTTTCACTCTGTTTGCCTGTCGATGACACATCACGAGACCATAGCAATGGAAGATGACATGCTCATTTGTTTATCATATGTGCACATCAACATGTGCCGCACTAGCTGTACAGCATTGATTGATCACGGAGGTCAATGTGCGATGCGGATCTATATGGACAGACATGATGAGAAGCTATAAGGCAGGGTGACAATGCGCAGTGGTTAGCTCAGGGCGAAAGCCAATAGTTACCAACATATGACGCTGAACCATTTGACAGACAACAGGACAAAAAGACCATTTACTCAAGAAGTCAAAATAATTAACTGTTCAGTAAAGCCATGCAGGTAGCGTATAGTTCCCCCCTTTTTTTCTTGCCCTTTTTTTTTTTTTTTTTTTTTTTTTTTTTTTTTTTTCTGCTTTTGCTCGTTACATATCCGGACAGTGATCACCATCAACTGTAGAGATCTGTCTGATATGGTTTGAGAGATAGGCTGCAAAATGACCTCTGCTCAGGTGATCACTTCATTCCAGCTCAGCGTGCCACGTGAACTTTAGGATATTCAGATTCTCGTCTCCGCGAGGCATCCAGCTACGCGCAGCCAGAAAAAGGCAGCAGCGTTCTGGTACGCTCGGATACTGAAAAAGTAATTATCAGTCGGTAAGAAGTCGGAGCTAAGAGTCTGCTACAGCCTAGCGGTATTCCCGTCAGATTTATTTATTTATTTATTTTTTTTTCTTTGCGCCCTGTCATATTCGAATCCGCTGGGGTTCAAGCGAACTAAACTCCAATACTCTTCCGAGTTGTACCACTCAGCGTTTGACACACATTGCTTTGGGCTGAATTTTCTGCAAAATATCGATGGGGCTTTGCTGGACATTGCTACTGAGTTAAGTTCCTAGTTCTCTAGTATCTGTGCACAGGATAACACTATTTCTAATTTTTATTAATCACAAACCTTCAAGATGTCCAGAAATGAGGAAGTTATCTTTCTTGCTTCGTTTGACTGGAACTCTTGGAAACCGCTCCGGCCATTCTGTATCCTAAAGCAGAAGGAAAACCATCGACAAACAGACTTCACTTTTACTGATTACATTTACAGCCTCCTCTGGATAGATTGGTCAAGCATATAGGTTAGGAATAAGAATACGCGCTTTTGGGTTGTTAAGGGGAGTCCTCGATAAATTCACGTATGGAGGATCTCATCAAGGCCTCAAATTCGAGAGGATCGAAAAGTCGGAGATCCTACGGAATGGTATGTCCATTACAGATTCCGAAAGAACCTGCTTTGGTATCCTGCAGATGCCAGTTGGACCGGTGACATACTCATGCAAGCTTTGCATATCCCCCAGTCATTATCTGTATACTTTCCTGCACAAGCAGCTGAATCGAAACGCTGGGGTTAAACTCTATTTCAACTGTACACATTGCTAAATTTTAGCGCCATTATAAGGAATAATATAGGGGAAATATAGGATGAGAGGTCAACGACCCACTATATGCTGCATGACATTTCTATTTTACAAAAGATGTATGTATATCTACGATCCTGCATTACTGGAGCTACCATGACTTGGGGTGGAGTTCTGGTAGTTCACGAAGACTATATCTATTGAAATACAATACTGTTCGGGCATGATTACTATCAGTCTAGGGTGTCATATTCATTATGATATTTTTTCAACAATATCTAAATAACACTAAAAAGCACTAAAAAATGCCAGTGCCCTCCATAATTTCAGTGTAGGATTTACTTATCCTTTAAAATGTAATCTTTTTACATTAGCGGGCCCGCGGAATGTGCTTCTACGAATATCTAATAGTCCTTAGTTATCTGCTCTACTTTTGATCGTTTAAGATAACGCGAGGCATAGTAGTTCTTGGATTGACAGCCCATTTTCTCTGTAGAAGACGAAACTATAAGTGGGGACGTTTAACTAGCAAAGAGAATATATTGATATAAAACTGGAAAAAAGGCTGCATATATAATTCAAACCTGCGTTTATCTTCTATATCTTATTCTTTTTGCTTTTTCTTAGATCGTCTGAACTACTCTCAAAGTTAATAAGACGGGGTATTAATCCTGATAAATACCAGGATACTTGTATGCAATTAGATATACGAAATCGGATTTCTTCCTCCTGGACGTGTCAATCAAGTCCGTGCACCTGAAGAAGTCAAAAGGTAGGCGCGATCAGCAGTATTTCTTCTCAACCAATTGTCACTTAGATTTAGAAGATTAATTACAGAGCCCTAAAATCTATACTTTTCTATTTGCATGTGTGCATTGTACTGAGAAGCAATTACAGTATAGATTGGTTATAATAACCTGAAGAGGTTAATACAGTGAATCTGCGGCCTTTTGATTCTTGTAGAAGCAGTAAGATCTGTTGCTCACCTTTACAAAGTTTCATTAGCTTTTGAGTATCTCTGTTACTCTTACATGGTCTGTCTCTCTTTCCGGTGATGGAGATTACAGCGAAACAATGGACGTTGGTTCTGGACCTCAACACAGTGTTGTTAAGCAGGCAGCAGAATGCTTCAGCTACGATAGGCCCATTCCTGTGGAAGGAGATTACGTCTTCTGACATATGGCTTGAATACAACCGTGGTCACCAAGATGACGAAGAATGTTGGTCGCAGCTGGCGAAACGATTCTCCACAGACCGCACAATGATCGCTGAGGGCATTACGCATGCTCGACAAACAATGGCACTGCATCCACACCTGGAAGCTTATATCCGGAGACTAAGAGCCCGCTATAAGGAACAACTTATCATCCACGCTATGTTTGACATGTCCACTCACGACTGGCAAGCGCTAAGGAGTAGAGAATTTCCCTGGCCTCTATTTGACTGTATTTTCGTCTCTTGCGAACTGAACATGTGCAAACCAGAGCTTCGGTTTTACTCGCATGTCCTTCACACTATTCAAACTTCCCCAAAGGATACAATTTTTATCGAAAACATTCAGGAACACATTCTCGCAGCGCAATCCCTTGGAGCTCACAGTCTTCTGTTTTCGGGGATGACCGATCTCCATCGCAAGGTTTTGAATATTATCGAAAAACCAGAGAAAAGAGGAGAAGAGTTTCTTCTTGACAATGCACGTCATCTGCATTCAATAACTAATAGAGGGCATAAAATCCGAGACAATTTTGCCCAGTTGTTGATTTATGAGGCCACCAGAAACCTGTATGGTCCCATTCCACGTTGTGTTTTCGCTTCGTTTAAGACTGACTGTGCAGGGATCTCGTTGAATTGGAACAACACAAGCGGACATGGAATTACTTTATTGGTAGGATATGGTCCTGCCCGCTCACTAGGATAATTGACTGACACGAAAATGCAGGGGAGCAGGCACTCATACCAGGAGATTACCCCGACGATCTGGATACAACATCTCTTGCGCTACTTCTATTCCCAGTGAGCAAGGACCTCGCGGATTCAATTATGGATCAAATGCTCACGCTCAGAACCCCTGATGGCATTGTTATGGTGCGTAGATCATGAGGTTGCCCTTGGAGGCTAACAATAAATCCCTTATTATCCTAACTATCTTTAGACCTACTTCGACGCGACGCGGCCACGAACAGATCCTATGGTCTGTGTGAATATTCTTCGACTCTTTTATCATTACAGCCGAGGAATGGATCCTTCGCTACGTGCAACCAAGGACTGGGTCCATCAAGTTCTCCTCAACTTTGCGTATATTCACGGCACGCGGTATTATACGTCGCCGGACGTTTTCCTCTACTACGTCTCTAAATTGGTCCAAGAAAACCCAGGCTCGGATATCTGTCGGGCTATTGTTCCACTATTAACCTCACGTCTACGAGCACGGGTGAATGCCGACGGCGATTCCATAGCACTTGCGATGCGAATAATCGCTTGCCAGGCACTTGGAATCCCTGACGAGCTCGATTTGCAAAAGCTACTCTCCCTACAAAGCGAGGATGGCGGATGGGAGGTCGGCTGGCTCTGCTGTACTGGAAAGAGAGGCATCCGTATTGGTAACCGCGGTGTTGCAACAGCACTCGCAATTCATGCAATAGAAAGCATGACCTCGCTGACAAACATCGGGCTGCAAATGGGGGTTGGAACCTTCTGGCGGAATAGCGTATAGTTGTAGAATGAGAGTGGAACGAATGGCTACATTGTTGCGTTCAGGACTAATTTACCAACACACTGTTTTCTTGCTAGATTGAGCGTAGAAAGGCCTCCGTGGAAGCCAGTCAGCCTACTGAAGCACAGTCGCACTCTGTTGGCCAAAGTATAGAACAAGGCTCTGGTTTAGTGTAGGCTCAGCAAACCAGCAAGGCAACGGCCCCAAGAACCCTGAGTAACGTTTCCTGCGATTTGCGTCTCATCTAGCTTTTCGGATGGCCGCGCTGGCTCTACACAGCGCTGCCAACCATTACTTCACCCCCCGCCCACCTCCAACCTCCTTTTTCCTCTTCTCCCTTCCCAGGCTCCAAGAACTTCCATCCTGAACAACTGCGTTGACTCCTGAGCTTACTAATGTGCAGAGCGGATGCCCTATAGGGCTTCTGGTTGCCTTGCCCGGGAAAGGCACTCGCAATCCAGTTTGACATTAAAGCTGCCAGCCTATGCTCGCTGAAAGTGGCCAATTATTATATACGGGACGTACTGTCCAAACAACGTACCCGAAACCTCGTTTACCCATTTGGAATAGTGAGCGGGAGGCAACAAACACAAAGGAATGCTAAGCATGCCCTAGTGAACGGAAGGCTGAGGTAGAAACAAAGAATGGATGCTGGTAATTCACCATAATCACACATCCACTGACTGTAGGTAGTAATCTATACTCCAAAGTGGACGTACGGGACCCAGTACAGAGCCATATCCCTCTTCCGAAGTTTCCTGCGGACTGCGTCTCTCTCGCTTTTAGCTATGCTAACAGCCGCAAATGTGCTGGAGGCACCACCTGCACATAGGTCAGGATCCAACCCTTCATAGTCGTCTTCATGACTACAGTCATCCAGCGACCTGCTCGTCACAGTTTCTCTGTCCATGTCCCGTAGTTTTCTCATGGCCATGTGCAGCCCAAGGGCTACAGCACCATCCAATAGACCCTGATCGCGAATAAATTCGTAGAAGCTTCTGGCAATCTCGACGCAGTGAAAGTCAGAGACTTCCCAGAGAGTGCCAATAACATGACGGAACCCTGCAAGCTGGCACGAGTTGATGAGATGGATTCCTTCATCCTGGAGTCTTCCGGCGGTATTCGCTCCCGTTGAGCACGCGGATAGGTAGGCCAGGAATGGTGCGTTTTCTTGTAGCTTGAGGTCGCGGAGGCTCCCCACAGTGAGCCGATTGTTGGCCCAGTCCTCGAGTAGAAGGCAACTTTCGGACGGCTCTCCATTGTCGGAAAGCCCGTGACCGGCAAAATGAAAAATCTGGCAGCCCTTCAGATGCGTCAGGAGTTGGGCTTTGGTGGGCTGGACTAATTCGATCTGCTGTAAACGCAGCGAGGGACACAGCTCACGGAGCATGTCGACCTCTTTCGAAGCGAACGGGAGGGCCGACTGACCGGGTGTCTCAGGCATTGCGGCCAGAAGTGCGTACTCGGCTTTGGTGTCACTGCAGCGTCGGATCTGGTGTCGTTGGCCATAGGCCAGGGCCCTGGGGGAGGTAGAGTACGAGGAGACAACTCTATCGAGGGCAGTTTCCTTTGAGCCGTTGGCATGGTTGCCGGCTGCGTGGATAGGAAACCTCGCGAGCAATCCTCCAGGAATCCACCATATGTGAGGCCAGTCCCCATCTGACGGGGGTTGATTGTACCCTAGATGGCTCAAGACAGGCTCTACAATGGCAGCCCATAGCCATTCAAGAACGCAGGTTGTATTTGACGTCAAAGCTTCAGCCATGCGATGCACATCCTCTATGTTCAGACCCGGCAGGTTCAATGCAGCGATACTGTCAGTTTTGATGACGAAGGCATCGCAGCGGTGGGTGCTGACGCTGAGAACGACCACCGGCCCCTGGCTCGCGGTGGCCATCATGTCGTCGGGAGTCAGCGGCAGCAGGAATCTCTCGAATCCAGCGAGTCCCCGTATTTGCTGGATGACGTCGCTGAGTGATTCGTCCAGCCGATATCGTGTGTTCAGACTCGACAAGGACCTGTTTTGATCACGAATGTCTACTGATAGAGCTGTCACCGTTGGGTCCGAGTCCAGTTGGTCTCGCAACTGTATGAACCTTTCTGCTAGTTGTGGGTGCTTCCTCTCGAGCTCGTCAGTGCTCGCCCGCATCTCCGTGAGCAACCCAGTGATGACTCCAGAAGCGAGCTCAAGCGCCTGCAGTGCTTGGCCAGGGCTCTTGCCCGCATTTAAGGCCACAGCGGCGGCAATGGAAGCCACGCCGGTGAACTGCCCCAGCCCACGCTCCTTGTCCGTGTTGCTAAAGATTCGGGGGCTCAGCAGAGGAACAAGCTGGATGGCCTCCTCCAAGACGGTGTTGGCGGACACCCAGTCAGCATTGGCTGCCATGTAGAAAGATGCAGTAAGGCCTAGATGAATGCGAGTCGTTGGCTCAGCTTTCTTACTACAATACCAACCAGCCTTCACCACGTCAAAAGTAGCCGCATGCGCCTCGTGGGCTGGCGACATGCACCCTGGATATCTCTCGGCAAGCAAGTTTGCCAGGTTCTTGAGAAAAAGAGCTCGGATGTGGTCATCCACTCCCGACATGCTCGCCGATTCCCTCGCCGTTTCAATGGCCTTGTCCAGATCCGCCCATTTGGTCGACAAAACTGCCCGAGTTCGAAGGATATTTGCAAGGCTGTAGAGTCTCCAGGCCTTCTCGTTGCCATCTGAAGGCGCGGTGGCCACTGCCACATTCGCAAAGACTTCGGCCTCGTCGAGGTCGTCAATCGTTCGATCCCTTACACAGCGGGAGTGAATCATTTCTGCAAGAATGCCGGCTCGCATAAAAAACCACGTGTGTCCATCAGGGGTGGCGTCGAATGCGGCTCGTGCAGCCTCTATGGCACGGTCAAGGTGGTCCTTGTTTCCAGTGCCCGGGCGATGAGAAAGCTGCCATGATAGATTGGTGAGGCAGCTCGTATGCTCCTCACTACCTGTGGGGTACTCGTGCATGGCCATGGTAGTCAACTCCATTGCACGGTCAAGATCCTCCACAGCTCCTATCCTTACGTATCGTCTGCACAGAAGCTCACCGATTGTGCCAAGTATAGTAGTGCGGTACTGATCAACGGAAGGCAAGTGCTCTAAGGCACTTGAGAGTATGTCTATTGAAGCGTGAAGGTCTTGAAGTGATCCGCGGGCAGTATATCTCGTGCCCAGTCTCAAAATTAGGGAGAACAAGCAGATGTAGTAGCCATGGTCGGTAAAAGAGAGAGAGCTGACAGCGCCCTTCAGCGCTTCAATAGCAGCGTCAACATCTTCATACGACTCCGTCGCTTCAGCTCGCAGATTCGTCCAGATTCCGATATTGCAAGCGGCCTGTCGTCTCTCAACATGATCATGGGGTGCGCTTTCGCTTGCCTTTTTGGCATATCGGACTGCTTGGTCGATGTCATCCAGTGATCCAAGGTGCTCAAATCGCTCGCTCAGTAGCTGACCGAGACTGTTCAAACATGCAGCTTGACAAATGTTGTCAGAGGAAGAGATTGCCAAGGCCTCCTCTACTGTAGAAAGAGCAAGAGCGAAATCGTCTATCACCCTGTCCAGGTGTTTTCTGCCGTACCAAAGACCAAGTACTAGCAGGAACCATGGTTGCAGGGCGTGCCCAGTTGGCGAGTTTTCGAAGGCTTGCTGTAGAATGTCGATGGCTTGTCTTGCTAAATCTGAACCCCCGCTGTGTTGAGACGAAGACCTCGAAGAACCTCCAAAAGTAAATAGTTGGCTAAGCCGCTCGGTCTCTTCGTCTCTTGGCTGTCTGAGAGCTGCTCTGATATTGTCAATAGCTTCATGAAAGTCGCTAATTGTTCTTGTGCATCGAAAGCGTTCAGCCAGGTAGAGACTCAACTGGCCGGAGAGCTCTGGGGATTGAGTTCCATCCAAAGCCACCTTAGCCAGTTCTATGGCACTATCCAGATTATCCAAGGTCCGAGTCATTGCAAATCGCTTGTAAAGACACTTCGTGTAAACGTCAATGAACTCTAGTTGGTTCGTATGTCCGGCTACCATGTCACCCAATGCCGGGCTCATGGCTTCGATGGCTTCGTCCACATCCGCTACAGCCCCAGTCTCATTACATCGAGCAAGAAGATACGTTCCGAGATATATCAAGTAAGAATTGCGATCAGGATTATCCAAGGTGACGGCCGCCAGTGCCTCGTAGGTACCCTGTATGCCATTATCCATGGCCTGAAGCCGGAACTCTGAAGGAGCAGATGCCATTAGTCGGTTTGTCATATCCACAGCACGGTCGAAATCTTCGGACCGTCGCTCCCCGTGAAAGAAATATCGTTCCGTGTTCCATTTGGTAAGCTGGATCAGCCACGCGTGCTGCCATTCCGGATCATCCGAGGGCAATTCAAGCAGCTTCTCTCCAAGTTGGATGAGTTGTTCCAGATCGGACAGCGTCCGAGTCCCGTTATAGCGGCTCTCGAGAAGCGTATAGTATTGCATCACCAAGTCACGGCGGTTCGGATCTCGAGGTACAGCTTCAGCCTGGGCTTTAGCATGCTCGATGAGAAGATCCAGCTGCTTCGGTACAGGCTCATTCGCGATAACACCGACATCCAGACCCATGGTGACGGCCAGGTCAGCGATCTCATTTTGTCCTTCTTCCAGTTCACTTAGCAACGCCGTCATCGCGGACAGGATCAGGTTGCGTTCATCCCAAAACGGACTGTCGTCGGCCGTCATAGCTAACAGCTGTTCCGAGCGAGCACGGGCACGAACGAGGTATTCGCTGTTGCCCGACCTTTTGAAAGCATGGAACAGAGCAAATACTGAAAGCTTAATGGTTGTCTCATCCTCACCATCCTCGTGTAGTTCGGCAAAAGCAAGGAGTTCATCGTCACTGGCGGATTCAAGTAGACTGGCAACCTCGGGGTCAATATGAGGGGAAGCCATATGATGTTAATAGATCTGATGACAGGCTCTCTTAGGCAGGCAGTTTCGGAGGGCGTCGCCGTTTGTTGGACGCAGGCAGGAACAGCTGTTGGAGAAAGGCGGGCGCTTAAACCCCTCTTCGCGAGATTCCTTTTCGTCTCTCAACATCGTCTCGGAGGTAGCTACTACCTAGTCTAAAAGGCGTTTGCCTTATAGGCCAGTATCAAAGATAGCTTTACCCAAGCCTCGTTGCTTGCATCTGTTGGGGCCGTGTCCAATGGGATGCGAACACGAAGCCCCCTCAGCCTCTCCCCTCGGCGCCCAGACAGCGAGGCTGAGGGTAGCCAGAAAGTCGCTAACCAATGCTCACTTGCTAAACGCTTGCAGCTACCTAGTACAGCCGCTGGAATTAGCGATACACCAAGTACTCTGAATCTGTGCGAAATGCCTGATCGCTGGGCAATTCTGATCGGCATCAACGGGTACGCCACGAAGCCGTTGAGGGGCTGCGTAAACGATGTCAACTTGATGAAGGCGTATCTCGAAGCCAGCTCAAGCCCAGTCAAGGTGACAGCGCTTACAGCGACTCCGGCCACAGACCCAGGAAGCTCACCACTGCAAGAGGAACACGATCTATGGCCGACGCTATCGAATCTCAGACGCTGTGTGGACCAGATCCTAGCCCTCGCTGTGCCCGGGAATTTCGTGTACATTCACTTCTCCGGGCATGGAACTCGGTTTCCACGACCGCCTCGACTAAAGTACGGAAAGAAAAGTGGCGGCGACGTGGGCCTGCTTTTTCTCAATGACTCTGCAACTGCGTGCGATGAACTGCGAGGCCTGGCGTTGGCAAATACATTGAAGCGAATAACTGACCACGGCCTTGTCGTGACGCTGACACTTGACTGCTGTTTTTCAGGTGATGTATACCGTCAACACGAGCATGCTGATGGTAGCATTCGAAGCATGGAGCATGAATCTGCGTTTGATATCCCAGATGATCCAGAGGTTAATGGTTCCGGGGAAAGCCGCCAGCATTACGGCCTGCGAGATGCACGAGCGTTGCCCAATTGGTTGGTGAAGCCTGAAGGATACCTCGTCATCACTGCCTGTGGCCCTCATGAAGTAGCCGGGGAGGTTACCTTGAACGGACTATCGTATGGCGTGTTATCCTATCACTTGCATGATATCCTCACTTCTCTTTTGGCCCGAGCATCTCAAGTCTCCGTTCAGACTATATATAATGCCCTCGTGAGCATGGTCCATCAAAGGATGGCAAAACAAACTCCGATGCTGTATGGAAGCAATGGCGCTTTCTTTTTCGGTGAAGTCCTACACGGGGGCCATGTTACAAGCATCTCGGCCACGTACAGCAATCAACAGCTTGTCTTGGAGGCGGGACACGCACACGGGGTCAATTTGTGTGACGAATATATCCTATCTCCTTTCTGGGCTGGTGAGACCGTGAATGGCTCTGTGCAAGAGGAGACCATCAGGGCTAGGGTCATGTTTGTCGGCCAGATCACTTCAATCGTCGAATTGCTTGATATCTCCATGTCAACCGCAACGGCCAGCCATTGGAAGGCACAATTAGTCTCGCGGCAGGCTTCGACTCTGGTTGGTCTTATGCGTTCCATCAGCAGGCCCTCTGACCTTGTCACTGCTCTACAGGAGCTGCCCTCCATTTGTGTCTCAGACAGCCCTCGCACGAGTGCCGACCGGTGCGGGTTTTATATACAATTTGACATGAACAGAGGGTATGAGCTCCTCGATGCCGATCAAAAAGCCCTTCCTCTGCCCCCTATCCAGCAATGGGACCCTTTGATTAAAGCAGTTGATCATATCGCAGCATTCTCATACTACAAAGCAATCGAGCCACCCAGTCACGATAGTGACTTCCATTCACTGTTTGAGATCAGTATGCGCAATGAACAAAACACGAAATATAACATGGAAGGTGTAGTCGACGTCGTTGATCAAGAGGAGCTAACCCTAACGGTCAAGAATCTAAGCCAAACTGTCACACTATACGTGACAGTCCTGAACTTCACTCCCTCATGGCAGATCCAGTATCTGTCCGGCGAGGAGGGGGGAACTTGTTTTGACGCTGTTTCCCCTGCGGACCCGGCTCTACACTTTACCGGAACAACAGAGATGGCATTTGCTATGGCAGTACCGGAACATCTGCGCTCATCTGGATGCTGCGACGATATAATCAGGATTATCGTCACGAATACTCCGACCTCGTTCGATTCGCTCCTTCTGCCCAAGCTTAGCAGTATCTTGCAGCAGACTACGAGGGGAGGAAGTCAGGGGCTAGACTCAACAAAATCAATAAAAGCCGTTCCCCAAAATTTGCGTCAATGTGAAGAAAAAGCGGCAGTGTTTACGGTCACCATACGTACATATGTATGAAGTGAATCTATATATAACTCGACAGCCCATGAACTTTAATGCCCAGAATGAGAACACTTATACCGCTTCCACTAGGTCCGATTCCTCGAATACTGTCTTCCCGTCTACAGAGACCACTGTTCCATCATCCATGCATAGCGTGTACTTGCCCGCAATCACCATTTCGACCAGGTATGGCCCATGGATTTCGATCGCGCCATCGCGGCGCCTAACTGAAACATGGATCAGATCGCCGGGATAAAACCGGGTCGTCTACATATATTAGTTTATACAAGATGCAGCACTTGTATCGTAGAGTGTCTTACCTGCGAGTAGGGCAGGATCGATGCCCGGCCCTGGTCGTCATGACCGACGGGTATCTCATGATGACTGTTTTCCTTTCTGCGGATATGAGTGCGCTGAAAATAGAAGTAGACATTTAAAGGCAACGTAGTCTCACACTCGGCAAGTGTCCATTATCCGCTTGATCAAGAAGTCGATGGCTGATTGATCAAAATCGAGCGGCGAGAGGTAGACGCAAGCAAAAGGCTGTCTGACCCTTTTCTGCCTTGCTGGGTGTTATATGTATGGTCCTGTTCAGATCGAGCTACATGTTACTGTTCCGCTGGGCAGGAATGCGTAGGTGCCATTGGGAATTTATCATTTGCAGGTCCTCCCCAGCCTAGCAGGTTAGTGGTGGCTGCGCCTCGATTCTCAGCCTTGCCGGTGACATGGTGAACCTCTTCTTAAATCCGCAAGACGTCATTTCACCACATGATCTATTGATCTTTTGATTGAGTATCGAGCAATTTTGTACTACATCTGGTACCGAATCGTCCGTATCTCACTTCCAGCACCGACAACGGAAAAACGTACTGTTCAAACCGACAAACCCACACAGAGTAGTCTAGACTTAAACAGCCCAGCTCTTGAAAATGCCGTCTACTCTGCTGCCACTGCATGCTTCAGAACCTACACAAAGCTGTGGGGTCCGAGTCAGTCAGCTGGAAATGACGCGCAGCCCTGAGCCAGACGTCGGCCACAAAGACGAGGCCATCAAGGCCAGCCGACAGGCCTCGAGCGCAGCACACAGTAAGCCCAGCTGCCCTATCCATGTTACCTTCCTAAAGTTCCGTGCTTACCCATCCACCTAGTCGAGGACTATCCGCCTGGCCGCCCCCGGTACGGAGCCCTAGTCGCCTCCCACGAATCCTTCCAGGTCTATCGACAGTTCTCGTATCTCCGGACGCGTCTGCTGCTCGATAAACAGGACCGGCTAGCACAGTTGGAAGATAAGCTGCGCGATATCGACCAGAATGAACAACACCCGCTTTTCCTGTCGAGCAGCCGGCTGGATCGGAATGAGGCGCGGAAAGCAGTGCTGGCTGAGATTGATGCTGCGTTGGCGGATTACGGTATGCCCTATGTACCTGGCTTGCCGTAACCCGAATGCCGTCTGGAAGCATACCTACTGAACAAAAGACATGCATGTAGATACCCTCATCGAAAGAACCGCACGGACAATACTGCCCCTAGGCGCGCCGCAGGAGCGCAACATCGGCAACCTCCGCAACTGGATCGAGGGCAACCCCTGCCTCGCGCGCCACTACCCGGAGTATATCACGCAGACTCGTCACCACGGCGACCTGTTGGCCCTCTGCACTTCGCCAGACAGCGCACCGGACCTCGTGGAGCTCTGGATCAAGGACTTTCTCAAGACATACTTGGCGGCACCGTACAAGGCATGTCCCCACTCTCTCGTCCAGTGAAGATACAGACATACTGATTGAAGACGCTGGCTACCGAAGAAAATGTGCTCCTCCATCTCATCCGACGCTCATGTTCTCATCTACCACGGCCGCGTGCTCGGCCAGATCGCGCGCACGGCGATCGCGCTGCTCCTCCTTGTCTTTCTGCTCGTGCCCGTGGTAATCTGCCACTCGTTCGGCGCGGGCCGCGAAACGGCGAGTCTGGTCGTGATCGTTGTGTCCACCGTGCTGTTTCTGTGCATGATGTCGTGGCTTGCCAGGGCAAAGACAGTGGACTTGGCGATTATGGGGTCTGCGTGGGTTTCCTCTCAGTCCCTTTTGCGTTTTGGACATATCCGTACGTACCTTGGTAGGACGGTTACTGACGGCGTCTTGGCTGTAGGTACGCTACTGTTTTGACGGTGTTTATCACGGGAACTGGGTAGATGGGCATATACCTTGCAGCGTGTTGAATCTCAGTAAGACTCAGATAAGCTGTGTGGCGGAGCATAAATATGGAAAACATTATTATAGATGATGGTAATATTAGGCACCTTATAGCTATAAACTACTCCGGTTGACCCCGGTGATTTTGTTGGTATGGTGGGGTCCTGCATGAACAAATCATATTAATTCTGCTGCTATCCAGTAATTATCTAATATTCTGTATGACCCCCTTTTGCCCTTATTATGCCTGGCATCTAACTTGCATAGATTAATCAGATCCTTAAGGAAACCTTCAGGGACTGCATCCCAGGTAGCTTGAACCACCTCTCATAGAGCATCATATAACAGTTAATGATGATCTGGATATCTCTCTTGGATCCAGTCCTTCATCTAATTCCAAAACCATCTCAATGGGATGCAGATTAGGTGAGAAGGCAGGCTAGGTAGTAGGTAATAGGGTAGATACTATACTCTTAAAGCTCCTCAAGGGTATCCTTACTAGCATGCCCAGGTGCACTATCCTGCATTAGTTAAAGCCAGCTATCTTGTTAGTAAACTAGGTGTAGATACCCATTTGTCATGGGGCTGCGGCCTAGGTAGGGTCACTACATCAGGGAGGCTTATAAGCATGTTCTAGGCCTGGTGATTCCAGGGGGAATCACCATTGGAACCTTTTTTTAAGGCGTTGGAGTAGTAGCTGCCTAGAACACTACTTCTTACATATGATCATATTTATGCATATCTCTGATACCCCATGAAGCAGTACTGTGTCGGCGGTTAGATACATTGTCTATACTGCCAGCACATGCTCCTTTGGGCAAAGCGCTGCTTTCTACAGAATCATGCAGCGAACATGCGACCATTAAATCACACGTAGTTGCTGATCATGCATTCATAGTTATTGCAGTCACAGTGTCACTGGACTATAACTGGAAGGGTTGGCTATATGAAAATCAAGGTTATTAAGTGGACAATTCTGAACACTTGATATAGTATCTAGAAACTATGCCTCATCTTGGTTCTGGGCTGCTCTTGGAATTGTAATTGCATCTGCATCCCTTTCCCTTCCTATCTAAGGCCCACTGACTTTTCCTATTCAACCATTGCCAAGAGACTAGCCCGTAAACTATTGGGTGCGACGGATTGAACTAGGGATATCATAGTCAGTTAGCGGCGATTTACAATGCTTATTGCGCAAACCTGGGCATACGTCCTCTATAAAGAAGGTCCTTCTCTTCGGACGACCACGGCATGGCTTCCCGAACCATCTCGGAAAGCGCACTGGAATCAGCTGGCGAAGATAGTCTATGTGCCGTTTGTGCTCCAGAGTTGAGATTAACCACGTTCTTGTCCGCCTTTGGCCGCCTTACCTGGGCAGAATATCTCTGTTTCGCACACGTTTTCCGAAAGTTTGAGATCAAGGTCAATCCTTCTAGGTATGTCTCTGCGCGAGGCACAGCTTACAGTCTTACACATGACATCTAATCTGTGTTTGCAAAGTCCCAAGAAGCATGAGTAGTAAGATTATATTCTGCTAGAGTATCATGGGCCACACCTAAAAGTCATAGTTAGCAAGGTAGTTGCCTAACATGCATAGTGGCTACAGTTACTATCTCCTTTATTACATATAATTAGAGCAACCATAGATGCCAATGATAAGACAGTCCTGTATCTTAAAGTCTCTCACTAGATAAATATAATCATTACGGACACCCTTCTACAACTGCGGCAAAGGCCTTAAGGAAATAATATCTAGAGTAACCTGACATTATAGATTAGGTTTCTATTTAAAGACAGAATAGTAGTCTCTTAAGACTGACAGGTTCTTTGCCATAAGCTGTAAATAGAGGTCTAAGCTTATTAATATAGTATAGTAAACTTCTCCTATCCTAGATTACTCCTTTGACTATACCTGAGCCCCTTTAATCCAAATTTGGTGTCCTTTACCCACAATAAATACACCCCATTATCCAGTCATAGATAATAAATGCTATTGCCTATTATCCCTTTTACCTTAACCATTCCAGCCCTACTAGATATTTCTAGAAGGACTTGCTTCCACTCGCACGTCCCGACCAATCCTTCTTTCTCACTTTTTGGGAGAGGAGGAAAGTCGAAACTAAAATTTATAGGGATGTATTTGGTATTGATAGGAAGAAATAGTCTAGACTTAAAAAGTATTAGTCTAAGATTAAGTTCCATGAATGGTTCCTTCCCATCATATGGCAATACTGCTATGCGACTGTATGGAAGGTGCCCTGCTACTTATAGGGTAAATTTGAACTTCGCGCACTATTCAAGAAGAGTTGTGTTTAACACAAGTTAATCTGTGTTTCATACTGAGTTTCCAGCATTCAACTATCTCTTTATTGATTACACAGGCTATTTGGTGTTCCTAGCACCTCTGACATGGTACACATCCTGTACACTGCTCCCCAGCTCCCAGAGGAGCAGAGTGAGAGACAAACTTACTTTGCTTATGGCAGATCGGGTCTGCACTTGTTATCCTGAGCCAATGATCATGGCCCACATGGCAGACATGGACAATAAACTAAGTAGTTATAGGATTAGTACGAGGCCTAGCTTGGACATTTATTGGTCTAGCTTAAGGGCCCCGCCGCAGTTATTATAGACTAACCGCCAATGTTTGAAGCGCTCCCACTTTGATGTTTATATTGACACGCTGCCCCAGACCTAAAGCACCAAGGACAAGGAGAATACAAGTGCGGGGAAATAAAGAAAGAAAGAAAACAATGACAGGTCCGGCTGTTCAAGCACTGAGCAGAGCTCAGGTAGCTGCGATTCTTGATCTGAATACGTATGATCCAGCCGACAAGCCCGGGTGGCTGCTGCCAATCGAAATGCGATTTCGGCCTTTCAGCGAGACAGGCGAAGCACCGAACGTCAGCTTGCTAAACAGCGCAGAAACCAAGGCGCGGCTCGAGCAGTGGTGTCGGGATGGGTTTGTATTCATGGATCCCAAGAACGAGGATCTGGGCTCCCACGTCGAGAAGCTGGATAATTTGCTTTCCCCAGTAATGGTATGTAGCCTCCTGGTTCATAGGCAGAAATGGAGCAGGGATGAGATTATTGATAGGGCGTGCGCCTTGCTGGCTCGTCTTCCCTCATATCCTCCAGAACTGCCCTTTGAATATGCAGGCAAGGATGGCCAGTCTCATGCAGAAAGTCCGTGGCCAGAGGAGTACTTTTTTACCTCTTATTCGCCTTCTTCTTCTTCTACAGCGACGACAACGACAGGAACTGGGAGGCTGCGCGATGGATATGAATGGTCCAGTCTTCGGGTTTTGTCCAAGCCAAGTACGAATGTCGTGCGGATCGCTTTGTTTCTTGTTATGCAAAGGAGCGTTCCAGTCGGGTTTCTCGGCGCGTATCTAGACACCATAACCACACTTCTCGACACGGCAACGGAGTTATTCCTCCAGGGCTCAACATCCGAGGCCGATGCACGAGCTCGGTTTGTCCTGCAGGCGTTTCTGTGGGCAACGTGGCATCAGACCATGCTGATTCAACTGTGGTACGACGCAAACATCCAGATGAGAACGGGGGTCTCGTTTGATCGACATAGCTACCCTGTGGCAATGCCCGGGCGAGAGACCGTCGAGAGTCTACGACCAAATTATATGTGCAAATGGGCTTTTGAGCTTCTTCGGTCCGATCTCAGCTCTGTGACGCAGGATTTCAGGAGACTGTTCGAGATCTACAATGTCCATTTTGGTGACCGTGAGCCGCGATGCAATCTCAATCTCGCTGCTGCTGGTCAGGATAGCAGTAGTAGCAGTAGCAGCAGGTCGAGGGTCTGTGATGGCAAAGCGCCTGGAAACTGTCAGAGATTTGAGTCCGAAGGGGTCCAGATTCAATCCGCTCATGATTTCGAGTGCCCTGGCTCTGCTTGCAGTCTCCTAACCTGGGACGAACAGTCGTATAAGAACATCAAAGGAGCCAGGGCCGTTTCTTTGGAAGAGACCGACGAGAAATACATCCGATACTGTCCCGTGTCCACGGAAACCATGGCCGTGTCTCATGTCTGGAGCCACGGTCAAGGGGGGCGACCTGAGACTGGGTTCAACAACTGCCTCCATCGCAGATATGCCAGACTGGCGCGGGCGTTAGACTGCACTTCATATTGGATGGACACTCCTTGTGTCCCGACAGATCAGGAGCTGCGGTACGAGGCGATGGGCCAGATTAATAATAACTTCCTCAATAGCAAGGTCACCTTGCTAGTCGACCGAGACCTCATGGAGATCAATATTCATCCACTCTCTCTGGAGGCAAAGGAAGCTATCGTGGCAACCCTCGCGGTTTGCGATTGGAATGTTCGTGCCTGGACGCTCCTGGAAGGCATGCGAGGCCGCTGGAACCTTCACATCCTGTGCAAAGACAACCATGTCATATCCCTTGTGGACGTCCTCAACGATGTCTTGGCATACAGTAATCTCACCCTTGTATCGCCATGCTTAGCCTTGCAGCACTACAACCCTACCGGCGGTCGCCCAGTCGAGGGAGAAATTCCTCCCGTCAAGATAGAGCAAGCAACCTGCCTCTTGAATCACAGACACGCCACCAAGGACCGAGACGTGACCATGATCTGGAGTCTGGTATGCGGCTCAAAGCTCGTCAAAGCCTCTGTGGACTTTTGGAAGTCCAAAATGGGAACCCCCCTGGCAACCGGATTTCTCGTCTCCAGCGCTCCACGTCTCCAGGACCAGCACGGATTCAGCTGGGCGCCGTCACGCCCGAATCTCCTGCATCCCACGGCTGGCACGCCCAGTGCTGCAGGACAATATCCTGCCTACGATGGAGAGCTTAGTGTAGCAGGTATGATTACCGAACAAGGCTTCAAAGCGGAATGGCTTATGTGCCTGATCGGTCGTTCCCGAGCGCTTCCGACCTGGCTCCACTTGAAGTTCTTCACTCAGGACGAATCCCAGATCAAAAGTTACTATTCCGTCTACAACAAGGGCGGAAACTCAAGGATGGACATGAAAAGCCTATACAAGCTCCGCTGCGTGATCGCACCGGTGTTTAAAAAGTATCGCTGGGTTGCTCTGCTGCTGCCTGCCGTTAGAGATCGAGGAACTAATGGATCAACCTCTCCGCCTCGGCCGTTCCAATACCAGGGGGAAGCCAAGGGACCCCTGCTGGTGATAGCTGGCTCGAATGATGAAGTTGGATGGGAGTGGCAGTTTGTGCATGAGTGGGATACAAGTTTTCACCTGCCAGAATTCGTGCTGAGGGAATTGTTGATGGTTTAGATACGGAATTTGTTATATGGGATTGTCATTATGCCAGAAAAACCACAGTGTTACAAGACAAAAGGACCGACTGAGGGCAGACAAGCTCTACAAGAGGGCCCTCTGCCGTAAATATTATGAAGTTCTTACTGCTAAGAGAAACCCTCGTAAATATAATTAAAATCATCTTCCTATAAACCTTATGTGCTCTCATTTAGCATTAAAATCAAGATGGCTTGCGTATACACGCTCAACTCCTAGAAGAGAAGTCCTGGAGGCTATGACCAGAAGATTAGGTGCATCCAAGCTACTAAATTCCTACAACATGAAGGTGAAGGCGAGGTGGGACAGTACAATTTAGTCTTCGACAAGTTCATTTTGCCATTGCTCCCTTAGTGAGTCTATCAAGTAGGACGTGTTCCAGCCAGTTTTCAATTCCATATACTGCAGCAGCTTTTCAGCAGCTTGTTGATCTAGTTTATGCCGTAGTATCCAACCCCCTGAGAAGATCAGTACATATGATCCAGCGCAAGGAAAAAACATGGCAAGCATAACACTCACAAGCCACTAAACTATGCCGTGCAGTGAAAAGGGTGTTTTCAGCTCTAGGGTTTGATGCAGCTAGGCCTAGCACATTGAGAAGATGGCCTCGGACAAGTTTCTAACCTTAGATTAGCCCTCCTTCCATGCAGCAATTTCAATGTCGACATACTTCAACGTCCTGTGAGCGTTGCAGGCTTTCGTATGGGAGAAACGCACTTGAACAACCAGACAAAGCAAGTATAATTTTTGCGATGTGGTAGTATTGTAAACCGACAACTGAGTATGGCCCTCTACTTATACTTTTTAGATATTTATAGAAGAATAGCCTATTTAATCTCTTTATTATTATGATTAATTGATTATTAAGGTTAATTATATATATAAAAGTTACTACTAGCTTCTGTAGTATACTATCTAATTAGTTTTAAGTAAGGGATGAAGGTATAGAAGTAGGATAAATATATTATAGGTTTAAAATAAGTTTTCTCTATTATATAGATACTATTATATACTTTTATTAAAATATAGCTTCTTAGTAGTTAAGTGCAAAATATTTAGGGACCTAAATATTCACCTAAAGGCTGCTAGAATATGGGTAGTAAAGTAGTGAGGGAATAGATGCTAGGGTAGGTGAGCACTAACATCTAATGCTTATTATATGTTTTTTTGTTTATCTAGTTTTTTTTTTTTTTTTTGCTTTGGTATGCTTACTGCCTTATCTTCAACCTCTTCACCCCCTTCGCCCTAGGCCGAAAACAGATCCCGATGTTAGGCTACTGCAGTAGTAGAAGGCTATTAATCTATATAAAGCGCTGTTAGAGGCAAATTTGAAATTTGAAAATTTACGTCCTTTAGTGCAGCTAAATTCCAACTCATCATTAACTGCCTAGACCGGAGAAACGCTATGGCAGCTATCAATACAATTTCACCTTCAGCACGACCTCGTGTCCGGGAGCTTTTGCCAAAACTCTACCTCGGTCGTCACCGGCCTGGATCCAAAAACTCCCTAACTGATGTTCCGGGTGTTCTGGTTCATACGGAGTCAATCAAGCGCCCGTCTACGACAACCAGCCATGCGGTCAACACAGGTGTAACCACGATTCTACCCCGCCGGGATTGGTTTAACTCCGGCTGTTACGCAGGGTATTTTCGCTTTAATGGATCTGGCGAAATGACTGGCTCTCACTGGTTGGATGAGACTGGTCTACTGAACTCCCCGATCATTCTCACGAATTCGTTCTCGGTCGGTGCATGCTACACGGGGGTCTACGAGTATGCGGTTCGGGAGTATAAGGACAAGGAAACCGGATTGGTGGACTGGTTCCTGCTCCCGGTCGTGGCCGAAACGTGCGATCTTTTCCTCAGCGACATTGGTGCTATGGCAGTTACATCGGATATGGTTGTTCGAGGAATCGACCAGGCCAGCGCCGACCCCGTGAAAGAAGGTAACACGGGTGGGGGAACCGGCATGATGTGCCAAGGCTTCAAAGGCGGCACTGGGAGTGCCAGTCGTGTTATTGATGGTGTGGCTTTCGGCACTGAGACAAACTATACTGTTGCTGCTTTGGTCCAGGCGAACTACGGCGCGAAGAGAGATCTCCGCTTCGGGGGCGCTCCTGTTGGGCTACTGATGGAGCAAGAAGACGGGGCGGCTGCCGCAGCAGCAGCCAAAGAGGACGATGCAACGAAGGCCAAGGATGGAAGTATCATCGTGGTGATCGCAACGGATGCGCCACTTCATCCGACCCAGCTGCAGCGCTTGGCCAAACGAGCGACTGTTGGGCTGTCACGCGTGGGAGGATGGGGCTCAAATAGCTCCGGGGATATTTTCATCGCCTTCAGCACGGCCGAACCGATTCCACGAGCTCCAGATTTCAGCTGGAAGCCAACAGTTGAGCAGAAGGTATCTGTGGTGCAGGATGTGACGATTAACGCCTTATTCGAAGGTGCAGCTGACGCCACGGAGGAAGCGATCTACAATGCATTATTAGGCGCTGAAGACATGGAAGGCCCTCGGGGAAAGATAGTCAAAGCGGTGGATCATGAGAGATTGAAATCCATCATGGAAAAATATTTGTAGATGCATATTATGCATTATGCATTATAATTCTGGTATCTCGCTAACGCTTTTCCAGTAAAAACGTAATGGGGTCAATCCTTTCCTCACACCATTTAAAACCCAGCCACGAGATCAAGAAGAAGACTCAGCCTGTTGATGTATGTATACTGATCTGCTAGAACCTGATTCCTCTCGAAAGATGGTTATCTTTTTCGTACAAGTTCTTAATAGCCGAGCATTGTAAAGAATGCGTCTCGAGCGTTCAAGGATTTCGGTCTGCGCTTTGCTAAGAGGACTCTGCGGTCACTGCAGTGCGCTGGTCAAGAAGCTTGAATTTTACTGGATAGTTATTCGAGGTCGGGTTTTGACAATGCATCTGAATTTGTTCATCACATCAGGCCACTAAGCACCAGGTCCGTAGTATACCTGTATATAGAATTAGACGATGAGCATTATGCCTACTAGATTCGGGCGTACAAGTCCACAGAGCAGAGCTTACACAGGTATGCGCGAATCCGGAAACATAAGATAAGTCGCCTGCACCGGCGCAACTACAGCGTCGTAGAATTGCCGCCGGAACTGGGAGAAATCAAAATTCTTGTACAGATCACGCCCCTGAAACTCAAGCTTCACACACCGCGCCGCCGCATCTCCGTAAGAGTCTCCCGCAAGCCTGTACACCTCATCCAACTTGCTCAGCGCAGTCTGATAGTCATCCAGCAGTGAGGCTGCCATCGCACTCTCATCTGTCTGTCGGATCTCCGCAAAGGACTTGTTGATGCAGAGCTCGATGAGGAGAATGCCGAGGCCGAAGACAATTCTGTTGGGGATGAGATGTATGAAGTCGTTCGTGAGCGGCTCCTCCGGGGTTGTTGGCGATGAGAATATACATAAGGCACACGGGTTCCGGGAGAGCATCTCCCGGTCGCCTTGGGTTCTCTCGAGAAAAATGTTTGCTTGCTTCTCGTCCCAGTGGTCACCAAGCCAGGGACTGCCACTGAGGTGCAGGACTGACCAGGCGATGGATGCGGCGATGCCAAACCTCTGTTTTGCGGACAGGGAAATATATCTACTTTGTTGCTGGGTTAACTGCTCGCGAGATGAAAGTAGAGACTTCAGAGGTACTGCTTTGATAATTTTTGACAATTCTGCGTTGCTGTGATCGAAAGAGAATCGTCGACCTTGTTGCTCGTCTGGGTGTCTTTGAGGAAGCCGGCCAGAGGCCGTGGATTACATTCTGTGCATACTGCGTCACAAAGGTTGGTTATCTCAGTGCTTGCTGAGGCTGGCACAGCAGTCGATACGGAGGATAAATCCGGCGGAATCGGTGGTGGTGATGGTGTCCGGGACAGTGAGCGGAACATGTATACCATCCTAGATCGGAGAGATGAAGCTGGGGAAGGATCTGTAGCGAAAGGTGGTGATGGCATCAGTAACTTAGGGACCGAGCTGACCATCTTAGATGGAGCATATGAAGTAACGTGTGAAGCTTCCGCCATGAACCAGGCCGCTGCGGCGACTGTGAGATTGTTCTGTAGGAGACGGCCACTTTGAGAGTTTCGGCTGTATCAGATTCATACGCCGCCCAGTCGAGATCGACGGCAGCTTGGTGAGGGGGTGAGCAGGCACAACGAAATCCAGTCTCGAGTGCTCGGTGAAGAGAGCTTAAGCACTGACGGATTGAGTTGGAACGCTGAATATTGAAGCGGCGCTTGAGATCTCGGACTTTTCCACTGTCGTCTTCCGCAGGCACTTCAGGTTTCTCAAGAGACCTCCTCAAGTCTTCGTTCCAACGCCTGAGGTCCTCGATCACTTTGTTGCGCTTTTTTGTGCTGAAGCTGTGTTTCACTCGACGCCATTCCCATTGGGCCCTATCTGGCAGAGCTTTGGGCTAATCGTGTAGTCGCAAGTTAGCTCGGTTTGAATTTTTAGTAACAGCACCGCCGGAAAGAAGGTTGTGGATTTGAACCTCTATACCTTTGCGTTGACGTCGATATCTAGGTTCTTCATGAGGCTGGCAATAACGCCGTCCATGCGCGCTGAACAATTGACATCAGTTCGCGAGAGATACTGGGAAACTTCGAGTCAAAGCATTCACGCAGCTCTTCACTCGACGGTTCCTTGCCAAGTCCAACATTGCAGAAAGTCGTATGGAGTTGCCGGTTTTGCAGGATCAGGTCGGTCCGGAAGGTCTCTATTGAAGTGCGGTATTCGTGGAAAGCTTCGAAAGGCTCCACATATCTCTCAAGAGCCCAAACTGCGAGTGGTATCCCGCCCAGAACGAGACCTGCGACTTCAGCCATGGTTCTGGCACATCCACATGAATTACTGTCAGCTAGATCCTTGTCCTGTCAGTTATCCCACTCACCTTCTGTTCCAAGGGCTATCCCAATGATGGTAAAGCACGTCGAACTCAACTTGCCTACCAGTATCCAATATATTTCGCTGCTAATCTTTTCCCCGGTGCACTGTAGAGCCTGACGGGAGAGGGATGGTCAAAGTCGGAGGGAGGTTTTTGCGGTCGGACGAGAGGCTCGTTCTGCGACAGTGCGAGCTGGGACATTTGGTAACCACCAACATAACTTGTTTCAGGCAGTGACATGGCGTTTTCGTGTTGAGCGTGGCAGGGTCCGATTGGGTCGGCTTGCGCAGACATGGATGGATGCCCTGGACCCATATATGTCCCTCATTGGCCCAGAGATTCCTATGCTGTCCGGACGTCCCTCATCATCTTCTCCCACCTTGCCAACATCAACGAAAGTTGTGTTGTTGTTAAATTGCCAGATTAGGAATGTCACGGCGGCCAGACTCTAACCGCGAAGCAATGTTGAGGCGCTGATGGTCAGAATCTTCCTTGGCTTGCCGTTATGATGGGCGACTCAACACGATTGTCTGGCCCATCTCTTTCCGAGTCATACCTAGAGTGCATCCAGTTATTTGGAAGCTTCCTGCTGGCCCTCAGCGAGGAGGACTGCCGTGCGATTCGTCTTGAGCAGGTTCACCTTTCCGATATATTGGAAGAGTACGGGAGGGCCAAGATATGGGGTGATCAGGTCAATGCACAGCTTCCGGCAAGAGCTCGTGGCTCATTGGATGACACACTCCGGCACGACAATGAGCTCAAAGGTTTGGTGCAGGCCATCCTCATGCGGCTGAGAGCACTCCTCGGCCAAGGCAAGTCGCATAATTCGGGGACACTTGAGCCTTCGTCTGACCTTGCTTTAGCAACGTATATTGCTAGAAGGAAATATGATCCTGTCGCTGGATCAGACCGTGACTCGATCAGCAGTGTCAGTGCTGATTCGGATTCTGATTTGGACGATTATGACGAACACCAACGCCATAGGGTGCCAAAAATTCGTCTGCTCGTCCAGCAGGTGCTGGAGCAAGTCCGATCACTTTACGAGCTGTCTGCTTTACTGCGGCGCCCTAAGATCGCAGACAAGTATATACGCTCTGTTAACTCAAAGTCAAACATAGCCACGCTGAGCGACCGGGACAGCTTGCCATTAAATGTCTGCTTCGGCAGCTCGGACGAGGGCCACATAGTGGAGAAGGTGCTACAATGGCGCGGCTTGACCAAGAGCGCGCGGTGTGTCGAATTTGAGGACGAGGCCGTTGCTCCGGTGGGACAAGCAGTGACGAACGATTGCGTCGAAGACATTCTGTGGTTCTGCCAGCGGCTTGCAGGAGCGAACACAAGGCGACGAGAGCAGCTCCAATATTGGACTGATCATCCGTATGATCCTAAGGAGGACACGGCCACCGTAGCCCGACTTGCAACACCAAATCTGGCGCAAGTCCACGCCGAACAAGTGGAAGAGAAACAGGAACCACGAAGCCAAGTGTCTACATTTAAACCCTCTAACCTCGATGTCTCCCGGAAAGGGTCCAACTCAGCCGTTTCAAAACAAAGTTTCTCTACAGCTGCTGTCTCAGACATCCGCGATACGAAGACCGACGTTCGGCCGCGGACAGTCTACGCGCCCACAGCCATCGGCCAAGGCGGGTCCAATTCTGTCCCAGATCTCCCAAAGATGGAAGATGGAAAACTCACCTTTCCATGTCCGTATTGTGGGATGACGCTCGAGTCTAGGGAGATGCAGAACAGGCAGTCTTGGAAGTGAGTCACACCTTAGTCCTGCGACCTCAGTTCAATCCTCTGAACTGACAATTTATAGGCGCCATGTATTCCGCGATCTCCGTCCCTATGTCTGCACATTCCAAGACTGCGCGAATGCCGGAAAGCTATATGTCAGCCGTCGCGACTGGATATATCACGAACTTCAGATTCACCGGCGCGAGTTTGTCTGCAAAGAGTGCTATAAGAGATGTCCCAGCAGAAACGAAATGTCAACACATCTTCGAGAACACTATGGCGAATCTATTCCGCCGGCTCAGTTGAGCGTTATTCTGGATCTCTGCGATCACCAGGTGGATGTCTCAGACTACGAGAAAACCACATGCTTCGTCTGTGGAGAGGAACTCTCATTGTCGGCATTGCAGGGGCATCTTGCTGCTCACATGGAGGACATCGCCCTCTTCGTCCTGCCCAATACCAGTGAAGAGGAAGAAACTGGAGATTCGAGAGCCTCAGTGCAGGTGGCGAAACTTAATTCTAAAGGCAAAAATAACGGCACCGAGTCAGAGGCAAGCAGCCTCGGCTTTTCTGCAGCTGGAGTTTATCGGCAGACTCCGGCCGATTTCTCAAAGCTCCTCACTAGCGAGGAAGCGGGATATTCCTCAAAGTTTTGGTCTTGGAGAACAACGGATGGCGACCACGAATCTGTATCGATCAAGGCCGTGGCGGCACGGTTAGAATATCCAGATCGGGACATGAGGCGCGCTGCGGTTCAAGCCTTAGGTGATCAATCAGTATTGCCAGAAGAGATACTCAGAATCTTAACAGCACGGCTGGAATACCCAGTTGGGGATGGGAGGCGCAATACCATTCAAGCCTTAGTCGATCAATCAGCGTTGCCAGAGGAGATACTCAAAGCTGTGGCGGCATGCTTGACATACCCAGTTGGGGATGTCAGGTACGCTGCGGTTCAAGCTTTAGGCAGTCAATCAGCATTGCCAGAGGAGATACTCAAAGCCGTGGTAGCACTGTTGGAAGACCCAGACCGGGACGTGAGGCGCGCTGCGGTTCAAGCCTTAGGCGCTCAGTCAGTGTTGCCAGATGAGATACTCAAGATTAGCCTGGACTATCTGAACAGCTTGATTGACCTTCTTGGTGAGAAGAAGGACTACAAGAACCTGGCCTGGCTTCTGGCTGGTCTCTGGAAGCAGATGATCAACCTGTCGCCCGCCATGGGGCTTCAGCTGACTCGCCGCTACATCCTGGCCACCTACCTGGCGGGTGACGTTGTGAAGGCCACACGCCTGGCCGAGGACATTGTGTACAACTACCGTCGCGTCTACGGCGCTCGCGACTGGAGCACCCTGGAAATGTCGACTCTTCTCTCGCAGCTCTACACCGATATCGCGGAGCGCTACCAGTCCGCGAAGGACGACCAGCACTTGGCGAACAAGTACTACGAGAGAAGCGCAAGCGTGCACGAGGACCTGCTGCGCAGATTCGCCGAATCCGATGGCTCCGACGACGACCTCGACCTGACCGACACCGCCGCCAATGACGCCCGCGTCTCTGACGGCGAGCACATCCGCCAGCATCTGCTCCTACTCAAGCTTGCCCTGCAGCGCCTGGGTGACTGGCCTAAGGACTACGGCGAATATGAGCGCCTGAACGCTGGTCTGTTCCTGGCGTTCGGAAACGAATTGAAGGGCTTTGAGGGTGTTGAGAAGTGGAATTTGAAGGACTTTGGCGGGGGAAAAGCCGCCAGCAACGAGGACAGGCTGGACCTGGGGTTCAAGTCTTGGGGTTTGGATTTGGCCTAGTCAGCGAGGAGGTTGAGGAAGAATTGTAGAGTGTTTTCCATCCCCAATTTAGTTTTGTCTTTTTGTTTCCTGATTCTATATGCAACTGATGGAGCTATAAACTTAGTGGACGATGGGAAGCACTTTTTCCCTCTTTTGAAGAGAATCGAAAATTTCTCTCGGAAAGTCCGATATGACTTCTTCGAATGGTGCGATTCCCTGAGCTAGGGACCGAACCCAAACTGCTGCGAGTTCGGTGAGGGTCAAATTCAATTTTAGGGGTTCAGTTATGCAACTCTAACTGCTATAGTCCCGAATTAGGCATACATCTACTAAGCGTCCTTTCATAAAGGCTGGACTATTAATACATTCTAAACACTAGTGTAACTGAAGTATATATATTACCTATAGAATAATGTTTATTTGTATACAAGTCTATATATTAGTTTGAATTTTGATCAAAAAGTCAATCTCCGGGGAAACATACAGTCCATGGCACTGGAGATCTGTGCTTCCTCTACTGTAGCCATCTCACACAAATAATGCGACTTAGGCAACCTAGACAACGACCTCATGATGCATAGATATCTTCTGCCCCTTAGACTTTGATGGCATGCAAGCAAGACCCTTCTCGCACAATAACACGGTTGAATAGAAAGATTATGTTCAAGGTATGATGGTGGCGAGCTATCAGCATTTCAATGCCAGTTATCCGAATATTTTATTATCCAGACAAAGAAACAGCGCACAGATACAAAAATAGCAGAGAAGCACATCAGAAGGTTAGACCAATATCATAGCTAATCAACGTTTGGATGCGCTCCAACTGGTTTTAATCCGCATCCATCCAGTGGCTCTGCAAGTACTCCTTCACCGACGTAGGTTTCACCTCTGGGCACAGCCTATTAACAACTGGTTCCAGGTACCCTTCGTCTAGCCGGTCTCTGCAGTATGCGAGTTTAAGTTCAGCCCATAGCCAAGCCATAAAATCATCAGAAGAGACATTTTTCAGCTTTCTTTCAAGGTCCTTCGAATTCACAACCGTCACATCAAGCTTGCGTTTCGCTACCGCCTCCGCATGTGCAAGAAGTTCACCCATGGTGAGAGTTTCACCAACCATGGTCATGCTGGGTTCCCACCTGGGAAGCTCTAAAGAATATGCGACGAAGCGACCCACATCCCTCATCGTAGTCAAGGTAATCCGGGGCCATTTGCCGTCGTCCCTCTGAGGTAATTCAGCGATGCCATTCTTGAGCGATATGAGAAATGCCCCGGAGCCATCCTTCATATCTCCTTGCCGGTGAAGGCCCTGACATGCCTCATCTTCACCTTTTGCATATCCGCCACCTTCCTGCAGCCTGATAAGTTGCTCGTCCTCCGGCAGCCGTGGCTCAGGGTTAGGAAAAATTCCATGTCCCAAATAATTCATGAACGAGCCGTGGTTAAACCTGGTGCATTCGATTTTATCTTGGAATCTCATGCATTCTTCCCACACGCCTTCAACTGCTCCTTTTGTGGCGCTGACTGCTTCCAGTCCGGTCGGCCCAAATCCCCATTGTGATGGCGCAAAGCGTGCACAGCCAGCTTTAACCGCTGCGTGGAGTAAATTTAGCTGGACTTGTCGCTGGGACCCATCTAGCGCGGATGTTACTGAAATAAGTGTGTCCACGCCCTTCAGCGCGCCGGCAACCGATTCCACAGAGAGGTAGTCAGCAGTGCGAATCTGGACGCGCAGCTCTTCTGGGTCGACGGCACGAAGCCAGAGTGGGCGATGACGAGAGCGGGAGAGGATAACTATCTTCCATTGCGGCCCATGTGGAGCAGAAAACAGCGCGGTCACGATTGCCCGGCCAAGGCTGGGTGACGTGCCACCTGCCAATCCAAGTGTTGGCATTGGGATGGTTTGGAAACAGAGCTCTGCGAGACGATGAGCGAAACGGTTTCAAGGGTGCAGTGTAGTAGAAGAAAACAATTAAGCCGATGAGACCCCATTTCCAACCTCGCGGGTGAGCCAGCCAGCTTTATAGCAGATCTGGCAGGAACTCAAAGACGCAACGTTAAGACATCATGCGTCTCTGTATGGACATGTGCCGGAGTCCGACTCTCTGGCCAAGACAGCTGTGGTGGGCTTTCGGGCTGCCCAAACCCCCGAGTGTCCGAGCACCGCATCTCATCCATATTGACCAGGAATCTATATACTGCCCTTATCACCTACAGTTGTGGTACAACGTCTGTATCATTGCACAGCCTCTTCTGATCATGTCTACTCTCCTCAAACCCGTTCCCCGCTACATCTTCTGCATTATAGAGCCTGTTCTCCTCTTTGCAGGTTTCGCAACCTCAGTGATCTCGACCCCAACATATGTTGCTTCTCTATCGTCTGCCTCCCGGCCTCACGGGTTACTCCCTACTGAGCGCATTCTAGCTCTTCAATTGAGCAATGTTTATCTTCTGCTGGCATTTATTACTATCTTTGTGCTCAACACAACCAGTGAAATAAAGGTCGTGAAGGCATATCTCTCAGCGTTATGGTGGGGAGACTTGGGACATTTGAGCAGCACTGCCTGGTGCTTAGGAAGAGAAGGGATGGCTGCAGCTTCTTCTTGGACTACCATAATCTGGGCCAATCTCCTTATACCATCCTTCCTCTTTCTGACAAGGACGTTGTATCTCTTAGGCGTCTTTGGATCAGACGCCGTCGTGGATGGTGAGAAACTCGACTAAAGGGGAAGGCCTGTTAAGGGTCACAGCAAAGGGTAAGCATATACCAACTGCACTATGTCTATTCGCCATTCACTTACCAGAGGAGCAAGGAAAAGTTGACGGTCCTGCCACTGGGCACTAGTTTGGAATTCTATGTGGGTACACTGTTGTTTGGAAATTAACCGCTGAGTTGCTATGTGGAACAGAAGCCATTAGTCTATCTCCTTTTCTCTTATTCTTTTTCTTTCTTTCGAGGAGGAGTGTCTCTTCCTCGCCTGAATAGCGGGCCTTCCGAATCGTTGTCTAAGCCTAACTCCGTATTTGACTATCACACGCAGCTGGAGTTATGCAGGGATCTGGATGTAGAAGATTACAATCGCGACTGCAGTGCAATTAATGATTGAAAAGATATTTAACGCCGCTTTCGCATGCAGTGGCCAATCACTTATTTATAAATTTAGAAAGAGCTTGAGTCTCCGTGTCGCCCTCCAGTAAGGTAACCAATGAACGGCTAAGTCGGACACTTGTGGAGAACTTATACAGAGTCTACTTTCCACTACGTCTTATTATTCTCCGCTGCTGGCCGTTCGCGAACATAATTCTTGAGGAATGGACGGGGTTGTTGTTGTTGTTGTTGCCGGAGTCCGAGACCCCGAGCGGGTCTTGTTCACTCATGACATCCAAAGGAGGTACTCGGCAATGCCAATGCTTGATATCTTTGTAGGTTAGCGATCTCCGATTTGCAGAACGCAAGACGATTGGGCGTGACAGGGTATTAGTTGAGATTGAGAATAAACATACAAGTCGATAGCGCGGATTGGATGACACTATGACAGTAAGTACTAAGTGAAAATTTATGGTGAACTCATAGAAACGGCTGGTGGGGCGAAGTTAGAGGCCGGAGTCCGAGACCCCGAATTCTGATGTATCAAGACTTCCAAGGGGGCCGAATCTCCTCTCACTGCCTACTCTCATCGTCAGCGCTCTTGAAGGCTAAACGCAATGACCGAGCAGACGGTACCCATGAATCCAATCTCGGTAAGATCTTTTGACAATGTCTCTGCTTATTATTAATCAAGCCCCAGTGCCGGAGATGCAAGGAAAAAAAGGTAGATACTGGGCGAATGGGTGCAGAATTACCGTACGGACACCACCTTATGGTAAACTAAATTTGGCATAGATTCGGTGCAGCAAAACCTTACCTCAATGCGGCAAATGCGTGCAGGGAGGAGTTGATTGCGAATATGCCCCTCGGGCCACAAGACCCAAGGGGCAACGGTGAGTGATTGTCTCCGAGCCCCAATCACCTGACCATTCTATGCCTGTGGCTAACTCAAACCAGTGCTCAAGCAGCAAGCCTGGATGACACCGTATCTGACATTCTACAGCGCCTCTCAAGCGTGGAGGAACACATAGCTTCCATTAACCGGGAGTTCTCTCTGGAGAGCGTCCCATCGCCTCATCGTACACAAACGGCGAATACGACAGCTCGGACGCCCAGAGTGTTAAACCATGATATTTTGGAGAGCCTTGGACTAACTAGTGGGGGATTTCTCTCCCCGCTGACCCTTGTGAGCTTCAACTGACGCCATACTAGACCCTAGCTTCTCGGTTGTTGTGCTTGACGCAATAGCCAAAGCACGTGATGCACTACAGACGCATGTCTCACAACCTTGGTCGCCTCGAGAATATGAGCTCAATGAGATGCTGAACGGTTTTCCTCATGTTGCGAAACTGTGCAGGATGATGCAGGCGGTTGAACCGTGTGATGACATCAAAATCTCGGAAGAGACAGCGGTGCGATGGGTAAACTGTCCGTCTGGCCCGTTCATTAACAAGGACATAGGATATATTCGAACTCATCACTAATTCTACTCCTACAGTGTATTTTGAAAACTTTCGATCTTTGGACGCCCAACTACCGATAGACGAGCAGTTGATGTCTAAGCTTCCACTAGTATCTGGCCTGGCATATGTTCATATCGACGCATCTGCACTCATCATTTACCATCATGTCATCTTTCGTGGAATGCTCTTGGATGCTACCTTGTGCCATCAACGCCGTGAAATATCGACCTCTCTGTATCGGTCCACAATTCGATTACTGGAACGTTGGCAGCGTGAAGCAGGGGAACGTCCCATAGATTTTCAAGCGGCATATTTACTGGTGAGTCAATCGATTTTTGCCAGGATCAAACATAGTTTATTCCCCTCTTCGAACATGGACACAATTAACAACTCTTTGAAGAGCTGGTTGGCGGCCGACTTCTTCAACTACGATCTCTCTTGGGATTGCTTCCGTCGAGCGTGCTCCATTGGACGACAGTTGGGGATTTTCACGGTTGACGCAGAACACATGGAGGGCTCAGATGCGCCAGGGGATTACAGTAGTACGTCGACTGACTGCACATTGACCAAAAGCCAAAAACGATATGCGTTCTGGCAGCTACTGCAGACCGACTGTCTATTCAGGCAGCTCTTTGGCAAGTCGCCAGTCATACCCTTTGGTAGCTGGTGCGTGCGCTTTCCTGACCTGCCTCTCCATCCGGATGGAGTCGCACCAGAATCTTCCCTTCAAGTGTATTTCATTGTTAGTATGAGATTTGCGTTCATTACTTTGAGGTTTCTGGAATTCCTCGATACACACGGCCATGCTTCGGAGGACCAAATAACAGAACTTGTCCTTGAGCTTAAATCTGTGGTAGCTGAATGGGACTTGGTACGTCTTTCGGTATCACTATCCGTATTATATTCTTCCACTAACAAACGAAGGAGCGTTCATTTAGAGCTGCAGTAAACCCAACAGACACGTACCTTTATGCCGACCTCCTCTTCAGCAGCCACTTATTAATCATATCGTTTCAACAATCTACAAAAACATCCTATCCCTTGCAGCAGATTCCTGAAGCGTCGCTTGATGCAGCCCGTCAGTCAATTTATATATTAGAGCACTGGTCCAAATTGCCAACGGGCAACCCCTACAACACGATCAGGTGCGTATATCCGAGAACCTAGACAGAATGTAGCAGCTAACCAGTTGAAAACCTCAGTCTCGTTTCGTCCTACCCGGTCATCCATATATTCATCCTTCAGTCAAACATCCTGTCCAATCCTGACACAACAACCGCTGAGGCCGACCTTTCCTTGACCCTGTGCTTTGGCACCATGTTGCGTAAGTGGTCAGAGGAGAGAAACCAGGTGGGCGCCCACCTGGCATTTGTCGTCAACGTACTTAACGAAGTCTGCCGACATGTCGTTTGTGTGAAGTCACTGTCAACCACGCGGCAGTAGCCGTTGCCGCCGGGAAACCTCTCCACATCATCATCCGGTCCTTCAACCGCTTCTGCCGCCACGCGGACTACCCATATGACCGACCAGTATACCCAGTTTATCCTGCTGAAGCTCGCTAGCAACTGCTATCCCAGCCACCGCTGCGAAACATATAGCCCTGCCGGTCCTCCTATGACGCGCACCTAGAGTACCTTCCGAGACACACGTCTCACAGCACCAAGCTCGAACGGAGAGGGTGGGCCAATCTGGGTACAGTGCTTGCACCCCAGTATAAGCTCTCAGATATAATGACACAAAGTTTTCTAAACGTCGTAGTGAGACATCGAGATACTATCGTGATTACCTGAGGAAGGGCTTTCTCCAATACCGACAACATATTCCTGATTTATCTTTCTGTATCACAAGGCATCGGTCCCAGCATCCGGCATCGGAGTTAGCCCAGCTGCTTGTGCCATCGGACACCTCTTTGGCCAACTGGACGAGGTAATAGATACCTTCAGGAAGGTGAGAGTTTCATCCGCCGTTGTTCTGTTACATATGGGCAATTGACCTGCCAGCGATTGTGTTGCTTCTGCCTAGGGTGTACGGGAAAGAGCAAGCACAAATATCCTGTCCTCTTCCGTCTCGCATGCGCTCTACTCTCTGTGCCAGACACTGGTGCAGGCACTGAGCGACTGTTCAAGTAGTGCTAAAGATATCTGCCAGTATCACCGGGTATCTCTCAATGAAAAGACAATTAAAGACTAATGATGCATATGTGTTCTCAGAATTTTACTTTGGATAGTCAGCAATTCAGTTGCCTTGAGAAAATACCGCCAGATGGAGATAATCACATATACCAAAATAACACTATTTAGCATTCATTTCACATCATAATCACACTCACTACATGGACGCAACGCGGCTGAGCTACAAAAACTTGCAATTGGATGCATACTCAAACAGTTTCTCTTTGCTAGAATTTGTTAACTCAGAGCTAGGTGTCCAAGAATACTAATAACTCTTATGACACCTCAGTAGCTTCCTAACATAAGTCCAGAAGACATTCCTGTCCTTCCATCCTGCCCTAATATACCTTATGTATGCCACCGAGAGACGCGCATAGCGTGAAAAGTGCCGTACCTACAGCGATATATTGCATGAATCTAAAGAATTTCAAAGTCTGGTTAGCATGTGGGTTAGAAACCCAACACACAACCAGCCTACTGCAGAGTGGACTGGAATAATAAAGTCGGGTTATCTATGCCTGTCAGCGATCTTCAGCCTCCTTTCTCCTCGTCTTTCGCGCCAAAAGTTTGTCGAGTCCAGTATCTCCGGGCATCCTTCAAGTAGACGGCCCCATTTTTGCAGGAATGGCACGCTCACTTCCCAACCTCGGGGATCCCATGGCTGGCCCCAATCAATCAAAGAAGGGCTCGGTTTCGTGGATCCGCACCGAGAAATCCTTTTTACCTTCAACTCATCCAATGTATTTGCATTATTCACAGAAAATCTAAACAATGACAAAACTCATCATATCCGCTTCTTATTGATTTACTATTCACAGTATTTGCATGTGTATCATCACCCTCTCTCAACGTGTTACCTGAAATCTCCCCATAAAACCAAACTGCATCACTCTTCATACAGATTCAAGGTGCTCCTCCTTTTCGGGCTTCTCCAAGATCAAAACGGGGTCAGGAGAGAGGTGGCCATAAAGATCGCGAACGACTGCATCCTTGCGCCCGAATAAATATCGCCGAATCCACCACGGCAACACTTCGCTCAACTGGTATTTGGCATGAGCACGGGTCGAGATGCTGAAAACACGGTCGAGTTCCTCCAGAGAGCGCTGCTTAGTCTCTGGCAAGAAGAAGAAGATGAGCAGCAGAGCAACAATATTCAATCCTGCGTAGAAACCAAAAGCTCCTTGTGGCTTGAAGTCACGCAGCATGTACGGAAACGTCAGAGACAGCACGGCTGCCCAGAAATTGTTGGTCGCCACAGCCCACGCCATGCCAATCTCGCGGTGAGTCAGCGGGAAGACCTCGGCTGAGTAGGTGAAAGGGACGGGGCCTTCGCCAGGGGAGTAGAAGATATTGAACAGGTAAATGAACAGGGCGATCAGACCTAGATGGGCGCTACTACTCGCGGGAATCCAGAAACAGAATCCGGCAGCGAGCAGGGTCCAGCACATATTGGGGAAGGTGGCGAGCAAGAGCCAACGACGACCAAACGTGTCGATGGTCCAGACGGCTGGCCAGGCGAAGAGGAAGTTCACCAAGCCAAAGCCGAAGGAAGCAAGCAGGGCCTGGATGTTCGTGGCGCCGGCTTGCTCAAAGATGGTGGATGAGTAGAACGCGATGATGTTAACTGTTTGCAGTATGAGCCATGGTCATAATTTGTCACTAAATGGGGGTCGAATCGAGAGGATTCACGTACTTCCACACATTTGCTGCGCAATCATGACAATGCCAGAGGCCTGTGTAGCCCGGCGAATTCGAGGGACTGTGAATAATTCCAGGGCCCGTGCAAGGGTGTTGCCGCCCTTTGTAAATTCAGATTCCCGGAGGAGCCGAGCTTCCATTTTGATTTGCGCATGGATGTAGTAGAGATCGCGAGCTGCTTGCAATGGACTGTTTCTCAGTCGGAGCAAAGATTCATACGCCTTGCCCGGGTTTTCCTTTGACAATAGCCAACGGGGAGATTCAGGACAGAACCAAATGCCTAACAGGAGGGGAACGGCTGGGATGAAAGCTGAACCAAGCTGTAGCCTCCAGGCAATCCGGCCGGTGTTAACCACAGCAAGGTTAGCACACGTTCCGAGGAAGATGCCAAATGCAGTCCCTGGATAAAATATGTTAAACCAGACGAGGACCCTAAGGAAAAGAATGATCCAGAGAAAAGGGAGCACCTACAGACTTGCCAGGACATGACCAAGCCTCCACGGATGCTAGTGGGTACGTTCTCTGCGGAAAAAACAGGGACAGTGACCTCCTTCAAGCCCATACCGATTCCCAACAGTATACGACAGCCCAGCAGTTGGTGCCAGTTCTGAGTAAATGCGCATGCTATGGGGGCAACCAAACTGAACACGGCAGCAATCGCAATGACAGCCTTGCGGCCCAGCCAGTGGTTGAGAGGGTCGGAGATCCAGCCAGCACTGCGAAATTCAACGTTAGATCGGATATCCTTCCAGCCAATATGCGTTCAAACCATCTCAGAGCGGAAACCCACAAGAGCGCGATGGTAATGTAAGGCATGGCGTTGATCACTCCCACAATCCACTGATTACGAGTGCACTCTGCTTGAGTCAAGCAGCCATCTTGAGGAATGCCAAACTGTTCCGCGAAGGTGAGGTTGGCACCGTTGGAACCTAAAAACTGAGGTTGAGCACGCCGGTAGCAAGAGGACTAGAGATACCCGTACCTGTTTGATCCCATCCTTGGATGGCTGCGGCAATGGAATTGAGCACAACCGTATAATACAGGCCCCAGGGGTGCTTCCAGCGATGGGTCACTTCCTCACGTAGGAACTGACGTTCCTCGGGGGTCAGCTCCTCGATATCGTCGAATTCGCCTGGTCTCTGGGCGGCCAATGCGCCCTTCTTCAGCTCGGGAAGGATGTCATTCAAGTCGTACAATTGAGCGTACTCCTCCACTTCTCGAAGCAGTCTATCCTTTGGGATCCGAGCCAAGGGGTTTTCGAGGCTGGAATATGTTAGATTAAGAGCTTCCCACAGCAGGTGACAAAAGGGAAATGCAAAGGGGGGGAAGTACTCATCGAGGACCCGCTCGGTTGCCTGGCCAGTTTGCTTATATTCATCAACCCTAGAAGAATAATCGTCAGCTAAAACACGAGCATAAGTTCAGAGACAGGATATACATTTTGGTTGAGAGCCCGAACCCAGGCAAGCGGAACGTTCAGCAGAGATTCTTGAAGGTAAGCTTCAGATGGTGAGGTTTGTCCCCTGTCCGTCAGCAGTTGTTGTGATTGAGGGAACAGGGCATCAATCTAGGAGTATATATATTACTCCTGCTGTCTGGGGTCAGCGGGGATTCATCCATTTTGCGGGTTGCTAATCATGCGTTATTTTCTTTCTTTCCTCTTTTGTTTTTTTAACTTTTGCTCGGGCTTCTTTTTCCCTTTATTTCTATTACATCGCCACGGGTCAGCCCAGGTATTCCTCCACAAACCCCCGCAAGCACGGCAAATGGATGGGGAAGAGGACCCCCCAAACACGAAGTCCGTGTGGCTAAAGTGCCAATGTGATACCATTCGGCCCGGGCGCTGCTGAGATGCGCCAGCGAACTCAAACTCCATGGAGACCCTTTCCTACTACTCCGTAATAAACCCCTGATTGGCACGTTTAGCTGTTTTAGACTGTTCGAGCCAGTTAGTTCAACAAAGAATGAATGGGTCCAACAAAAAACTTGCACCATGATTGGTAAACTATGTTGGAAGTAGTCAACAAAGCCTTGGCTGTCAGCACCCTGCAGATTTTCAACCAGGAGTCTGGTCGACTGCTGTGAGTGTACGGAGAAGTCCGAAGACAGAAAGAATCCCCTTGGATACTTGCCGAGTGATAGTTAGTCGTTCCCGTCCCGACTTCCTTTTTATCTTGTGTACGGAGGTGCGGTGCAGAACTCATTAGCTGCTAGTAATCTTGGCATTTCCACTTACATAGCCATATACTAAAATTGCTATAGAGACCTATAATAGTTTTCAACCTCTCTACTGTGTACAGAGTATCTCTTAACTCTTGGTCAACAGTCAACATAAGCAATTTGAAGCTATACCAAGCCCCCTTTTCTCTCTCTCTAAGATGAATTCAGCGCGGTCTTCCCCTACTATCATATTTTCAACCTACCTGCCTCCTTAACACCCTCCTCAAAGCCCTCAATGCCCTCAAACCCCTCAAAGCCATCAAAGATGCGTGGATCTTATCATCCAGTCACGGTACGCGTGCAGGCACTGACTTTGGCCTACTATGGTATTGATATCAAGCATACTAAGGCTACAACTGGCATGCCTCATCAGATGATTTAATACCAGGTTAAGAAAGCTAGGGAACGCGGCTATAATCTAGAGATAGATCCATGTATCTTACCAGTTTATGTTTTGAATAGCTTCAATATTCGATTCTTAGGAGTTGAGATCAATCGAAGTAAGCTCCTATATAAATTACTATGTAACGTTGCTTGGTCTTATTACAAGCCAAGCTTACTAGCGGCTAGTGAATTTTGCACCACACTCCATACTCTCTATAACTACGACCCAGTAAAAACCCAAACAGAAAACAGGTGGAAACACACACAACAACTGATTCTTTTCCCCTCCCTCCCTCCCAAAGCCAAACCACCATCTCACCGAAATCCAAAGGAGGACAAAAAGTAGTGAGAAAGCGAAACAGAAAGAGAACGTAAAGAAGGCACTCTTTCATGCTGGTCTCCCTTTGGACAAATTTTCCCGCAAGCTCCAGATTTATACTTTAAAGGTTTCATCCACCTTCCCCCACCTTGAGTTAGATGTCGGGCACACACACATGCCAACTTTGGGTCCAGCTGGCTGGGCGTTTGCTAGTTCAAGCCTCCTACTCCTCTCGAGTCCGAGGACCCGTCTTATCCCACAAGCTGGACCGCACAATTTAGTGTTGTACTAGATGTTTTAGTAGCAGACTTTATTAACAAGAAGGATAGATCTAGCCGTCCCGGGGCGGCAGAGTCGCTCTTAACATTCCCCGAATAGAAAGTACTGCGCTCTTCAGTTACCCCATTGGGCAATGTAACCGCTCAGTCAGGATACACCCACCGCCAGACAAACCAGGTATGGAAGCGATAGTATCCGGACCGACTCAGGTGGCAGTAGCAGTTTATTGTTGATGATCTTGCACAGTGATATCATGTTTTGGGATTTAAGACAATATGTGGAATTCAACGGGCTACTGTATAGACAGTCGTAACACTGGTCTATATAAACGCCAACTGCGACAGGAACTGCCTTTCCTCACTCAGTGATAAAGAAAGGCACGCTATGGCATTCACGTTGATACTCATGGTTGCTTTGGCCTACCTCTGCGCCAGACCATTCATTGTCTATTTCTATGACGCCAAAGGCTTGCGGAAGTACCCCAACCTGAATCCTCTATCCGGCATAACTAGCCTCGCCTATGTCTGGGAGCATTCGAACAATTTCCGGACGAGACGCCTCTACCTTAAGCATCGAAAACATCCTGTGATTCGTGTAGGACCAAACGTTCTTTCCTTTGCTGACGTGCGAGCTATCAAAGACATTTACGGCCATGGTACTCCCTGCCGCAAGGACGACGTCTATAGCCTTACTGTAGGCAGCCACGCTCATATCCTCAATACGGTGGACCGTGAGGATCATAACCGCAAACGCCGAATGCTGTCCCATGCTTTTGCCACCCGCAATCTCGAGCGATGGGAATTCAAAATAGTTGATAAAATCGGCAAACTTATCACTCAGCTAGATCGGAGGTGTACGGCCCCACTGTCGGATAGGCACCATGTCAATTCGGAAGATTTGACCCTTGATTTCACACTCTGGTCGAATCTCTTTACTATTGATGCCATCGCCGACCTGGCCCTAAGTGAACAGCTTAATCTGCTGGACTCGGGTACTGACGTCGTCAAGGTGGACAACATTCCAAGTCTCAAGTTCATTGACAGCTTGCATGGCGGGAACTATATCACCTCTCTCTTTGTGGGAGCAGCGAACTGGTTTGCTGTCCTGAAGGCTCTTTCTCGCATCGTGTCTCCGCTATTTCGTGCGCAGTGGGACCATGGGAGAAATTATGGCAGGATTGTCAGCGCTCTGACTGGCAAACGCTTGGAAAAGCACCAGCGCGGCGGTCAACTGGGAGACCTCTTTGCATGTTTAATGGAGGATAACAAGGGCAACGCCCGCGGTCTCGAGAGAGGGGAGCTTGAGGCTGAGGTAAACGTGCTCTGTAAGTCACCTTTGCGGGTGGAATAATAATATGATCTAACACAATTCGCTGCAGTGGATGCTGGCTCCGATACTACAGCGATCGCCTTGACGCATGCCCTGTATTACCTGATCAAAACTCCACATGCTTTGGCAACCCTCAGGAAAGAGGTGGCAGGCGCCTTCTCCGAAGAACCCATCGCACGCTATGCCAGCGTCAAGAACCTGCCTTACCTAAAGGCGTGCCTGGAGGAATCGCTGCGATTGTCCCCTCCTGTTTCAAGGGGCCTCGAGCGCAGAACACCGCCTGAGGGCATGCGGATTATGGGGGAGGAAATTCCCGGAGATGTTGGGGTTTCGGTTCCAGTGTATGTCGCCCATCGAGATCCCGCGATCTTTCCGGAACCGGCACTGTACCGGCCGGAAAGATGGCTGGAGAGCGAAGAAAATGTCAAGCAAATGCGGGAGGCGTTCGTCCCTTTTTCAACCGGCGCTCGTGGCTGCATCGGGCGCAATATCACCATGATCGAGCAGCAGCTTGTGATTGCAACCCTGGTCCACCGTTACGACTTTGCACTGCCATCGGACCATTGGAGTCTGCAGCATAATGAGGCATTCCTGTTATGGCCAGGTCCAATGCCGCTGAAGATCTGGAGGCGAGACCTGGGCAGCGCAACATCAATGAGAAATGACCTTTGACGGCCGCGTGGCTCCCGTTAAATCATGTTCAAATTTAGAAACATGCTCTAGTTCAGTCCGGAATAAGGGCCATGATATGAGTACTCTGGTTCAACGAATCTTGATCTGTTGCGTTAGTTGCTTGACTCGATCGCTCGTGTGAAAACCCAGTTTGCTCTCAATCCGATCTAAAAGAGCCCAGATCTTAACCTTTTGAGCAATACATTCAATGTGTTTCGCCGCTGTAGAGCAGTAAGTACCTATTATGTGTGATTGCAATTGACCGCATTTACGCTTACCAAAGTATAAAGACTGGACTGTTTGCACTAGAGCACCGTCAGATATAGGCGAAAAAGCTATGCTGGCGATTGACCGTGCATGTTCGTTGATATCAGACTAAAGAATTCAGTATAGACCAGAGCAATTAAGGGAAATGCTGGGCTCATAGTAATCACCTGCGGGTTTTCTTGAACAGCAATAGACAAATTACACCCCTCTGCAAGTAGTAGCAGGTGCGCCAAATGATGCATACACATCGCAGCGGCTGAGACCCGTTAGCTCATTCTAAGTTAAGGTGGTATTGGGAGACTCTTTACCAGTTGATGGTACCGCAAACCATCGTGGGAGGAAGCCTTCTTCTAACGGGGGACCAAAAGCTGTGCCGCGGAAGGACTCGGGCAGGCGCTCATGCCAGGCATCTAGCTCTTTTATTAAACTAGCTCTACCTTCCGAAAGCGCCTGGACACTTCCAGTCGTGCTTCGAAAAGTATGCGCAATAACTCTGGCCAAGAGCCAAACCATTTGATTGCCCAGCTGGCCCTCCCTGGTCTCTTGTTCGTCCCATGAGACACCCCACTCATCAGGCGGAAGCATAGTCGGACATTCATGCACCAACGCCATGGCAATATCCTGTCGAGCATACACCCAGAAGGCCGCCGCCATGAGGCCCTCGGAGCTGGCTCGACAAGCGTGAGTTCGAATTAGAGTTAAAGCGCCCGACACATGGCGTCGATGGTCCAGACCTGGTGAGGCTAGCAGCTCGTAGCTGCTTAGCAAGATGGTGGCCGCCAGAATGTCCACGGGGCAAGATGTCGGACAATCCAGGCTGGCGATCAATTGGCGCAGGCTCTCTCCGTAGTACTGGACTGCTACTGGCTTCCACACCTCGCCGCCTTCGTCGACCATGGTGATGTGCCTGGCCGTAAGGGCGCAGATGGCACTCATCAACAGCGAGCATCGGAGGGCCCGTTTAACGACCGTACGTTGGAAATTAGCTTCGTCGTCAAAGAGGTCCATCCACGCTCCAACACCATTCTGATATGCTTGGATCAGCGTAACCTTTTCAGCGTCCAGGGACAGGGGGGTCTGGCTGTCTGGTTGGGGCGTCTTGCGGGAGGACACTTGGGGAAGTGGAGCTAGCGAGTTATTGAATACATCCCAAGTAGATGCCGGACCAGGGCGATCATCTTTCAAGCCGGATGGGTCTGTGGCTAACTGACACCAGTCGGAGGCGACAATGAAATTTACTGGTTCGCATTCCTGATTCAACCGCTGGCATCGTCCACAGCGGGGCTGTCTTTCGTCGCATTTGTGGTGGCTAGCTCTGCAGCGGGTACTGTCACTCACAGTCAGAGTTTGGTTGGTTGTAGGTTTAATTAGCTGGGCTGCTTACCATCCTGCATTGTCTATGTTAGTAGTCTATGCAGGAGTCATAGAGGGATGGGGGTTGCACGTACCTGTCCTTCGCCGTTTCCCCGGTTTTCTTAGGCTGTGCATCTTTTTATACTTGCGAACCAAATAGCAAGCTTTCTATTCCTCCATTCCTAATCAACGGAACCAGTCAGCCAGACGGAATCTTGAAGGGTCTCTATGCCGGAAGAGAATGGTGGTCTGAAGGGATTCTAGGGTCAAATGAAGAGCAGTATAGGCTACCGACACTGTGTCAGTGCCAGAGTGGCTGACAATGAGTTCCCGGCTAACCCCATACGAGCCATCGGTCTGGAGGCGGGGAGGATAACGGAGACATGGTAAGACGACTTCTGAACCAGAAACCCCGCTAACCCGCCAAGACGTGTCGAGACTGAGTGACGATGGGTTGCAACTATCCCGACGCTCGGACAAAGGCCGAAGTGACTTGTGGCTTGCTGGCTTGTAAGGATGAATTCCCCTTCCACCTGCAACATGCCGCATTCGTATTAGGACGATATTTTAGCACACTTTGCTGGGCGGTTCCGCTCACAGATCCTTTAATTAAATTTAAGCCATCACTGCAATAATTCCCTCCTACTGAAGCCACTATATTCACTTATCAGACTCACAGATGTCTTTATGGAATATGCAAGACAACTTAAACCTTAACAATCCTATCAGATGTGAAAACTTTATGTTATTGTTCTAGACTAAACCCCAGCCTAATCCGAGTTGCTATGATAGGCTGGCTATCTACAGGATATCATGCTAACAAATAATCTAAAGTACCTCAAAGCAGCAACTTACTAATGAGTGGTCTTATAACTAAGCAGAGACAATAAATAACGGGATGATTCATTCACTTATGGATAATAATGAGCACACAATAATGAATATCATGCTCGGATCTGGGTTCCATCGGTCTTGGGCGACCACTCAAAGAAAATCATTGCAGGGCACGCAGCTGGAACTCTAGCGGAGGAGCTTTGGTAAACCAAGGATATATGTATCAGGATGCTCTGATATCAGGCGGCACGCAGACAGTGGTCGCGGGCCTATGACCGGTGACCGACTTGGTTGACATTTCCTTGGGAGATTCTCAGAGCCCGCAACAGCTCTGAGCTAGAAGAAAATGAGAAAAGGTTTTGTTACTACGCTTCTAAAAGGGATATAAATCGGATCATGTCTTTTCTATCTGCTCCGCTTAGCCACAACCAATATATTGCGTCCTCGCTTTGACTGGCTGCTCCTTCTGCCACCGGACAGCGTTCGCGCTATTCCACCTGGCAACGGTACTAAATGGCAACCGCCAGATGAATTTGCAGATCCACGATTCTGCTTGTGAGGTTCAGTCGGGGTTATCCAACTAGTATACAGCAGCTAACGATGTGCAAACTGAAAGGAGATCACGATGTTCAACCAGGGCCATATCATGCTGCGAGTATGCAAACACAGCTAATAAGATTGGTATTCCTCCGAGTTCAGCCTGTCACTGTTGCAAGAATATGGAAACTGCATTTGGCTCTCAGACCTGTAAAGTGCCTGACTTACCAGACCAACCTGGGCTAAATCCTTGGAATTACCTATGTTGCCTATTGAGTCCCTGAATTAGCATGATATTCCTGACGTTCAAGAAATGAGACTTGCACCTATGTAAGCAGAAGGACTACGACTCAGATTAAGAATGCACTTCCAATGTTCGACGCATCCTGCATCTAAAGCTCAACAACTGGAGACATGTGATTGCAGGGATATCCAACTTTCTCTGTTATTATGGGCTACACATGAGCTTCTGCTCTTCATAGTTCTTTGTTGATAAGCCATAAGGAGTTTTGCATCAAGAGTGTTGCTGGATTTTTATGCTGGCATCAAAGGCAAGTATTTGTTTTATACTAATGAAATTTAGATGCATCTGTCAGTCTCTAATCAAGTACCCTATAAATATCTGTAATTACCAACCCAGTTCTCACTCATAGTATAAATTTCTAAGAAATTAGAGCTCTAGCTAAGGGACTGGAACATCCATGTACTAATATGTCTACTAATAACCAGCGACTATATTAGGAATTATAAAATATGTTTAAAGTTCTTTTAGCCGTCCTTAGAAATACCACTGCTATATATGCAACATCTGCCATCTAGAATACTAGACAGAGCCAATATTATGATTCCTCTAGGATCCCTTCTCGTGATGCCTCCTCGATTATCAGCTGTGCATGTTGTTTGCTTCTCGGAGTCACCTTCACTGGAAATGGTTCTGGGTGAAATGATGGTTGAGACGTCGAGAATCAATGGGACCGGACTGTATCTGTTAGACCATCACCATAGGCATACCTTGTGGATGAGGCTTACCGCGGCATAATCGTAATAAAATACCCGCAGGGCGAGGCTGCCGAAAGGCCCTCTTTGGGCCCAGCGATATCCTACACAGATCCGTCTTCCGCCACCAAATTGCTAGGGGCCATGTACGTTATCAGCTTCATGACCGTCGAGCCACCACTCGGGCTTGAAGACGTCTGGGTTCTGACTCATAGCACCCAGGGATCTCGTTGACCACAAACCAAACTCCAGCGGGGATATGGTACCCTTCGAATTCCAGATTAGAGGTCAGGACATGGTCCGGGGTTGAAGGGAAGATGGGCCTCCAGCGGAGGAGCTCCTTGATGATAGCGCAGGTATACGGCATCTGATCCATATCATCAAGCACCGGCAGACGCAACTTTTTCTTGTCCGTCCCGCAGAGCCGGTCCACCTCCGCCCTTGCCTTCTGGAAGACCTCGGGATAGCAGAATAAAAGAGCGGCCATGGCGGCTGACAATTCCGCTGGCGACTGGCACTGGAGACCGGCCGTTCGTGATGGAGCCACGCTTAGCGAAAATCTCAGATACAGCTCTTTGGCTGTTCGGAATATCCACGTTTTGCTTCCCAGGTGCACGGTGGTCATTTCGCCGTACTTAGTGAGGGAGTTAACCTATATTAAAATTAATCCTTTCAGGTTATATAAATTAAAAATAAACCAAACTAAATCTAACTATAGTAGTGACTACCTATCTAGGCCCACTAGCAGATTTTATAAATGTCAGATTCGTTAAAGGATTCTAGCTCATAGGAACTTATTCAGTACAAACATAAAGTATGGAGCAACCGGATGGGAGATAGGCTTCCAAGTTTCTAGGCAAGGTGCCTATTTGTACTGTTGTACATGGTGTACAAATGGTCAATGAGCAACACCATCCAACACTTAATGCGTCGTCATAAGCCCCCACTATCATGGCGGATCAACGGTTCAGCAACGGCGAGTCAGGGCAACGCCATGATTGGCTCAATTTGTTCCTTGCTCCAGTAATTGCACCCTAATAAGACACCACTGGCTGCACATATCCCTATTCAGTCTGCTAGTGCGTCAGATGATAATATGTCCGGCATATAAAGGGCGACTTCCCTGTCAGCCCATCCTTTGTCGGCCAGACCGTCCCGCGAAAATGACCGCCGAGGCAGAGGCCATCACTGTTGACTCGGGCGATGACTGGGCTTCAACTTACACAGCGACAGACTCAGAGGTAACCTCCCTCCGCAGCAGTGTCTTTGATTATGTCTATGAAAATGGGCGACGATACCACGCCTACCACGCCGGTGCGTACTGGGGGTCGAACGATGAAAAAGCGATAGATGCGATGGATATCTGCCACTTTTTGTATGGTCTCCTTCTCCACGGCGAGTTGCATCTCGCTCCATTACAGAATCCGAAACGAGTTCTGGATATCGGGACGGGGACGGGGGCCTGGGCCGTTGAGTTTGCGGATATGTATCCCACAGCCACGGTCATCGGGACTGATCTCTCCCCTATCCAGCCGCGGATGGTACCGCCGAACCTGAGCTTTGAAGTCGACGATTGCTGTGACGAGTGGATGTACCGGGAGCCGTTTGACTACATTCATGTGCGGGGGCTGTATGGTTCCGTGGCCGACTGGAATAGGTTTTATCAACAGGCTCTGAAGTACGCCGTCGCCAATTCTGGAGTGGTCTAGTGTGCTAATGAAGGTGGTGAAAGACACCTAGTACCGGGCGAGTATATCGAACAAGTCGAGATGGGAGTTGTGCCTACATCAGATGACAAAAGTCACATTGGCACCGTCTACGAGAAATGGGGCAAAGCGAGCCTGGAGAGCGGTGATCGATTCGGCAAGACCCTTCGCATTGTCGACGAGTCCAAGCAGCGCATGATCGACGCCGGATTCGTCGAGGTGGTCGAGCGACGATACAAACTACCGATTGGGCCGTGGCCGAAGGATAAGCACCTGAAGACGCTGGGGAAGTACTTTCGGTTGGTGATCGAAGAGAGTATGGAAATGTGGGTGATGTACTTGTGGACCAATGTGCTGGGAGTGAGTGCTTGTCACCCTCATTCTCTCTAAGCGGGTACTGACTCCTTCGCAGTTTTCTAGAGCCGAGGTTGAAATGACAATTGCTGAGATGAGAAAGGCAATCCGCGATCCCAGCATCCACGGTTATATCCATGTCTCGGTGGTGTATGGTCGCAAACCGGACAAGTAGCATTTCAACCCAGTCAGTTTGTTTGTCATGATTGTGATCAGGAGAAATGTGTCGCTCCCCACAATCAAACATATTGTGTGTGTCCGTACAACTGAACTGTTTTTCTGTAATTTTTATTCAATTGCCTGATATGGGTGCCGCTGCTTTTATGAGGGCTGCAAATAAGAGCGCCCTCCGCACTCCAGGCACTTATTAAATACTCACTGAGCACTCACTGAGCACTCACTAACTACTCTAGCAGCTCCTGGATTCCTTACTAATGCTACTGACATAACTACCACCTAAGTAATCTGGAACAGCTCAGGCTCACACCCGTACAGAAAATCATATGATCCTTTTTGGCCGAGGGCATCACGAGTCAACTGCTTGGTTTAGGACGTTGACACGGTAGCTCTCACTACGCTCCATCAGCTGTGCGTGCGTGCCTTGATCAACGCACCTGCCATTCTCAATCAGGAAGATCACATCCGCCTTGCGGATAGTGTATAGCCGATGCGCAATGGCAATAATGGTCATATGTTTCGCAGCCTTCTCGAGGCCATCCTGAAGCAAGCGCTCGGATTCCGCATCCAGAGCACTTGTCGACTCATCCAGAAGCAGGAGCTTAGGCTTACGAACAAGCGCCCGCGCAATCGCTAACCGTTGCTTCTGTCCTCCTGACAGCCGGTCGCCATTTGGCCCACAGAGTGTGTCGTATCCATCAGGTAACTGCATGATCGTGTCGTGGATGTTGGCCGATTTGCACGCTTCCTCGAGTTCCTCCTGGGAGACTGTTTGACCGGGTCTCGCACCGAGGGTCAGATTGAATCGGATGGTTCCATTGAACAGGACACTTTGCTGCGGAACGTAGGCAATAGCAGAGCGGAACGAGGTATCTCCGTACGCGATGTTATGCCCGTCGACCTCAACGGTTCCCGACGCGGGAGCGTACAGGCGCTCAACGAGCGAGACGATTGTTGACTTGCCAGCACCGCTTGGCCCCACAAGCGCTGCAAATTGCCCGCGTTGAATGCTCAGGTCCAGGCCATGCAGAATTTGCGTATCTGGCCGTGCAGGATAGGAGAAGAAGACCTGCTTGAAGGCGACGCTGACACCCTCAGCCGATGGCGGTGCCTTCTCACTAGTTGCCGTGGCTTCGACATCCCACACCGGAGTAAGAGGCGCAGAAAGCTTCTTAGTCGATCCCATGTCGAGCAGGTTCAGTAGACGTCGTGTAGCACTGAACGCGCGCGACACGTCGGGCGCGAGGGCGAACGCCTGTCCCCATAGCTGGGAACTAACAAGGAGAGCAAGCTGCACGATGAAGAACTGGGTTTGAGTGTATTCGCCTGCGATAATGCGCGCTGATCCCCACCAGTAGGCCAGCGCATAGAGGAAATTACTCAGACCGTAACCAACCGCCAACCACAGATTGGCCCAGGCACTGTGCTTCGTGATTTGGCGCATCGGTTCCTGGAGTGAGCGACGGTATGTACCGAGAATCTCGTGCTCCAGTGAAAGCGACATAACCGTCTTGATGGAGTTGACGGCCTCGACGGTGATGGCATTGGAGTTTGCGAAAGCTTCTAGATGTTCCTCCTCAAAGCGGGCTAACGTGGTGACGCGCATGTAACCGGCACCCAGGAGCAGTGGTACAACTGAGAGACATACTATCGCAATCTTCCAGGCAATAATATGCGTCATGGTGATAGTCGCGACAAGACTGACAAAGATCGACAGGATCGTGCAAATCACAGACCCAGTCAGGCCACCGAGGGCGGTGCTGTCCTTGGTAATCAGCCCAAGGAGAAGAGATGGGTTCCGGCCTTTGATTTCGTGCCATTCCAGATCCTGTTCGAGAATAGACCGCAGAGTGAGTACGCGCACCTTGTACATAACCTGTTCGGCGACCCAGCCAAAGAGAGACCAGCTGAAGAAATTGGCACTGAACTCAATGATGGCGAGGATGAAAAATAGAAGCCCAAACAACTCACCCGCCTGACGGATGGAGCTAGGTTCTTCACAGTAACTGAGCTTACTGACAACGTTACCGAAGATCACAGCTGATCCACAATATGTGCCGCCGATAACGATTGCTCCAACAGTTGCGATGACCAGCACGAACAAGTATGGCCGCAACAGGGCACCCATTGACTGTGCGGTCGCCCAGAACGTTCGTTCGCCCCCCACCCCTTCGTCCGCTGGTCCCCGAGTATCAGCATGAGGGATATCAGCGACGGTCGATGTCTCAAGGGTCCCGGCCTTCTCGGAGATCTCTTCCGTGGAACAGTTGGAGCTCGCAGAGGCTGTATTGTTATTCTCCTCGCTACCGTTGATGTTGAGGTCCTGGAGACGAACGAGCTCAGCATACGCGCCACTGGCATCCATAAGGTCCCGGTGTGTTCCTTGCTCTACCAGCTTGCCCTGTCGAAGAACAATGATATTGTCCGCATTCTTGATAGTCGACAGCCGATGAGCAATTATGATCACGGTTCGTCCAGCTGCCAGTTTGCCCAGGGCCTGTTGAATCCGCAATTCCGAGGCCGAATCGAGGGAGGCAGTAGCTTCATCAAGAATGAGAATACGTGGATCCTTGACCAAGGCACGGGCCAGAGAGATACGCTGCTTTTGCCCGCCACTAATGAGATGACCCTGGGCACCGACAGAAGCCCCGAACCCTTCCGGCAAACGTTCAATGAAACCGGTCGCATCAGCCAATACAGCAGCATTCAGCGTCAGTTCCACGATTTCCCGGACGAGGTCGCCATGCTCCTGGGAGGCTGCCGCCAAGGATTGGCCATCTCGGACTGCAGCGGCAACTTTGGCAAGGACGTCGCTCATCAGCGCCGGCCGCAGATGCTCATGCTTGGGTGAGTTGATAAGACCAAGGGCAATGTTTTCCAAGATTGATCGGTTGAGGAGACAGGGCTCCTGTTGTACGAGACTGATATGACTTCGAACTGACCTGACGTTCAGCTCTCTGAGGTCGTGGCCATCCAAAAGCACAGTGCCCTCGACTGCATCATAGAACCGGGTGATCAGTCCGGCAACTGTGGATTTACCACTACCGGAAAGGCCAACGATGGCAGTCTGCTGACCAGCTGGGCAGAGAAAAGACAGACCTTGCAACACGGGCTTATCGGGACGGGATGGGAAGGCGAAATGAACATTGCGCAGCTCCACCTTCCCGGCAACGTCTGAAAGCAAACCACCTGTGTCTTCGGCGGTGCCGTCAATAATCGCAGGCCGGTTCATATCAGCCTCCAACTTGGCAAAAGCTACGGATGCGGCATCAAAGCTTCGCAAGAATGGAGCAGATTGGCTGAGTACCAAGGACGCTGGAACAGCCGGCTTAGTATAAGCTTCCATTAACAGTCTGAGCCAAGGGAGATCAACGTACCGTCTATGAGAATTAGGATGACAGTGAATGTGTCTCCAACCGTAATGCCACCGATATTCAACTCTACCGCACTGGCGATCTGTCGCGACCCTTGCCAGAAAGCAAGACCGTTTGCCGAGAAGGCAATGAAATACAAAAGACCAGCCTGCAATGCCACAGCCACAGATTTCCATACGCCGGCCGACAGAGCTGGCGTCAGGACTTCGACAAACCTCTCCTCCAGGCGTGCATTGGCAGAGAAGGCGTGCACAACCAGTGGATTGGAGATCGCTTCCAAAGCGGCGGAGGATGCCATGGCCATGGCCTCTATTGAGCGTCCCACGTACTTCTGCACAAAGTATCCACCACCTAGTGCCATGGTGAGGTATGCGGGAGTGAGGGATACGAGCATGCCAGCCAGTTTCGGATCCTTAATGAAGGCTACAACGTATGCGGCGACGAAGAAAGACACACTGCTGATTACAATGCCGACCTTTTCGTTCGTCCCCTGCTGCACGACAGATATTTCGTCTGTGATGCGTGCAGACACCTCACCAGCGGGCCTGTTGTCGAAGAACGTTGTATCCTGTCGCAGAATGGCGCTGAAATATCTCTCGCGTATGCGCTGAGCCAACCTCTCACTGAAAATGTTCCAACAAAGGGTGTGGATATAAATGAGTGCAAAATAGGCGATTCCAACATAGACAATCAGCAGTATCTTGGAATTGATCCCAGCCTGGTAGGATGCGGCGGTGGAGGGGTCAACATCGCAGGTAGCCGAGTTCAGTCCGTTGACCAGCTGTCCAAAGACAATTGACATGATCGGGAACGGGACTCCGGATGCAACAGCGGCAAGGAAGCCAACGAGCAGGATAATTAAATCTGTGGACGAGGGGACAGCATAGAACAGCAGACGGCCGAACGAGGTGGCGCGGCGCCAGATCTGAAGAAAGTAGACATCTCGATGAGCCTCAAGGCATTATACAGAGCAAATGACTCGAAAGGAATAGAACGTACACTTGGCTTCGCTGATGCTTTTACCTCCGTAGAGGCTTCCGATGTGGCAGCCATGATGGTTGACACCTCTTTTCTCTGTCTCTGATCTTTCTCTATCCTCGGTGTCTCCGGAAGATCAAATAGGATGTTGCAAGGAATGCGAGCAAAGAATTCCGTGTAAGTATAGCTAAACGATTCTCTTTGCCAAGGTGTATGCCCGGCGCCGCTGCCGCCTCCTTCTGCGTAAGATCATTGTGACCACAGAGGAGCAAGTCTCCACCAGTCCTTACGTTTCTTTACAAAATGGCTAACCCGGTATCGGAAAGATTCTAGCCGAGGCGGGTACTTTGTATCGGTTTGGACGCTATCAGGTCTGTCTGACCATTCCCGCAGCGGCGGGGTGGGAGGCGCATGCTATTGATCCGATGTGATAAGATTGATAATTCTTTGATCAGATTAGGGTTTTTGGTTCGATGGGTCACTACTCGCGAGCATGGTGAATAGTTCCGATTGGGCCAGGGGTCACAAGTATATTGGTCCAATTTCTGCGATCCTAGTAATTTTTACACGACAATTTTACCCCTTAAAGTAAGCCCCCAGCCGGCAGCTTGGAAACCCGCCAGTGGATGCCTGCCTCGGAGTGGAACCCGAAATCGGGCCTTACAAGAAAATGCCTGAGACCGCCTGTTTGCTGTTTTCTCTCCAAATGTACACTTGGTCCAGTCTCATAAGACGAAACCCCCCTTCCCGCGCAATCGCAGTCTCCTGCACTGTAATTGGGGATAGGTTGTGATTTCTCGCAGACCGTCTCGCGGGGCTTCAGCGTTTAAATAGGTAAAACCGTCAAGATGGGGGACAGGCCAACCCCAGTCCCGCTTCCCAACTCGGAGCAGTTCTACCTGGAAAGCGACCAGGGTGAACCGTACCTTATCCAAGTATCTTGGCCACTGCATTGGGAGGATAAACAGACTGGTCGTGGGGCTCTTCCTGTCATGTAAGCGCTCACAGATGGGCCTAGAATCCTGCGAGGATGTGTCGGCTTACCTACTTGAACCAGCTACATTGTTGACGGGAATGCATTGTTCCTGACTGCGACCGAGGCTGCGTGGCGTCGTGCGGCCGCCTCACATTACGCTGGCGGAGGCATCATTGTCGCTATTGGATACCCCTTAAACGGAAAGCTCTATGATTCCCGACGACGCAGTCTCGACCTGACTCCCCCCACGGCGTCCGCACTCCCCGGGTATGGAGGTGCAGATAGATTCCTTGACTTCATTGAGAATTCTGTTCGACCTGCGGTGAAGGCTCGGTTCCCACAGGTGTCCCTCGCCAGAGAAGCACTTTATGGTCATTCCTATGGGGGTTTGCTCGCACTCCATGCATTATTCACACGCCCTCGGTCCTTCGATTGCTACATGGCTAGCAGCCCCTCAATCTGGTGGAATAGTTTATGTATCTTGCACGAGGCAAGGGCCTTTGTGGAAACCAAGAAGGGTTCAGATGACAAATGCCCATCGTTGATGGTTTCCTGGGGTTCCTGGGAGCAAAATCCACCGCAGTGGGCTAACGAGCTGCTTGATCACTACGAAGCCAGAAAACAAACCGCAGCGGAGTTGAGAATGGCAGGCAATGCTCTGGATCTGTGTACGATGCTGCAAGGGTGCAGCCAGCTACACGCCCTGATAAAAACTGAGTATGAGGGGGAGGACCACACGAGCGTGATGTCGTGCTCATTGAGTCGAAACCTGACCATGTTCTTTGAGGACTGGCCATTCCACCAGTCGTGGTGAATCTCCACCAGCGTCTGGTGTGCAGAACTTGATTTTAGTGCAAAAATTTTGCTGCTTGCCACTCCCACGAGACCGTTCATGTACGATTTCGGATATTCTAATTACCTCATGGCTTGCAAACTCTGCATTGGATGGTACCTTGCGAATCCTCCGATTATCGGACATCAGAATGGAAACTATGGGCGTATGGAACCAAGAGAATAATAACAGGGGTCATATGTAGGAAATTAGCAAGCACGCGGTGTCTCAATTTGTCAACATGCAGGACAGTCTGGCCACTAAGCTCAGGCCATAAATGAACCAGGGCTAGTGGTAGCATGTCCTGTCAGACGGGACAAGGGGATCGAGACCATAAAATACAACTAACTTTTCTTCGCCTGGGTAATGAGCTTGCGTTAAGAAAAGAAAGGCTTTTCAAGAAAGGCTTAATATGATGCATTCGATTTTAACTCTGCTTTCAACCAAAGTTCGACAATCCTCGAAGACTCGGCCAAGACTTTCCTTTTTCCGTCTTTGGACTTTGGGGGCCAGCGGGGAGTCTGGTCTAGGCGGGCGTTCGTAAGTAACGCATCCAGGCATACCACGCGTATTGTCCTAAGGAATTGTCTAGCTCTAGCCGGTGGTAGGAATGCCATGACTCGAAGGTTCTTGGCAAATGAGTTATCTTATCTGATTGAGATTGTGGTGTGACATTGACGAATCAAGACCCTGCGCACTGTCTTGCCAAGGCTGCCTGTTTCGGGTTTAGGTAGTAGGTACTCTTGGAGCCCCCATGCTTCCCCACCGGGGAAGCTAAAGAACTGTATCACATGGCGCCAATCTAGACAGCAGTATACGGAGTACGGACTTTACGACCATGTTGATAATTACTGTAGATACATACTTGACCCTGAGCATGTAGCTGCGTTTTATTCTGGACATATTCTCAGCAGTGTTCCAGATCTTGAGGCTTTTCAGGCTTCTCTTTCCAGTCCATGGGGGCTATTGACCGTCTGCTGCAATATCATTTCTACTAGCTAGAGATAGTTGTCCTGAACACCTTTTTTAGACTTGTAGTATTACTGCATTAAACAGGAACTGGAATGCAATCCACCTGCAGGTGGTACCATCTTCATGAATGAAGAATCAATGTATAATTGTCACTCCCAAAGGCCAATGAGCGACGGACTGGGCATATCGACATTGCTACTCACGAATGCTCACCCGCTGCTATTTCCTACAGAAGAAAAGATCAACTAGATGGAAATTAGTTGACACTAGGAGCTGTACTGCATCTTTCTTACCATTCATCGAAATTGCGGCTTTATCAATGCTGCGTCGGACATGCCCATTAAAATGTTCCCCTAAAACCAACCTGCAGGGTATATAGGGAAGCAAGAGGTACACATGGAGAGACGCCGTAGAATCACTCTGGAGGAGAAAACAAAAAAAAGAAAAAAAGGTCCTACAAACCAACAGAAGCAAGACTCATCAACTCTCTTTTACTCATCGTGCCCCAACCACCCTCTTTACAACATGACAATCAACGTTCAGCCCACTCTGCACACTTCACGCCTGGAACTAGTCCCCCTGGGCCACGAGCATCGCGAGTTCACGATGAAGTTGGACATGGACCCAGAGGTCATGAAGATGGTCGCCTTCGGCCGGCCATTTACCGAAGACGAAGCGATCCAGGTTCATACCTGGCTGATGAACTGCGCAACGTCTGTGCCTGGTTTTGGAACCTGGGCCGGCTTTGCCCAAGGCGAGTTCGTGGGTTGGTGGATACTGGCTCCCGTTCCCACGAAGGAAAACCCCGAGAGGTTCATGACCGATCGAACGGAGTATGGCTTCCGAGTATCGCCGAAGTTTTGGGGCCAAGGGTACGCGAAGGAGGGGGGTCGGGAGATGGTTCGCTATGCCTTCGAGGAACTTGGTCTGGCGGAGGTGATTGGCGAGACGATGACTATCAACATGGCTTCTCGGGCGGTTATGGCCGGGTGCGGGTTGACGCACGTTGAGACCTTTTTCAACAAGTACGATACTCCGCCGCCAGGGATTGAGGAAGGGGAGGTGCGGTATTCGATCACCAGGGAGGAATGGTTGCGTATGGAAAAATCCAGCATGACCCAAAGTCGCTGGTTTCCGGCTTTCGCCAGCTGGCCGCCACGAATGCTCCTGTCCAGGCTCTGGTCATATTTTTCCAACGGCCTACGCTCGTAGCTGGGGCGGCCAACCCCTGAACACAATGAAGATACCTTCATTTCTTTTAGAAAATATGAAAATTGTTTCTCCGTTTCTTGGAAGTCATGAATTAAAGTGTTTGGAGTTAGATATGTTGGGACGTATTTCGGGACTCTTACCTGGCATCACCCAACATCCTCTGTGGCGCCATTTGCGCCATGCGCGCCATGCATAATCTCTCGTTGGGCGTAAGGCTCGATGGTTTGATCTTATCAATCTTCAGCCGTGGAATATTTCCGCTTCACGGTGGCGCCAACTAACAGTAGATTGGGCACGGATCGGACCATAGCGACCTCGTTAGCAAGTGATGTGTCTGTAATTGACTGTATTTGCTCCGAACTGCTTGGCACGCTTGTTTTCCATGTGCTATTGGCGAGAAAACGAGGCCATAACCCCCCCGGTCAGTCTATCCTTGTTAGGCCCGTACAAGCGTGGGACGGCTAGGCGTATGGGCACTGGTATCGCGCGGTAACACTGGGTGTGGAAAAACTCTTTGTCTGTAGCATCGGTTGCGTAAGGGCCCGACATTCTCTAAAGAAAACACAAGGCATATCTCTGCCGCACAGTGCAGGCGCTGGGACTTTACGTAAACAATGTAGATAACCTGTGCCGGAAGCCGGTATTTAACATTCATGCTTCACTTCTTATCAATCTTTCCGTCCCATGCGGAGTTTACTGTCTAAGCAACAATGGCAACCATGAAGAAATTCCACTCGATCGTCGGTGAAAAGCCTGCCCACAAGGCTGAGGGCACCTCAATCGATGACCCAAATGTTCTGCAGATCAGAGCCGACGACAAGGAGGCCGCTCATGCGCCCGTCAATGCAGTGACCAATAGTGAGGAGGCCAAGCCGAGTGAAGAAGCCCAGTCTGGTGTCAAGAAGATAGAGGCTGTGACCCTGAGTTGGACAAGGGGTGCGGCGTTTGCAGTTTTAGTGCTGTATGCTTCACTACCATTGCTGCATGTACCAACAGTCCCAAAAGATCAAACTGCTAACCTGGCTTTCATCTGATAGCATTTGGTTCCTCACGCTGGTCAACGATTTCCGACTCTCCATCGCTACAAGCTTGAGTGCTTATGCCACGAGTTCTTTCCAAGGCCACTCGCTGTTGACCGTCATCAACATTGTGTCATATGTTATGGGAGGATCAGTGTACATACCGATGGCCAAGGCGCTAGATCTTTGGGGCCGTGCAGAAGGTTTCCTTCTGATGACTTTCTTCTGTATTCTGGGTTTGATTCTTCTGGCTTCATCCCAGAATCTCCCCACCTATTGTGCCGGACAGGTAAGATATGACAACCACTGATCTCGTCATTAGAACTGCCTAACCGCTAGACTGGCTTTAGGTATTCTACAAGGTCGGGTTTGGCGGGCTTTCGTACACCTGGAATGTCCTTGCAGCCGATGTGACGAATCTACGAAACCGAGGGCTAGCGTTTGCTTTCACCTCGTCCCCTGCTCTGATCTCCGCGTTCGCTGGTTCCAAGGCGGCGTCGGATCTCCTTGCCCACTCGACCTGGCGATGGGGCTTTGGCATGTGGGCCATTATCTTGCCGGCTGTTGCTCTGCCAATCTATGCCATTTTGGCTTACCACCTACGCCAGGCCGAGAAAAAGGGTGTTCTTGTCAAGGAGACGAGAGATTGGAGTATCAACCCGAAGACGATTTGGTGGGCCATTATGGAATTTGATCGTAAGTAACAACAAGGGCGGTCGCCTCGAAAGGTTCCCTACAGAAGGCTAATAATGATCTTACGACTCACCTAGTGCCCGGAGTTCTTCTGTTCGCTGGCGGGTTTGTCATATTCCTTCTCCCCTTTACTTTGGCGGCTACGGCGCCCCATGGGTATCAGACCGGCTATATCATTGCGATGATTACTCTCGGCCTGGTCCTAATCATCGCTTTCGGATTATACGAAATCTTTCTGGCGCCCGTGCCATTCCTGAACTATAAATTCCTCATTGACCGGACCGTGCTGGGTGCATGTCTGCTGGATATGACATACCAGGTTTCCTACTACTGCTATGCCAGCTATCTCCCGTCTTTCTTGCAAGTTGTGTACGAGTTGGATGTCGCCACGGCTGGATACGTGACCAACACTTTCAGTGTGGTCTCCTTTGTCTTCTTGTTCCTCGCTGGGTGGCTGATCCGCTGGACCGGTCGTTTCAAGTGGATCCTTTGGTTCTGCGTTCCGCTCTATATCCTCGGCCTTGGTCTGATGATTCACTTCCGTCAACCGGGCGGATATATTGGGTACATTGTTATGTGCGAGGTTTTCTTCTCGGTCTCCGGAAGTGTCTTCATTCTCTGCGTGCAACTGGCGGTTCTTGCTTCCGTCGATCACCAACACGTTGCCGCCGTGCTCGCTTTGCTGTTCGTCATGGGCAGCATTGGTGGCTCTATTGGCAGCGCAATCTGTGGAGCTATCTGGACCAGTACTTTTCTGTCGAGACTTGAGAGAAACTTGCCCGCATCCGCCGTGCCTGACTTGAGCATGATCTATTCATCACTCCCCACCCAGCTCAGCTACCCCGTCGGAAGTGCAACCCGGACCGCCATTGTGGAGGCTTACGGTTATGCTCAAGCAAGGATGCTCATTGCCGGTACTGCATTCATGGTTCTGGGCTTCATTTGGGTTGGCATGATGAGAAACCTGAACGTGAAAGATATGACTCAGACCAAGGGTAATGTTCTGTAGGTAAGACTGTTTGGATTCTGCGCCTCAGAAAATCGCTGGTTCAATCGCCTCACTCGCCTGTCATTATGATCAAGTCGCCGTATACTTCAACCGCGTTCTGTTCATCGTTACCATCAAACTTGTCCTATGGAGCAATGAATATGAATTTGTTAGCAACTCAGTGCTACTTGTAATTATATGGTACATGCTAGACATGGAATGGACATGGATGAAGTCTGATTTTTCTTGATCTACCTGTGTAACCTCATATTTATACACAGGAAACCTGATATGATTAAGGGTAGTACAAACAGAAACCTGTAAATATCTCGATAATAACTGTACTCTAGTAATAGCTAGGGGTCGGAGTAAGGCTTAAAAAGAACTAGAGTTTGGAGGTGGTCGTGGGTTGGGCTTGGGTTGATTCGCGCTATATCTGATCCAAACCTTGTGGATTACGGTTGATCCACCCTCACATCCCGGGTCAACAGTCGCAGTAAACGTGGCAGACCCCCGTCGAATGCCTTGAAAAGGAGGACATTCCGATCAAATCAGAAGCGGTAAATGCAACCTCCGAACTTGACCTAAGAGTGGACATGCTGCCAACCCACCTATCACCACCCCTCAGCGACAATCTACAGCACACAGCAGGGCCCCCCGTAGACTTAAAAGGGAACCAGACTCCCACATTGTCACCGGTCACATCAAACGTAGCAGAGCCAGGTCAAGCGCCTCGACCCAAAGCAGCAAGACTGAATTATGGGGCAATGGCTTCCACGATGATCCGCCAGGCAGCGTCTGCGAACAGGGAACATCAGGCGCGGATTCGAAGTATTCGTGAGGACATCAAATCTCTTCAATCCAGAATTGATGCCCTCAATGCGTCAGCACCGCTGCCTAGAGCTCTAGAGGATGTCCGGAACTCATGACTGAGCACAAAGACGACGTGCGGAGGACAGAGAAAATCGAGAGAACAATGAACATCATACTGCAGAAGCTCCCTTCTTAACTGCTAAGAAGTATTCCTCAGCCCATGAGAATATTGATAGCAGGCGGGAGTACTCCAGCTTTTTCACACACTCTTAAAAAGGCTGGTTGAGGACGATCAGCCTTAGTTCAAATACATGCACACAACACATCAACGGGCCGAAGGAAGCATGAAGTTGATACATACTGAAGAATGGCCAAATGTGTTGTATTCCGTGTTTGTATTCCTGGTATTTGGCGGTCCAGCAGATAGCAATAATCTGGGAGAGAGAACACCTGCTTGAATTAGGAGACTGATGCAAATGAGCAACAAAAAACTGAAAGTTAGGGAAAAGAAGAAGGAGTTGCCCAGTTCGGTCATCCTGTTTACTATCAGTGTTCGTTCAGACACAGCCAGCACAGATCCATTCAGTTAGTATAGGACAACGACGTGATAGACACTTTAGCCACATAGGAAGCATTCTCGTCATCAGTATCCACGACACATTTAACCTCATCACCAGACATGGTTTGTCGGGCACTATTTTCCGAGTGCTCATGGCTTTGGGAGAAACAGGTAAAGGGATAGAACCTTCTGTCAGCCAGCTTGGCTGCCGAATCTAGTAAAGGATTTACGGAACTCTCTGGAATTCTGATTCGACCAATCAGATCACGAGAAATAGATCATATTGCGATTCAACTCGCCCATTCAATTTCAATTCGCTGGAATCTATCTTTCCTGTCTATAAATTCTAGTATTAGATCGTAGATTAGAAGAATCAGACCTTCTTCCCTTGATATTCCGTGTATATGCGTTCACCATACAAACGTTATTATCTCGGATTGGCTAACACCTTCCGATTGTTTGTCAGTGATTGGTGTTTTGGTACAGCGCGGGAAGTGGAGAACATGGTACGAATGTCGGAGACCTGTCTACAAAGTGCTTTAGCTTATCTAACTTATCTAACTAAATAAGGTCAAATTCACCAACAAATCCTCGATGGTCTAACGGTCATGATTTCCGCTTGTCACTCTCCAATGAGAACAAGCGCGGGAGACCAGGGTTCGACTCCCTGTCGGGGAGATTTCTTTTTCCTTTCAACATTGAATTTTGCTCCATCCTCTTTTTGTTTTTCTTTTGAAGCGTCATTTCTATGTTTTGATTCCAGTTAACTTTAGTTTGCGCTTCCAATAAGGTAACTGCAAGAAAAAGGCACCGTGTAAGGATATATCTCGCTTCCTCCGCTATATAAATTCACAGATAAACCGCATTCCAGATCTCCGACAACCTTCCATCCCATGTTGTGAAATCGTCTACTCGGACCAGCGAATACCCTGAATCCTCCAGCTGACGCCCATTCCTGGCCCCCCATCGCCTCCCAGCAGCGGAAAAGTCGTCAAACCAGCTATCCTGCAGCCCAATCTCGAGTTTCTCCCACTGTCGGGAAGACGCCAGCTCCGACCAGGGACGAATCCAGGCTTCATCCAGCTCTTCCGGAACGGTTCCAGCTCGCGGAGTGCAGCTTTTGTTCAAGATGTGGATAACCAAGCGCAAGCGCCTGACGCCAACGTACGCTAATCGTAATGTCCGGAAGAGTGTTTGATATGTTTCCCACTCGTTGTCGGCCATTGTTGACGGTGTTGTCGTCTTTGCGACGTGCAGGATATCCAGAGAAGCGATGCGCGATAAATGTGATGGCGCAATCATTTTCGGCAATCGACATAACTTGACTGACGAGGAGATGAGGAATGTATTTGTGCTGTAGAGAAGTGGAAGTGCTTCTAGGTATCTGGGCCACAGTCAGCTCGATCTCACGGTTCTCACCCGATCGTAGAACATTGCAGCGCTCACGCTCTTCGGCACACTCGCAGCCACGCCACGCCTTTCAGCTTGTGCCGCGATAGCTGTCGTCGTCCAATACGCTTCGGATCCTCGAGATCGTTCATCCGGCACATGTCACCCGGGTTTGGATGCTCCTCTTCATCGCAAACCCGATGCCACCAGCGCCATTGGTCTGGCGGTCGCTTATCTCTTTGACGGTAGCCCGGCGCATAGCCAAAATCGTATTCGAGGTGGACCGACCGGTTACCAAACAGCTCAATGTATATTCGTTGGCGAATTTCTTTGGGTAGGCGCGAGAAGAATAGACTCTGGTCCTGGGGAAGCGTGTTGTTCTCGTTCAAGTCCAGAAAATTGGTAGTCGACGTATTGATGTCTGTGAGGGTGTTGCTCCTGCTCCGGATGGTCGCGAGCTCTTGGTCGGGAGGAGTCAATGGTCTTCGAGGCGGAGGAAGAGGCATTGACCTGAAATCGCGACAATTGCCATTTTGCTTGCAGGTTTCATGATAGATCCCTACTTGAGCTAGGACCGTTCGCGGGTCTGATTGTGAAGGGTCCTCTTCCGGCTGGTCTTTCCGTCGATCTTTGCCCTTCGCTTTCTCTCTCTCCTTATCCTTATTGCGAAAGCGCTGGAAGAATTGAAAGGTCATGGTGGAGCTGGAGGCGGAGGAACAGGTGGTCTGATGCGATTATTGAATGTGGATTGCTTTGGAAACGGAGAGCACGGGGACGTTTCACACAATAAATGAAGGGCGCAACCGGCGACTATTCGAGTAACATGGCTGGAACTGTCTTATTTGGCGAGGATTAGGCACCTATCCAGATAACAAGGATAGATACCTTAATATTGCATGATTATATGATGGATAGATAACAGTGCGCAATGAAATCATCGTGTGATGTCTGGAACTCTGGATCAACAGGGGCAGTGTCGGACTGTGGAGCTGCCAATTTGCACCAGGCAATTAGCCCGCCAGTTTCAACAAATGAAACCAATAACAACGGTCTGGATGGAGTCTCGAAGTGTCTCCTACACCAATTAGAACACGAATTGCACATGACCGTGTCTTGGGCTATTATCGAGTGATGGTCATTCCGTCGTCCCGGTCATTAGCCATGAATCTATTTCTGAGTCTTGACTCGCATCCTGCCATTGCTAGGCTCTCCTTTGGGCTTTTACACCAGAGTCCAGCTGCCCAACGTCATCAAAGTCTTCCAGCATGATGGATTGACAAATGATGTCATTTCTCGTATTCTAGGTCTCCAATGGACTGGAAAGCTATCCCTTCTCCTTTTATCCTCTCCTGACAGCCGGTTCAGCAACAATATGCACTTCTCTAGGTGGGTGGCGTCGTCAATTTTCTGCGTCTGCTTGATTATCTGCTTCCGACAAGTCTGAATGACATCTTTGACCATCAATGCCATGACACCCGGATCGGTGATTCGGACCGACTATAACAAGCGTATTGGTGGTGCACCTAGATACGCAAAGAATAAGTCTGCATTGGGAGACTCTTCAGAGCTGGCAAGATATTCCATAGCTTGAGCCTAGGCACGATTGTGAGGGATGATCAATGGCGATCTTAGGAGATCGGGAGCTTTCCATAGCCGATTCGTTTTTGTAGCAGGAGACAGACGCAGCACGAATCCACTCGACGCACGCATGCTGAGCAGCAATCCATGCGACATAGCATTCGTCTCCTGCAGACCAATGAAAAGGTAACGACAATATCTCTACCCTCGAGGCCATTTCTCTGTGTACCTGAACTCTAGAATACGTTGATGCGACTGGCGAGCATGACAAATTCTTCAGCTCGCGTTAGCATCATGGGAGCCTGACAAGACTTGGCTCTCTGGTGTCTGTAGGCGTAGACCCCTCGAAACAGGTCCTTTGCGTAACTCATGTTCCTCTAATCTAATGACAGAGTGACCCCTTTGCTGCTTCGAAGCTGAGGTTTCGGGCTGTTTCTCTCTCAACATCCCCTTCACGGCTATTAATATGATAGTCGCTAGGGATATATTGACTCACGCCGAAGAAATTATCTGGTTCAGCAGTAACTCCAACTCTATTGCTCACCATGACTCGCATAAGAAGATCCATATTCTCCATCGCTTCTTCAGGCGAGCTGAATCTAATGAAGCCACTCTTTTGTCTCCCTGATTGTTGTAGGATGCGCACCTCCCTTCTTCCAAGCAACGAAATGACCATTATCTTTGGAAGAAATTATTGTTAGCTCCAACGCGGGAAACAGAAAAGATAAGACCTTCGAGTGGACGGAATCGTTGGGCAACAACTTACAGGGACAACGCTGTGGTCCTCATACTCAGGGTCTCCGAGCCGTGTGATCATCACTACTAAGATCGATATAAGCTCCGCTCTCCGAAGTCTCTCATCAGGTTCGTATCCCAAAATCAGAGTAAACGTGATGTGAGTAGAGCAGCCCGTGCGAGTCGTAAATGCGTCGCAGGATACCATTCCCGTATTTCAAAGACAAGGCCATCAAATTCGTCATCGATAATGGAAGGAGGTAAATTGCTATCGGGTTTACACACCGCGTAACAGCATGCCAATGGTATGATAGCTTAGGTCTTTCACCACTTACGTCGACAGCCAGCCACTCAATCGCTTCAAACTAAGGGACCGGTCTCCCGGGCTTGACGTGGAAAAGTCGAAACCACCACATGATCTTTGAGCATAGTGATTGTGCACTACCTAGAGGGGTTCTCTCATAGAGTGGGGGCCCTGACAATATCTTCTTTCGTAATTCGTATTTCTCCCTAGTCTGGGGATTGCGGAGGTCCAGGGAGGGAGGCTCTCGAGAGGCAGTGGCTCGAAGAAGGCAGGAAGAAATGAGTCTCGATAGGCATCGTGGTTAGTCAGATCCAGATCTTTTCAGTCTATCTTCAATGTCTCTGAAAACTCAGTGTCGACGTGAGTGCTACTGCTGCAGTGCTCCTCGATGAGATCGTAGACTTCGTCCAATACTTCGACAGCCTTTGCATGGGCTGCCTTCTCTCTGCATTACCTCTTCGATAGAAAGAGAGAAATGCGAAGAGACATCTCTAGTGACAAGGGTCGTGGCTGGTAGATAGACAGGGTTTAGTGTAGAGACAAGTGCGAGTGGTTGTCAGTTGCCTAAGCGATATGGAATCGCCACATTGCAGTTACTCTTTTAGTCATACTGGTAGCATGGTTTCTCTTTCTGGGCCCGCCTGGCGAGATTATACAAGGCTAGTGAATACCTTATGTCCAGTACGCATAGTCTATGGAGATGGATATTCTAAGTCACTCCTTGTATATTACCATATTCACTCCTGAAGACTGTCACTTATCTAGACATCACTCTTGACCGTTCGGTTTCGGATTTTCATTAAAGAATATTTGCAGGTCCCTTCAAGGTCTTCTCCCTGATACTTTTTCTCGTTTTGAATCATTCTTCATTTGAATCAGGATAATCTTGCCAGAATGTCGAAGTCATGTCTTCCAAGTTTAGGTCCAGGACACGGCCCTGGGATATTCCAGAGACCATTCAGGATGCGGGAAGGCTTGGTTGCTTGAGCAAAGCTCGATAAGACGGCTTTAAACACTTTGCTAGAGGTGATGTTCAAGTCGGCCTCTCAAGTGGCCCAAAGCAGTTCACGATGCTGCGCATTTACTCCCCCAAGCTCAAGAGTATTGAAAGGTTCCGGGAGGCTCGGGAAGATTTTGTGCTCCCCAGACGGGCTTTTGATAAAGCGAGAAATACCCTTCGGAAATCCCCAGAATGGGGAGATCTTCTTGAAGTCGTCGAAACAGACATGCCGTTTAACAGTATCAGGGAGAAGGACGACCAAATCTGGCCTGGTTTCTTCGTCGCAGCCAGGCGGCTACAGGAATAGACGATGGCCCTAGGAGGGAGTCATGATAGGGATCAGGCAGAAATTGGTTCCCTAATCCTCCAAACGGCTGCGTTCTCGGTCAGACACAACGTCGAGACAGAGGGAAGGGGGAACAACATCGTGACTGATAGGTTTTGGGGCCCAGTGAGACGCTGGCCACGCTTGCTATGGTCGAGGTTAAGAGAAGGATGCGACACTAGAGGACGCCGGCGATCATGCGCAAGAAGGCTGCGAACTGGTAGAATAAAAAAGAAGCATCCCACCGCCTCTTCTCATTCACCAGCCAGTAAGTTCTGAAGAGAATCTTGCCCAACTGTGAGAGCCGATTCCGAACCGATTTTGATTTGCTATTGTCATACATAGGCTATCCTGTCTGCCCACGCAGACATTAACAGGTCGGGTTCACCCTTGGATATGAGAATGGACCGAGAATGAGATTACGTGGACCCAGCCGATACGGATGTTGTGCTTGTGAGACTTCATAGTCATGTTTATTTCAAGAATGAAACTTTTGAAACAGAGTTGATGGCGTCGGTTCAAGGCGACTGAGTGGGTTCAAGCCATCTTCAGGCATGAAAATTGGTCATCCTATCTATAGAATAATGCTTTCTCTAGCTATTCAGAAGGCATATGTGATCCTGCCTCCGACTATTAAGTTCCAGTGATGATCTGAATATCCCAACCTTGAATGTTTTCGATTCCATCTATTTTCCCTCGTTAGGTCACCTACTACCATCAGCCCTATTCGTCCGCCACCCTGATTGAAGCTATCATGTCACCCAGAAAGCTCATATCTTCGGTACTCAGTTGCAGGAGCCTCGTACAACGCGGTCGCGCCCTGCTGGGACGGGATAGATTGATGCATGACCGACATACCAGTCATGTAATCATCCCCTGAGCTCAACTGAGACGAGGGCGCTAGTCCAAGGCGCTCGCCTCTCAGTCTCTTCCCGCGACGATGGAAGAAGTATACGAGTCCTGCGATGGCTGCCAAACCGAGGAAACCGCCAACTGCAGCGCCTGCGATGACTCCGGTCTGATTCTGAGCTGGTTTCGGCTCGGCTGCAGTAGAGGTGGTCGTTTCAGCCGCTACTTTAGTTGCCGCTGGTGATGGACCCCCCGTCGTTGTCGAGGATATTATTGAAGCAGAGGATGTCATCTCCGTCGTCGCTGTCACACCGATCGTAGTCAGAGCGGTAGGTGTACCTGCAAACGAACAACAAGGTCAGCAATCGGGGTCCCCTGCGAGAATTCGAACATATGGGTGCGACATACCTTTGAAAATCAACACCTGTTGTTGAGCACTGCAGTTGACATTCCCCATATTGTAGTCGATGCAGTAGTACATATCCAAATCCGTGTTTGGACACTTTTCAATCCCTTGTCCACCAGCAAGATTGTTGCGGTTCGGAGGGTCCGGGTTGATGCAGAACAATGGACAGGCAGAGCTGCGCCATGTCTGATCCGTGCAGGATCCTCGAACGTACAGAGAGGCGTCTGGGTTCTTGATCTCGTCACCGGTTGCCATGCAGATCGAATTTGAAAGACACGCGTAGCCCTGACCGCAACAGGTCGCTTGCTTTGTGGAGTCTTGGCATGGTGTGTCCTGTGGTGCGACACTGCCGTCTGGATAGTAGCAAGCTGCGAGAGAGGGATTCGGGAAAAGAAGCCATAAAACGGCTAGGAAGAGGGCGATGTTAAGCCGGAAGGACTCCATGAGGCGTTTGGTATATCATCCATTAACACATCATCAGTTCTATTGAAGAGACATCAATTATGCAAAGGCGTGAAATGAATAATTCTGATCATAGGAGAGAGCCTACTCCGACCCCTGATCTACAGAGGTCCAATTCTTCTAACTGAGTAAGTATCTAGCTCCTATTCATGCCTTTGGGGGCCGGATTTTGGCTTATCGAATGATTAAATACTGCTGAAGATTCGCCAAGAATGCCGGTGCTAAGTGAAATTATATACCTTCCAAATCGGGCAAGCGGTTATATAATTCAGTAATGAGGCTGTTAAGATACAGGGCTCTTATAGTTGGACTTGCTGGAGCGTTGTGTTGTACGGCTTTTATTCACTGGGCTGGCGAGTTCCAAGACCCTTAGTATGCTTGTGCGCCTGCGCTCTTTAACCGCCCACCGGCGACAGCAACAGCAACAGCACTTCGACAGTCAAAAAGTCCCACCTCAACTCTTCGTTTCCATTCCAAGTCTTTGGCAATATAGACTACAACGATTCGATTAATCTATGTCCCGAATGTGATTCATCTACGCAACAAGGTTCATTTACGTACCGCTTCGGGTTCTATTCCTTCTGCTTGGTCTCATCGGAGTCAGTCATTCTTTGAACATGAACATCAAGCGACGCCACTCTTTCATGGTATCAGTCACTGCTCTCAGCCTCATCTGTCTGTACTTTTACTTGTCAAGGGTTTCTTGGCCGGTTTCGACAGAAGTCAAAGGCCAAGCGACTTCTCATAATGACCTTGCTCCATCTCCAGACGACAATAATGTCTCCGAAGAAAGCAGACCAAATGCACCTGTCGTAGAGCCTACTATTTTGTGGACGCGTCGTCCGACTCGATATCCGGTCCTGTCAATGACACCGCTACCCACAGAAAGGCCACGGAAATTGCCAAAAGTGCAGGCGGACTTTCCCGCAGAGACAGATCCTCAAAAGGCGCAAGTTCGTCAGCAAAGGCAAAAGGCAGTTAAAGACGCTTTTGGCCGATGCTGGTCTGCCTACAAGTCTCGCGCCTGGATGGCTGATGAGGTTACGCCGCTTTCTGGGACAACGCGTAACTGGTTTGGTGGATGGGGAGCCACCCTTGTCGACAGCCTTGATACCCTATGGATCATGGGACTCCGCGAGGAATTCGAGGAAGCCGTGTCGGCAGTCGTTCAGATCAACTTCGAGACAACCTCTCTCAGCCAGATTAATACCTTTGAGACCAATATCCGATACCTGGGCGGTCTGTTGGCCGCCTACGACTTGAGTCATGACAAACGCCTGCTAAGCAAAACCGTCGAGGTCGGCGAAATACTGTACGCCGCGTTCGACACCCCTAATCGCATGCCCATTACACGGTGGGGCTTTCAAAGCGCCGCTCGCGGGGAGGAACAGGTGGCGGCCGAGGGCGTGCTGGTAGCAGAGATCGGATCTTTCACGCTGGAATTTACCCGGCTCTCTCAAATCACCGGCAACCCGAAATGGTTCGATGCGATCCACCGCGTGATGGGAATTTTCTACCGCCAGCAGGACCTGACGAAACTGCCAGGAATGTGGCCTGTGGTCGTTAACGCGCGCGAAGAAGATTTCACCCAGGATACGACCTATACGCTGGGCGCTATGGCAGATTCAGTCTACGAGTACCTGCCGAAAATGCATGCGCTCGTCGGCGGTGTCCTCCCGATGTATGAAAGCATGTATCGCAACGCGATGGATACTGCCATTCGACACAACCTCTTCCGCCCGATGACCCCTGACGAGGCAGATATCCTGGTTGCCGGCGCTGCGCGTATTGTGAGCGAAGCTGGTCAGCCCAGCCGTGTCACTCTGGAGCCCAAGGGCGAGCATTTGATCTGTTTTGCTGGTGGGATGATGGCATTGGGGGGACGGTTGATACAGAATGGCACTCATGTTGATATGGGCCGGAGGCTGACCGATGGCTGCATCTGGACGTACAAAGCGTTGCCATCAGGGATCATGCCAGAGGTTTTTCATATGTCGCCTTGCGCATCTCAAGCTTCATGTTCTTGGGATGAAGCGCAATGGCAGAGGGAGGTAATGAGTAGGGTGAAGGAGCAACAAACCCAAACTGCCGCCGACGTCATCCAGGAACAGCGCCTTCCAAAGGGGTTTACTGCAATCCCCGACCGGCGGTATCTCCTGCGACCGGAGGCTATCGAGTCAGTGTTTATATTGTACAGGATCACCGGGCGAGAAGACCTGCTTGATGCTGGCTGGACGATGTTCGAGGCGATTCAGAAAGCTACGGAGACAGACTTTGCCAACGCAGCTTTATCAGACATCACCGTTCCCCAGCCCCCTCAGAGCGATTCGATGGAGAGCTTCTGGATGGGCGAGACGCTCAAGTACTTCTTTCTTCTCTTCAGCAGCCCCGACCTGATCAGTCTTGACGAATATGTATTCAACACCGAGGCGCATCCCTTGAAGAGGGCTAAGTGACCTATATTCCCGTATCCTCCCTTGTCCACGTTGAGCGTGATACCTGTATATATATCTACTCATCATGATGAACTAAAGTGCCTGTATCCTGGTTATACACAAACATTACGAGATCAGCTAAAAGTCGGCTCTATTTACTCTCAAAAGTCACTTTTTGCTTAATTCATTTCCAACACCGGCAACCTATATACCATGTCCTCAAGTCGTCCCATACACCTACCGCCCAGAAAGGGCTGTTATAGTCACGTGATATATACGAAAGAAGGCACTCTCCACTCGAATTTAATTTCAGATCTCATCGGTTAACCAAGCCCTAGATCGCCGTGCAACGAAGTATCCTCATTATCATCATCCACTGCGTGAGGGTTTACCCACATCACAGTCTGAAAGGCTGAAACATCTCAGGGGCATCTCCTCATCCGGGAAGGCGGCCAAGCAAATAAAACATGGGTGGCTCGTATATTAAGTGCTTACGATCATCACCGCCACTATTGGCGATCTGCGAAACTCAACTTTAAATAACTCAAATGGATTGCATATGTCAAATCACCTCATTAGACAAATAATATTTATAATTATCCTGTCTTGTCCCTTGCTTGGTGGCATTGTTGATTCCTGCGCCCTAGCTGGATGTAAGGCACAGGCTGTACCATACTCCGTAAGGTTTGCACGTTGTATAAGGTAGGTAGCCTCGGTAGGTAGAATCCTACGCGTTCGAGGAGTATGTGTCATTAATTAATAAATACTGTCTGATTCATCAATTCACATATTCCCATTTATAGAATTATAAACATCGTATTTGGAATTCATTATGTGGGTAAATGCTGGGGTTTTGAAGTAGAGCAATGTCTAGAACAATGCGAAGCCCAACGCCAATCCAGCCATCAAATGCATCACAGACCTCGATACATTTACATCATTTCAGAAAAAGAACGAATACACGAAGATCAAAATTGTAGCAGCCGTTGCCACTGTATACTCCAGCTCGAACCAGGCCGCCTGACCACCGAACGCAATCTTCTTGCTCCGGGCGGTCGGATGCGCAACTCCCGTCTTGGGGTCTCGGACCAACAGATCCTCACGGTCGGGCATGGCAGGAGGATCGACGGCGTAAGCGACAGGAGTCCAGAGCGAAGTGCAGATGAAAAGGAATGTCAGCGGGGGCCAGAAGGCGTGTGTGATCAAGCAGAGAATGACATCTCGGAAGGTCTTCTCCTGCGCGAAGCAGCGATACGACGAGATGACGACCGCAACGAGCGTGACATACACAAATGCAAGGTGGAAGAAGGCCATGTAGTTGAGTAAGATCACGCGCAGACGGACGAACATGTTCTTCCTCCGTTTCGGATCACGCTCTTCGAGTGCGGAGCTGAGTGAGCCGGTCGGCTTGAAGGCCTGAGCCTGGCCACCAAGCCATTTGGGGAGGATAAATGAGCGGACAATACAAAGGGCAATGTAGGGTGACATCCACAGCTGGTAGCGCGAGCCTCTCTGTCCGGTGTGGTAGCCGGCGGGGATGAAGAGGGCAAACTCGCAGATTCGGTTGGAAATGGTCGAAGCGAAGCAGGCCCAGATAAGCCAACGAAGTTGCTCCTGAGTCGCATAGGCAACAAGCTGCTTGCCCCACAGAAGAATAACGGGGATGGCGAATATCGAGGCAGTGAGAAGGAGGGTGTACAAGCTGAGTGTTGCGTAGAGGAATCCCGAAAAGCGCTGAGCCGCAGTCATCTGTCGAACGGCGTCACCCCACAGACAGAATTTGAGCTTCACAGCAGTGTCGACGGTTCCGATTGCCCATCGGGTACGCTGCTTAAGATGTCCGCCAAAGTCTTCCGGCACAGTGCCAAACTGGAGAGGTTCATGGATGTACGCGGTCTTCCATCCCTTCCCAAGCATCATTGTGGAGGTTGCGACGTCTTCGGCCAACGAACCAAGAGGGAAGTTGCCGATCTCGTCCAGGGCCTCGCGTCGAACGACATAACCGGACCCAGTGCACCAAGCGACACCCATCGCATCCTTGATTGGCTCAATCACATGCACGAAGAAATCCAGACTCTGTGCGAGAGGGTCCGACGGAGGGGTGTTGTAGAACAGCTGCGGCGGGCATGCAAGGGCCATCTTGGGATCGACAAGGAGATGAGGAAGGACGGCACGCAGCCAGTCTTGCTCGGGAATCTGCGAAAACTAGTTAGGAGACGGCTTGAGTCAAGATGAAACGCGAGTGGAAACTACCATATCAGCATCCAGCGCCGCCATGAATTGGCCGGCGCCTCCAGGCAAATAGTGCACCTGCTCAAGGCCATAATTGAGGTTACCCGCTTTGAAGTGGTGTGGTTTGCCCGGAATCTTCTCTCGCGCCATGTAGATGAGATTGGGGTGAGTAATGGCGAGCTGGCGGACGGAAGCCTCCAGGGTAGCCGACTTGCCGTCATCGAGCACAATGACCCTGAACCTGTCGCGGGGGTAGTCCTGATCGCACGCTCCACGTACAGTATCCAGCACAACCTCGTCATCTTCTCCGCAGCAGGTGACGAAAACATCGACGGTAGGAACATCATTCCCGGTCAGTCGCAGCTTGGGTCGGCCTCTTTTCTTTAGTGCCATCATGGTCCAGCAGTTGTGCATCAACGAGGGGATCGCAACAGCGATCTCGATAGCTACGAAAACCCAAGCTCCGGCGTAAGTGTATCCAGCTGCGTTTTGGGCTAGAATAATACAGGCGATCCGAAGTCCGAGGTAGAAGAGGTAGAGACCGGTGTTGGCCAGCGTAAGGAAGGGAACAAGGCTGAAGACCCAGCGCTTCCATCCTCTCCAGATATCGGCATCATCACGCTTGTGAAGGCGAGCAATCGATCCGGACTGGACCCAATCTTTGGCAAACAACGGTGACGGGGAGGCATTAACGAGGGGAGCAAGACTCTGGTGACTTTGAAGCAGCTGGTTGTGTTGATACTGGTGACCAAGATATTTGTTAGTTATGTGTGCACCATGAAGGAATTAGTGGGACTGTAATTACCGGAGATGGTGATGCTGAACGAGAGTCAAACGATTCTGGACAGAGAGACGAACGAGCGGTCGCGAAATGATATCCGTGAGACGCATAGTCCTCCAGAGGAATCTCACCGGCCCGAATAGGCGTTTGAGCTCCCGGTGGAAGCTGATCTAGCGAGTCGAAACTGCTGTGATTGTTGTGGCCTCGACGATGGACTGAAAGTCCGACCTTTTCCTCCTGGTCCTCCTGGCCATAGTGCCCGTTCATTTTGGCCTTGAGTGCGGCAAAATATGTGACAGTCAATACTTAGCAAGCCGATCGGAATGTGTCGAAGTCTTCGAAGTATGAAGGAGAAAGACGAAGATATTCTGATTGGAAATTTAAAGAACTACTCCCGATTAATTTAAAACGAGTGTGATAAGCTCAAAGAGCTTTGGAATACAAGGGAAGTAGAACTAGAGGTGGATGGACAGATTCAACGAGAGACTGAGGCAGGAAGATGGGCGAGGGCGAGAGGTGCCTGTTCCTTGTCCGGCGTCTTCCGCAGGTACTTATTTCTTGTCACTATGTCAGAACTACGCCGGAGTACCTCTGCCTTGTGTTGTGAATTTTTTTTTATTATTATTTACCAGTAGTCCTAGTCCAATACCAACAAAGGCCAAGGTAACTAGAGCATGCGACCTACCGCAAAGATCTCCCCTCAGTAATTTAGTGCTCATTTACCAGTTGCCTTGGCTTACTTTAATTACCTATTATGAATGGCTGAGGCCCTGAAACTAGTGTGATCTGGATGCAGCGATAAGAGTACGGGTGGGGCCACACCGTTTGCGCACTAGCCTCTGATAAGCCCATATAAATAGTATCCCACTGAGAAGGGTTTTCCGCTTGCGTCATCCTGGTTGTACTGCCAGTTACAGATTCAATACAGGTAAGACACATCATTCGACACTTTTCCATGGTCGACTCCCTCAACAGTACCAAGAAGGTATCATCTAGAAGATCACTAAAGAGGAAATTTCCCCTGCCAAACCTTGCTGGAAATGCTTTGCAGGTACACGCAGTCCAATACATTTGCAGTATTCTTGAAGGTTCCTTGGTTGCACTGCCCTCTTACCTAATATCTTAAATTTCAGGATCTTCTATCTCATTACAGCCACTAAACCAGTTTCACAACCAATCAGCTCCACTCTTTACAAGGGACCATCCGTTGAGCATATGATTAGTCTGTTTTAGTCCCTGATTTCCCACTCAAAAATCAAACAATGAAAACAATTCGATTCTTTTCCCTTGTAAGTTACACCTTCCTTACATCTACGGATACTCAAGGTAAATGTTTGCTGATAACCGCGCTCTCCCCACTGGACCAAAGCCATCCAAATGAGCCACTGACCATATCCGCTTCCAATACAGATCATCTCACCTTCCATGACCTTCCCCCTTCTACCTCTCTGAATTTACGGAGTACTTTACATCAAACCTATCATGGTGCTTCGATGGGTTGTTAATGCCGGCCTTTTGGCCATCCCCATCGGAGGCACTGTAGGTGCTCTGATGGGAATCGATGCGCACCGACATGCGACAGGACAAGCGCCTCTTTTCAGCGGCGGCGGCGGTTCAGGGTCAGGCTCGGGCTCGGGCTCGGGCTCTGCTCCTCCTGGTGGCAGTGGTAGCACTACTCATAATGGAGTGAGCAACACAATGTACTGCCCCAAGGAACCATACGGAATCACACCTTCCACAAAAGGACAAAGCTTCACATGTACGTCGCTGAGCGTTCCTATCGGGCTTCGAATGACTGACCATTACCGCAGTAAATCCCAATCCATGGGGTGTGAGCACTGATACAGTCGGAGCATTATGCATGAACGTAAGTGTTGAGACTCGAGAATTTCCGAGCTATGTAGCTTTGTTAACAAGGATTGAAAAGGTCACAACCTTCGAGAACGGAACATACGCGACCAAGAACACAGCACCCGAGTTCTCCGTTACATGGCAATTCGACCCCGGTCCGTCGACCCAACCGGTCCACGCCTTCTCGAACGTGATGGTTGACGAGGGGTTGCCCATCTCTCTGGAGAAGATTCAGCATATGAATGTCGATTTCCACTGGACGTACGGAGTAGGCAACACACCCGCTGAGGCGACCAACGAGGCGGAACTGACTGCCGCATCTGTCAATACGAACGTCGCTATCGATATGTTCATGAGTAACGAAGAGAAGGTAAAGGATAGTTCCAGTTATACACACGAAGTGATGGTTTGGTTTGGGAAGTTCGGGCCCGCCGCGTACGTCATTGGACAAGATGCTGGCGTAGTTGCGACCAAAGAGCTGAATGGAACTATTTTGTGAGTAAACTATCCGATGACCGCTGGGCCCCTTCTCTCTGACCACTTTGTTTGCAGCAACCTATATTCAGGCACGAACGGCAAGAACCAGCGGGTTCTGACGTGGCTTACGAGCGACTCTCCGAACGATCCTCAGGCGAAGGGGAAAACTACGGAAACGTTCACCGGTGATCTCTTACCTCTGATCACCGATCTATACTCCATGACTGGGGACGCTTACCCGTCAAAATCCGACTACATGGGTATCTTCCAGTTCGGTACCGAGGCCTTCTCATCAAGTACGAATGTCACATTTTGGGCACCCAAATTCTCGGTAGATATGCGATGAGAGAATGAGGTATATATATATATTTTTTTTGTTCATTAGCTTTTGGGAGTTTTGAGGGAATCCGATCGAACATAGATAATGAAGCATTGGTATATTGCTATCACAGATGAGGACGGCACTTGTAAGGACTAAGCCGGGCTGCGTATACTGTTTACAAACATATGGACTAAAATATTGGAAGCATTGTGTACGGTACGCAGAATCGCCACTACTGGGACTCCGAACTGTTGATGTTCGCGCCGCGATGTTTTCCGCAAGCATAGGTAAGCATGTCAGAGGTGGGCCTGTTTGGTTGGAGGTACCCGCAACTTGTACACTGTAAGGTAGACCGCTGAAGACCAGGCGCCAGAAACGGAAACGCACTGGCACCCACTACATAGTCCAGACACTCCATATACACGCGCCTGCGAATCGACGGTAACCATCTCATCCTCCGCAGTGTCCATCTTACACGTGCAAGCGGCATGCACCAAAGTCGTAACGTTATGCTGGCAACGACCCAAGATCGAAGTCCATGGTCCGTTGGTCCATATCGCTTCCATTTCTTGCTGCATCCACGAGAGAATGGCATGCAACGTTGGCGTAGAATACCGGCAGTTGCCCGCCTGCTGAGTCGTACGTAGCAGGGTCGTAGGCGGCTGACGCTCAGCGGCTCGTGGTTCAATATCGGTATGGATTGTGCTTTGCTTGTGGTATAGAAGTACTTCCTCGAATGCGTAATGGTAATTAGTACTATTGACGGCAGTTGCCCATTATTCGTGGACTCGCGCATTGGTTTGCACATCAGCTAGTTGTGTGACTGTTCAAGCCATTAAACGGGCAAACACCGTTGATGGATCATAAAATTCAGCGCCAACCTGCAGATATGCTCCGTCAGTTCCGTCACCACTAGCCAAGTGCCCGGCTGACTTAGAGCCCCAAGTCATTTACCCTGGCATATTGAATATATTGTCCATTGACCGTTGGCTGATTTTATGCTACAAAGCTTCGTTCGATTGCGGAGGACGTGTCGAATCGGATCCGACAACAGGGCGTCTGCTGCAGGAATGGAAGCGACTGATTCCGGCTCGTATGTCCCGCGTGCCTCAACCAGACGATCTTGAAAGAGGGCTGCGCCAGTTGGCGGGCCACAACGCTGCCGCCCGTATTACTTCGGACTACGACTAATCTCGGCCGAACAAATCTCGAGGGCTCGTCGGTGATGTTTTGCTGCTGCTGTGGATAATCTGTAGTGCGTAGGAAATCTAAGCCCGAGGCCAATGGCATGGAACGCCAAAGTAACAAGAGCTGTTCGAGATAGCGTCTAGATTTGTCTTAATTGTACCTCACGCATGCAAGGGGGGAAACGCACGGTGACCTTTGTGTTACCAAACCTGTCAGAGTGTACGCGACCAGGTAGGTAATCATAGGCAGACAAGGATGACGCCTGAGAGCCCAGACCGTACGAATTTGAAGGAAATGCAGGCCTCAGCTAAGATGTTCGATGTTTCCGTCCTCTCAATGCTTTTAGCCCACGTTTTTGGACCTTCAGAAGCATTCTGTGGAGTAAGCACGCCGTTATCCAAGAATGTCTCAGGAAGTGTTCGAAATAAAAGAATAGAAGCCTAGCCATCTAAGTTCCACTATCGATCCCTCATTGTCTCAAGTCTGTAATCGATTTTCTGTGTCATGGTTGGTCACCGTTGTGTGTTTGGGACTGCAGTACCCACACCTGGGCTGTTTCAAAGCGAGACAGGACCGAGGCCATCGAGATTCAATCGGTAAAATCCGAGTATCCTCTCATATCAAAAAAGCCATCACTGATTCACTCATCTTCGGTCGTATGGAAAAGGTCACAATAGTAGGCCAGGAGTCAGCACCGAATAAGGTAGCGACGAGAGGAAAAAGAAGAGCCATCAAAGCTTGTGATTGGATCCTTTGATATATCATCACGTGACATCTAACCTCCAGGGAATGGGCACTGATTCGAGCCGCAGTGAGCCCAATGTCCTTTTTCTCTCCTGCGCTTTTGCTCCAATCCACACATTGAGATGTGATAGAACAATTTTCTGCGACTGCGTCTGGGCTGGATTTGGCGTTGTTCATTGTGGTATGCACAGTATATCATCTCGGACCACTTCGGCTCTGTCTGAAGAGGATGAACATCATGAGCACGGCTGAGCTTCTGTTGTGTTAAATCATCGAGCCAAACAAACAGCATGGTAGCTTCGATAAACTGTGTCCCGACCATGCTTTGTTCATTGTTTGTGCATGGAATGCTCAAGGCGCGGTGTTAGTACGCATTGCAACTGTTATCAAGACGCTGATGAAAAGCGTCTAATTTGCGATGGGCTGCAAGAACACTTTGTTTGTCCTGCACAGCAGTGATAGACACATCTTAATCAGGCTCGGATACCAATTCGTTGACTTCTGCAATATGACGCGTTATTCGCCTCGACCTAGCCTAAGATAGAGAAATATCCGTCAGCTCCCCTTCGCTTATCAATCTATGGGTGGAATATCTCCTCCTTAGCACTCGACTAAGGTCATCACCACTGTCGATGCGGTAAGGCTTATTTTGATTTACTATAAACTGGGCGCTCTGCAGACTCTCTTTGGTTGAATCACATCTAAAATATGAGCATGCTCAGCCAGTCGATGCTTGTTTCTATTGCGATCCCGGCGGCCATCTTCAAACCGGTCAATCATTGCGAAGTGCGGTAGAACGTGCCTTTTAGGCGCCATGTTGCGTAAAACTAAGAATAATCAGTTCATATAGCAGCTGCTCAAGAGTGATGTATGGTACAGTTGCCATATATAAACCCTATTAAGTACAGTCCCTTCAAATATCCAGAGCACCAAATCCAAAGTCAAAATGAAAATCGCTGGATTCCTCTGGCTGAGTCTTCTCGGCGCCTCTATTGCAACTGGCAAAACCCATGGAGTAGTGAAAAGAAGCACTGTGAGCGAGATATTAGCCGGTATCAAGAACACTGTAACCTGCGCTGCTTGTGAGGTGAGTGCGACAACAAAAGCTTATCTACCCATCGCTGACCGTACAGTCGCTGTTGGTTGTCCTACAGATTTTGGCCCATCTAGGCAATGATGACTTTGTGGATGTATAACCAAAGTCTGTATTCAAGCTGGGGTAAGCAATCTTTTTTTAGACAATTAAGCCAATACTCATCTCGAGCAGGTAGAAGACTCAGACATTTGTGAGGGTGCCATCGCTCAGGAAGGCCCTATATTGGCGCATGACCTTCGCAATATGGATATACCCTCAACTGCTACCGCCCTCTTTTGCACGACAATCTTCGGCCTCTGTGATTATCCGGCTGTTTCAGAGTATGCGGTTGACTTTCCTTCAGCCAAACCGATGAATGCATCTCGCCCCTCGCCCAGTGGAGGAACACCTATTCAGGTCGTAGACATTAGTGATATCCATGTTGACCTATCTTATGAAACCAGCACTAGGTAACCCTCCTGTCCCCAGCAAGATACGTCAATTTCTCATATTACTAGTTATAACTGCACGAGAAACATCTGCTGCCAGCCATACACATTGTCAGATGCACCCGGCAATACCAGCTATCCTGCAGGCGAATTTGGCGATCACAGCTGCGACACTCCGCTTAGTCTGGAGGAGAGCATGTATGCGGCTATACAGGAGCTGGTCCCCAACGCGGCATTCACCATCTTCACAGGCGACGTTGTGGAAGGTGCCGTGTGGCTGGTCAACGAGACTGAAGTCACCAACGACCTTAACGATGTCTACAACACCCGGATACCATCATAGCTCAATCTCGTTTACGGAGTAATTGGTAACCATGACACGGCGCCTGTCAATTGCTTTCCTCCAGCTGACATCAACACAACCATTTCAAGCCAATGGGCGTACGATACTCTTGCGTCTGACTGGACGCAATGGATAGGGTCGACCGCTGCCACCACAGTCCAAGACTACGGGGCGTATTCCGTGAAGTACCCGGACGGAAATCTGCGCATAATCTCCTTCCACACAAACCTGTACTACAAGGAGAACTTCTGGCTGTACGAAAAGAGCATGGAGACCGATCCAAGCGGGCAGCTTGCCTGGCTCGTCAATGAGCTCGATGCTGCGGAGACCGCCGGCGAGCGAGTCTGGCTGCTCGGCCACATGCCGATGGGCTGGCATACCCTGAGTAAGCTTGTTCTCTGCGTGGTGATGCTGCGTGGCCGGCTCCGTGGATTGCCTGTCACGATCGACAAGGCTATCCTGTTGCCCGTGGAGCACCTCATCCAGGCGGAACAGGAAGACGCGCACATCCGCTTGGAACGGACGATGAGTCGAAGCCGAAGTCGGACCATGGCATAAGACCCGAAGCAGCTCTGTATAGCTGATCATTTCGCCATGTTTCTTCTGACCCTGGAAGAATGCGATGACCTCGTGGTATGGAAGTACAGAGTGTCGTCGTAGCAAATTTGCCATGAACTACCCTAGGAAGGCCATTATGTTCAGGAATTCAATCTTCTTCGGCAATTAACGAGGAAACAAGACTAATGTGCGGGGCTACTGCAGATTATCCGACGGTGAGTCATCGTACAATTGTTCAGCGGTCATTGGCGAGAATACGAAATATGCTCGATCTTCTTAATAAAGCTTCAGCTAATTTAAGTTAATTGCGTCCGGGACATTGATGCCTATATAGCAAAGCAAGCCCCACTGGACGGTGGAGGCTGCCTGCTCAACAGAAAGCAGTATTTTCACTCACAAATGTACACTAACCGTTGGACTGTAACTGCAGCCATCCTACTTCAATGGCCAGCCTATCCGCCTTCCTGCACTATCTGCGCCTCAAACTCCTGATCTCCTTCTACCGGCTCTTCGTCAAAATCCTCACCTCGCCTCCGAGGCCTCGTCCTGACTCCGTACTGAGAATTCCATCTCGCGATAAAGGCCGCACTATCAATGCCCATCTTTATAAGCCCTCCTGGGAGTATGAAGGGACCATGGATCTGCGGGATCCGAGGATCTCGCCAGCGTATGCTGATGCATCTAAATATCCCGCCAATATGCTGGTTATAACAGCGGAGTTGGACTCGTCGGCGCTCGAGGCGGAGGACTTGGCGAAGAAAGCCGAGACGGAAGGTACAGCGAGCGGCAGGAATGTGGTGCTTAGGAGGATAAGAGAGTGCGGTCATGCATTTGACAAGAAGAACACGGATGAAGCTTGTGTCCAGGCTCGAGACGAGGCTTATGGACTTGCTGTGGATATGTTGAGGAAGGTCGCAAGCGAGAGTGGTTGACGGTCCGACGGAGTCACGGTTGCATATTGCAATCTCCCAGGACTGAAGCATCCGATCCCTCTCTGTATGTAGTAATCCAGAATCAGGTTATAACTTCTCATGATTAGTATCGACTGTTTTGCTGGTCTAAGCGACGGATGTTCCATCCTCCAATTCGAGATGCTCATGAGTGACAAAACCACTCATCGCATGCAAAGAGGCCGATATATCATTGAACCATGGACTCTGGGCCGCCTTTGAAGCGAACTGTGTCCCGTGCTGCTCTGCCCTTTGTGGACCCTTGTGTTTGCGAAGCAATGAATTCAAACTCATCGAGTGTCTTCGGAGCTGGAAGGACGGTCTCCTGGCTGAAGGGGCGATCTGCTGGTTATAGGGATTAAGAAGGACACGCAAACAATCAATACCACCATGCAGACTGCTGGTAATAAGTGCCAAGTACGATGGCCGATTGTTCTGGCCATCACGAAGAGCAAGATGACTGTGGATAACAAAGTGTCAGACCCGAAGATATGCGGGCGATCTGGCGTAGGGATGTACTGTCAGGCAACATTTCGAGAGTCGACTCTGATATTGGTGGGTTTCTCGCTGGTTAGCTATTCCATCTTGCTTATTGTCGTCTTCTCAGGCCAGAAGCAGGTTATCTCCTTGAATGCTTTTCAGTGTATTCGGCAAATCTTCTGGGAAGTTGGGAGATAGTCCTGCTGACGGGATTTCTGGGTAGAAGATTGTGCTATAGCTATACCACTATTGTCTAGTCTCATTCTTATCTTAGGAGTGGTTTATCAAGACAGACTTTGAGGATGATAGATATGTAAGGACAGTTACAAGACTGTCCTGGATTTAGTAAGTAACTCTGCCTTAGTACTCATTCACTTTTCTCTCTCTTTGTACTCGTTGCGAATGCATCAGCCACGTTCTTCAGGCAATCAGTTAGAGTAGTGAATGAATAACTATCTCGCGTAATTTCGTCTCACTTTCTCTCTCTTCCTCTTGTGTAAAAATTATCATCAACACAAGGGACCTCAATCGAGAACCTTACACCTCCTTTCTTGACTTTTCCTCTAGCATTCCATTATGATAGCTAACCTGCCTTCATATATCAGAAAAGTAAGAATTCTATTCCGCAGCATCCTGACCAGCAGAGTGGGAGGCGAAGGCGAGCGCGCACCGGCCCAGTGGTCCCTCGAAGCCATGTCACTCCTCAACCTCCCCCTTGACGTGCTGTACGAGATAGCTTCTCACGTTGATTCTGATCGCGATCTGAATGCTCTGGCTCAAACCTGCTCCCCTCTCTACACAGTCTTCAACTTCGAACTTTACCGACGCGACGCTAAACGAGGACGGAATCGAGCATTGTTCTGGGCCGTCCAGGGTAATCAGAACGGCACACTATGGAAATCTCTCGACGCAGGCGCATCAGCACCATGGCCAACGCTGCTTAGCCTGGCCGCTGAGCACGACTCAGTGCTTGCGATGAAGGTACTTCTTTTGCAGGACGGTGCCGATATCAAGGCTGTGGAACAGACCGAAGAAATTCCGCTTTTGGTGACCGCTGTGATCAATCGCTCACCCAAAGTTGTGCGCTTCCTTTTGACCAGAGATGAGGTTGATCCGAATGTCAAGAACTATGATGGACAAACACCTCTTGCATATGTTGCCTACGAGTGCTTCAACGATATTGTTAAGATTCTGCTGAAGTGTCCCCAGGTGGATGTCAATTGCGCTGATAACAGGGGCTGCACGCCACTCCGTCTAGCAGCGGAAAGGAGCCATGTGTTCGTTGTCAGAACACTCCTCTCGAATGCCTCGGTCGATGTTAGTGTGAGGGATAATATTCATCACAGGACGGCTCTCTCAGCTGCAGTGGCGGCTCTTGCCAACCGAATTGCCTGGGGCCCCGAGAAGGTCAAATTGAAGCATCGGCGGACAATACAAGCACTCCTGGAGCACCCGGCGACCTCGGTGAACTATGATACGGACCAAGATCTCCTGCAGCTGTATCGGTTCAGCGCTCAGTACGGATACGAAGAGATTTTTAACTTGCTATGGTCAAAAGGGGCGGGACAGCTCCCGGCAGAACTTGATCGCTCCGGGATATTATTCTTCGTTGCTGAACACGGCCAAGCCGGGATCATGAAGATGTTGTTTGCAAATGGTTTCGAGCCGGAAGCACAGACTGATACGGGCCGCACGACGCTCTCGATTGCCGCGGAACACAAGCAGCTCGAGGTCATCCGTCTGCTTCTCTCGACGGGAAAGGTCGACGTGAATTCCAAGGATCAAGCTGGTAGAACGCCGCTGTGGTGGGCTATGACACATGGGTGGAGGAAGACTGGGACAGATGAGACTGTGAAGCTGCTAATCGCCCACGATGCTACGATTCCGACCATCCAAAGGAGGAAGTGGCTGCAAAAGTCACTGTGCAACGCTCTTGAGTATGGCAATTGTTTTCTATCCGAAATTCTGCTTGACCAAAGCCAGCCCATCAGCAGCAAGAAGAGACAAACGCTGCTGTCCGCCGTCGCCAAATCTGCAGACATTTCACTGGCGAAGACTGTACTCGAAAAAGCACAAATTGATCCTAACGATAGGGATTCCGACGGTCTAACCGTACTGGACCGGGCCGTTCTCAATGGTGACATCGCCCTTGTTGATCTGCTACTAGTCCTCGATGGAATTGATCTGAACTCCAGAAACTCGAACGGCGACACAGCGCTAGCGATTGCGATGAACGAGGTCAGCGACTGTTTAACAACTTCTCTCGGGTTAAAGGACAGGCGACCCTTTGAGACTTGCATGGAGCGATTTCTCCGCCACAAAGATGTTACCACAGAATCTCTGGATGAATATTGGCTCATCGGCTTTATTGTTGTTTACCTTAACGCTCTTAGAGATCAGCAACTAATAAAACTCCTCATCCTCAAGGATGACCGTCTCACCACTGATACCATAGTCCACGAAGGTCACGCAGAAACACTACTCGACTGGGCTCAACAGAACTACTACAGGACCATTGTTCGAGCGCTGCGGGAAAAGGAAAAGCGAATGTGGATTACGATCTGAAGTTGGCTAGGGCTGCATGCTTAGCACTTGGCTCAAGGTCGCTGTATCGCGTGTGTACCCTCGCTTGCTGCGATGGGCCTACATTTGCAACACGGAGGCGATATCAACGTGTCTTAGGGTTCTGAAGGGATGATGCCGGTCTTGGAGGATGTCACTTCCGATTTTTGTTCCCGGACATCAACTGATTGACTTGAAACGTGAGAGCCCGGCTATGGGTTGGTAAGATTCCACAGAGAAAGTTATTTCCGAGGTCTTCATCAGGTTTCTCGTTCTCTCATCTATCATATCATCTCTTTAGCATCGGAAATGCATCAAAATCGAGCTCATCTACTATATCTTCTAACTCCCCTGTATGGATAAAATCTCTGGTTGGCTCATAGACTGCATATGAAATCAAATATGACACCACGACATCACAAAATCGGCACATTCTTAGCACCGCCTGTTGACGACGTACTGACCGTCACATCCTTCCACGCCTCCATCTCCTCCCGAGTCTTCTTCATCTCCGCCTCCAGCAATGGGAGCGTCTCCGGTCCTAGCAGCAACCGCCCGGGCAGTTGCCTCTCATCCTGCCCAACAAGAACATCAAAAAGCACCTTAGCGCAGTCATCCGCCGCCGAGAAACACGCCTGAGCCACCGGATCCATCATATACGTCAAGAGTCGATTCAGCGACCCGTCTGGCGTATCATATGCAACCAGACGGTTGATGAGTCAAGCATATTGATTTTGTCCGTTTTCTTGTAGTAGCGAACGCTATTACTAGTAGACCTGTAGACCGGATGGTTGTTGTATATATACCCCGCGTCCACACAGTAAGACTAAAGGCAATGCGGTTTGCGGATATAGACGGACATGTCGAAGAATGGCACGCCTTAAAGCTGTCGGCATCTGATAGCGTGGCTAAGATATGATTATTCCATCCATAGAGAAGACTATCAGACCGCATTATCCACAATAGGACCCCCTTCAGGCGTGCCATTATCTCCACTGTTGTGCAATAACACAGTTAATGGCTGATGTTGGATCGTCACTCCAAGCCAATGGACACGTACAAGACTTTGAATAAAGCGCTAAGAGTGATTCTTATCGATGTTATTGGTTTGCCAATTTCGGAAGAAGCTTAACCAATGCAGGCAAAGGACCACGGTTTGATTGGACTGTTCGTATGCTTGACTCATTCTGGCTCATCTTGCCACGTTCTACTGGTCAAGTCTGAAAAGGCATACTTATTAGCGAATGGTCCATATATCAAGGAAATTCAGGAACTCCAGGAGACATCAACTAAGAAAAGATGGAAGTGTACAAAACTCGTCTTTTTCCTCATGTGCTCCCCTCTTCACCAATCTCTACTCCTTTATCCATCCTAGATGCCACCGTTGCCCGATTTGCTCCAGCAGGCGCAATATGGCTATGGGATCGTTTCCCAGAGAATCTCCCAGAAGGGGAATTCATCAATCATCTCCAATCTTCATTTGTGCAAACTTTATCCGACTACCCACAATGGGCCGGTCAGCTCCAATGGGCCCCGGTTCGAGAAGGCGGCCATCACACCGAGCGCTTCAACCGGCCAATGATCGTCTACGGGACGCCTGATGACCCTGGAGTTGAGTGGCGTGTCGTCAAACGAGACGGCATATCGGGCGGGACGCTGGTACCTTCAGCCATGGAACGAGCAAGCACGGGAACCTGGAACGGGGACAATTTCCCCCAGAGAGATTTCCTGAGTGAAACCCCATTGGCATTGCATGATCTGCGTGGGTACCAGGGATTACCCGGTATGCAGGTGCAAATCACGCTATTAAAGGATGGCGCATACGCAATTGGAATCCGAATGGCACATGTCCTCGCCGATGCCCAGACGTTGTTGGTGTTTTTGCATCAGTGGGCGGCCGCAAGTAGAGCCGCGTTTGGTTCACACAATACAAAGTCGTTGATGGACGCTCCAGTCTTTAATCCAGCGCTGTTAGACACACATGCTGCCGGGGATATTGACGGCCCAGCGCCGGATCGCGGGCTGGTTGCGACAGCGCGTGAGCTGCCACTGCACCGGTTCGACTGGTGGAAGACGGACGACCCGGGATATCCGAAGGTAATGGTGCCCAACACGCTGAACTCGATGCCTTCTCGTGAGCTACTGGACAGCGTCGAACTCTCTCCGTCGACATCTGCACCATGGACATCGTGGGATTTGTCCAAACCAATTCGCTACAGGCAGCTCCATTTCTCAGGGAACCGATTAGCAGATTTGAAACGGAAAGCGCTGGCACAGGGTCGAGGAGATATCTCTCGACTCGATGCATTACTAGCCCACCTCTGGATCTCCATCAACCGCGCCAGGAATCTCGCCAATTGCCCCGACTCTGTCTTCCTTGATCTCTCTATAGGCACTAGAACACGCGTGTCTCCTCCTCTACCTGACACATTCCTCGGATCACCACTCTTTCTCACTCACGTAGGCTCCTCAGCAAAGGCCCTTTGCGCTGCGTCTATCGGAGACATCGCCAGCCAAATCCGAGAGACAATGGCCCTATTCACGCCAGAAAAGATCGGCGCGATGCTCCACGATGCCGCGTATGAGGTCTCCCCGCAGCGGCTGTGGCAGGCGTTCTTGGGCTCGCGACATGTCCTTGTCACCTCCTGGTTGCGATTGAAAGTGTACGAAATAGACTTTGTTGGGGATGGAAACCGTCCGCGGTATGTGCATGCCGTTCTGCCCAAGCTAGATGGGGAAGTGCAGGTTATGGAATCAGGGGCCGATGATAACGGGGTGGATGTGGCAGTGTATCTGGAGGAAGAGGTCATGGAGAGGTTCCTGGCTGAACAGAGGAAGTTTACGGTGTAGTATACCTGATACTGGTATCGGTCTGAGAATTTAGGAATATAGAGCTCAGACCTTGCTCCAAATCCAAAAATCGATGCTCCTCATTTCAATTCGGTGGCCAACTTTAGAGATTATATCGCCTGTCATACTGCAGTTCGATCATATGGAAAAACCCAGGATACAGAAAGTATCCTAGATGACAGAGTGCAGCCCATAAATCAAGTAGAAATCTAGCAGATTTGCATAAGATGGATGAATGACATTGTCATTATCAGCAGCGTCCTCCCTATCGATATAATTTGACGCATATAAGATAGTAGCTGCTTATGAAGACCGGTCCGATTGTAAAGGCAGAAGACTTGAGGAACTCGAAAAAAAAAAAAAAAAATAAAAATAAAAATAAAAAAAAAAAAAAAGAAGAAGAATAACCAGTCCCCGGGCCATAGTGTCTATGCCATATCTGTCAGGTTGTTGAAGTATAAACAGACCACTCCGGCGATGTTTGTCAATGCTTGTCAGCTCCTTGGAGACTTGAATATTTTGGCAGTCTGCTGTTGACGGAGAAGGCACAAGAAGTATATAGCATGTTGCTTCTTCATCTTCGAGTAGACAGGCGTTTCCATAGTCTGCCGCTAGAAATATAACCCTAGATAGCCACGGGACGAAGTTGTATACTTGTCTGTACCTTGCATGGATCTTAGAACTGGAATGCAACGACACGCAGGTTGAATTGTTGTAGAACAGGAGGCACAGCACTCATGTCCCACTAGAACCACAGAGACCAATACCTCTTGGTTAGTCCTGTCAATCAGAAATGCTGACGATCTTCCCACTGCGAGGTCCAGGAACAGAGAACAGACACAGCTGGGATATTTGCTACCATCCTCAACTTGTGTACATCGCTGCGTCTACGCAATTGCGTCTAGACCTCAAATAATACTAAAAACGATATAACAAAAAGAGCAAAAACATACAACAGCATGTATATGTCGGTGGTCACCCACCCCAGCGTCTGTTCCCTCGCCGCTTTGCCGCGCACGTTCCGGCGGCCTTTAGGTGAACACTCAGGTACCTGAATATTTTGCACTCGACTACCAAGAAGCTGTATTTTGACAAAAGCACACAATAGCGCCCCTGTGTGAGAGAGAAATTGTTTAAACCCATGATGTGTCCGTCTTACTCCTACACCTTCATCCATAACTTGAAACTGATCGGACAGTATGCCACACAAGCCAGTTGCAAACTTTACGTGCGTGATCAACCTTGATGATCACGATGATAAAGAGATCAAACAAGCCGTTCTTCCACGAACGGCCGAAAAGTATGAGCGGAGTGTGAAGATTTTTGACCAGTAAGTCTTTCGAATCTACGGAAGGCTTGCATCTCATCCTCTCAGATTCCTTGAGCTGCACCCCACTGCCCGCTCTCCCCCAGATATCAAAACCTACAAAGGGTTTTTGGAATTTTACGCAAGAAACACGACGGGTCGGATCAAGGAAAAGCCTACAACGGAGACCGTGGAGAATTTCCGCCAGGACTTCGAAACAGCTCTTGCTCAGCTGAGGGACTTCTCTGTCCCAAAGAATATGTCGAATACCATGAAGGAGGTATGGATTTTTGAGCCTGATATAGTCTGTATACTAATAAATCTCAAAGTACATTATATCGGACTTAAAGACCAAACTTAATCTTCCAGATGTTGAGATGTCCAGAGATGGACTCTCTCCAAATGATTTGACCATCCTTCTAACACAGCTCTGGTGTTGGGACTTTAAGGAATACCGTGGACAGTTTCCTGACCGGAGTAGAGTACAGCTTACCACATCAATATTACTCTATTACTTTTCGTCCGCCCGAACTGGAGAGGTGCATGAGTCAACAGCTCGCCGATCTCTTGCCCGGCAGAAGGATAGCAGCGACGACAATAACGCGAATCTCCAGGCCAGTGCCATGGCTGCATGCTATAAGGTCCGTATCCAGCTATCTGTCTTTGGCGAAAGGCTTTTGAGGCTGATCACGCACAGCATTTTATCCTCACCATAGAACTGGTTGATGGCATTCCGATGTTGGTGTTGACTTATGCTCGGGAGTTTATAAAGGGGTACTGGAGAAAGAAAAAATGGGAACCTCCAGTGCATGCTTTCTATGAGGTGTACAAAGAGGAAGTCCCAGTCTTTTTCAACTTGATTTTCTTCATGCTTCCGTTATTTTCTGCTGACCGTGCTTTCCGCCATTACAAATCATATACTAAGATCCTTGATGAAGTGGACTCCATCAAGGTCAGCGACTTACAGTCGCAGTCCAACCACGTTATCTCCAGGATCCATTTTCGGAAAGATCTATTAGATACTCTGGTATTTAGGCCATTCAGCGAGCTGGATTGTGAAACCTCCACAGGTAGGGCAAGAGGTGCTGATGTATTTAGAAAAGAGTTTGCTGCACTTGGGTATCGGAGCGGGTATGAACTAAATGTTACTGCCCGTGCGTGTCATCGATGGGCACTGATGGAAACAGGTAGGAAATCACGCTAATCCAGTGTTGCCATCTGAGCCACTCACATTTCATAGATAAGAAATACTCCCAGACAGCTCAAATGAAGCATGCTTCTCACACTAAAGCACGCACTTTTGGCTGATCATACACTCATCCTGTGTGTGAAGTGGATGGACCTGCAACCTACTTGAATATTACTTCCCGCCATGAGCATATTCAAAATTGACGCAGCATGGGCATACACCATAACCCAAATCTATGGCAATCTCTACCCGCAAAAGCGGAATTTGAATTCCAGGAACGAGAAGACGTCATGGCACTTGACACAGAATTCGCACTCCTCAGCTCCCAACTTGCGAAGGCCGACAGCCAGGAAATGGCGCACGAGATTCACCTGCAACGGTGTCGAGTCCAGAGTCAAAAGGACAAGCTGTATCTCAAGGAACTTAAACAACAACGGGAGGTCCAACAGGGTACCCAAGCAGGAAGCATCTATGAACAAACTCTCTTCCACTACCGCCAGCGAGCTATGCCAGAGCGGGACCTCCTCACTCAGATTTTGCCAACTAGGATAACTATACAAAGCTCAGCTGGGCTGGGCGCTATGAAGGCACTAGAAACAATCTGCAGCCAGTACCATCTGGTTACCTATCAATCAGGCTTACGACCGGTCAACGGCAAGTGCATGTGTGGTGAATCAGTAGATAGGTAAGTGTTTGCCTGCTACTATACACCAACGTTTACTGACCCCGTAGGTTTCACGCCCATCGTCAATGGCTACATCTATATTGGTGCTATCACAAGAGACTCAGTCAAATGAGTGTAGACGATTTTGCGGAGTTTTGCTTTGAGTGCGACATGTGGTTTAACAATCGCAACAAATGGCGCCAGCACTGTGAAGATCATCTCAGCAAGCCTACTGAATTGCTTCGCTGCGATCTGATAATATTCCGGAATTGCCCGGTGAAGCCTGGTTACTGCCCTTTTTGTCTGGGTAACACAAGCCTAGGCCCGACCCAACAGATGGAGCAATATCTGGATATGAGCAAGTGGTATGGTCACGTTCAATCTCACCTCAGCCACCAGAACTTATCGGGCGAGTTTCACTGCCGGCACCCCGCATGTACACAGGGATACGGGTTGTTGATTGAATTGGCATGTCATCTTGAAGATGTCCACTGCTACAAACCTCCTCGTGGAAAGAAGTGATCATTGGAACCATGACTAGAATAGAAGACAGAAGCTTGCGGATTCGTACAATATATTCCTCATCTGTGTGTTACCGTAATTATTAATCCTATAATCGTCTATCTCTTTCTGCAGCCCTCCAACGACCAAACATCCATCACTTCACAGAAGGGTAGATTCAGGTACCCCAAATACCTCAGCAGCCCCCGATTTTGCCTTAATTTTTTTTTTATTTTTTTTTATTTTTTTTTTAATTTTTGTATACAAAAATGACCATTTGCATGCGGGCCTCTTTGGATTGAGACATATATAAAATGGATAGTGATAGCACATGCTGATACTTGTGTACTAAAATATTTTCAGAGAGCGGCGAAAATTCGGGGTTCGGTGTATTCCCGGCTCGGTGGTTGATTACGTCCACTTACGTTAATGGTGACTAATTTAGTTAGCTGGCCACAACATCTGTCTTAACTCGCTATAATACTTTGACATCCTGGGATGCGGAAATGCATACTTCGCCAGGACGTTGAAAGTTTGCAAGTCTTATAAAGGTCACCAACCACAGAGCAGCCTCTATTTGTGGAGGCTGTCCTTCTGGCTTCAATCATATAGTGTCTCCTACGGTTGATCATATGTCCTTTGAGGCCATGAAAATGTCCTAAGGCTTTAACGCAGCTGAGAACTCTGGCAACTGGGACATCTGTTAATCCTGCCTTCATCCTCGGTTATCATTACATATTTCCGGCTCTGGTAAAACGGGGGCTGTACTGTCAATTCCCCCCCTAAACTTGTATGTGTTACGAAACACCTGCAGGCAGCAATGGAATGGTTGGACAGGGCTTACGAGAAAGGTGGCGCAGGTTGACGTAAAGTGGTTAAGCCACGTGACCAACGGTCCCTGATGCCAAGGAAGTGGTGACGGTCCATAAGGGACCAATAACTACGTAAAGACACGATGGACCTCAAGGTATGGACCGGAAAGGAGGAACTATATCATTCCCAGTGTACCTAGAGTTTTTTTTTTTTATTTTTTTTATTTTTTTTTTTTTTAGTTTTTCGCGCTCAATACAAGTTATTCACTCGAGTACAAGTTCATTAGTCCGATTCGTCAGTTACTCTCTACTATTGGGCATACGTACTCAATAGGTCTTGCTTCTATCTCTACTGTTATTGTTCTTGTGTTACCTTTGGATTGCCCTTGACCCGCGTGAGGTCATCGTATCACTGCATCGATAGACTACCTGGGCGGTAGGCCTCATGCAAGGATATAGTCCAGGACTATACCACCTCGTTCCCAAAGTAGTAGAAGCAGAGAACAGCAGAGACGGATCCCAGGGTGTGGCAGTATGTAATATTCATTCGAGCAATTCCCGGATTCTCGATGGATAAACTTATTGGAATTTCCAGTAAACAAAGCGTCGCTAGCAAGTGTGTGTGATTGGGCGGACACGACTTCCCTTTTCACTGTGGTACATAACTAGCGGGTATCTTAGCGTCCCGATCCTGATGCTTCGCTTTGGCTAATCCATCATTGGGAGACTAGTGTTTCCTCTCAGCTTTAAATGCGGCCATTTTATCCCCTGCAGCTCCGAAATTGCGATCACCCCTTGACCGCCATGGAAATCAATCATTTATGTCCGCTATGCGGACGAAATCTGAGCATTACGCGTGAGAGTCACTATGCTCTTGGGGAGAGGGTAGGTGAGGACGGGATCCGGACAGTCACCTTAGCACTACTCCATCCTCTTACCGATGCCCGGCTGGCTGAGATGGTCAATGCACGTGCTAGGAGCCTGACTGAGGTGTTCATACATCCCGGCTGCTGGCTGATTGCTAGGAGGACATTGAGCCGCCGTACGAGCACTGACGGAAAATACGTCAGTGTATTTCTAGAGCGCTTGAGTCAATTGCTACCATTTCTGGCAAGGGTCCCTTTCTCATGTCCAACCGACGGTTTGGATGTGGATATTTTCGTGCCACTAAAGAATGGGGAAAGAACAGAGCCTCCGTCACCTTTCTCACGCTGTCCGACTGAGATCGTCCAGATTATATTTGCCTTCCTCAAGCTAGATCAGGATGTTTCAAACTTCTCCAGGCTAGGGGCCCGAGCCCTCGGCATTGCGGGGAAATTGGTCACACATACGGACTCAAGGAAGATGCAGATGCGGAAATAAGTGTTCCAATCCTCCTCCGGAATATCTTTCAGCAGCCGCCAGCCCGATTTCCCTTCACAACGAACTATAGGGTCGTATCGGATTAATTATCAGTGGCAACCAGCCGTTAAGAGGACATCCAACTAGCAGTGCGTAACGACTCAACATCCCATTGCGGACGTGTAGTAGTCCCATGGGTCCCAAGTACTAGGAAATTGCTCCATAATCATGGGCAGGTAGGTGAGGGACCATTCGTCAGCTCTGTCAGCGGTATATTGCGCCTTGCGAGACTCCCAGTATTCAGGCAGCCAACCGGATTGCTCCCAGTCAACAACCGCCAGAATACGGTATGGGCGTGTGGGTGTGACGATGATATTACTGCGATGCAGGTCGCCATGAGTAAACTTAATTGCACAGTTGTCTGGGAGGTCATGGCGGAATGGTTCCACTGGAACTGAGTACGGATCTGGCATGGGTCTTCGGTGAAGAAATGTAAACCAATCATAAAAGTCGCGAACTGTAGCGAAAGGGCCTGCTTCATGCATATAGTTCACATGAAATGCTCTATCATAAAGAGGTCCCTTCGTAATGTTGCCTACGAAGAGAAAGATTAGCTGACAGCAATCACTCATCCAAAGGGTACCCAGGATATTCGCAGCTACAAACAGGTCCTCTGGGTCCTGTTCAACTTGGCGTAGATGCTGAAAGATTGTCCTGAGTTCGCGACAGATGCCAGCCTTATCCTCATATCCCATGCTGGGCCATGCTTGCTCAAGCGATTGCCCATTTACATACTCCATGTAAATGTAGGCCTCATTACCCTCAGTGCGCCAACCATACACTTCAGGCACAGGAACATCGCCTTTGAGGAATTGATGGACGGCAAATAGGGACTGAGCTTTGGATATTTAAACAGAGCTTCCCTACTTAAATGAACAAGCCCATTTCTTCGAAAATGATAGGTGGCGGTCGGACATAAGGTGCCGCCATCAAATGAACTTTGTTTTGATTTGGATACCCTCCAGCAAGATGCTGATGCTGTGTCCTAGCGCCTGCCTGCACTTCATTTGCTGAAGGTAATCGATCCTATTTGTGGAAAAAACTTGAATCTTCCACAACAAAACTGAGAGAGTTAGGGATCTTCTATTGCGTAAGTCGCACCTGTTCTCCTTCACAGGTCATGATGTGTGAGCCTAGACAGGTGTGACCGTGTGGCCCTTACCTGTTTGCGGTGGAACCGCGGGTGTTTTGTGGTGTCTGTCAGATGATCACATGATTAGGTCTTGGCTCCAGGCACCAACTTGGCGACTCTTTCGCGAATGTTAGCTACTTCGCCGCTTCACAGACAGCGTAACGTCAGTAGTTTCTATGTCTATGTCCTTGCGGGCCCATTCCTGACCCCCCTTAGCTTCTGTGTGACAATGGTCACTCGTCTACGCTATGAGAATTTGAGTTGACCGGAACCGACCCGTGGGTCCCGTCCTGGGGATCATCTTGGCTGCATTGTACTGCCATTGACGAGCTACAGAGAGCTTGTTTGACGCTAATGCATGGGTTCTTGACTGCCCACATCAATTCTTTATCCCCACGGGCCTCCTGGTTTCCGACTGATACGTCAGAAAATTGTATAGTTCTCTACCAGAATCAATCTATCTGCTGGTCGTACTTTTCTGGTGGACGCCCTGATCGCGATGGATCCACTCTCTATTAGTTATGCTTGCTGCACGAACATGCTCTGCCCTCTCTGACGCACGTGAACTTGCCCGGTCGGCTCCATGCAGTCAACAATGAAGTTGCTGACTTCAATCTTGTCCTTCTTGAATTATCCTCACTCATAGATGGCTGGGGATGTCTGCCTGAGAGCGAGCTTTCAGCTGTTCCTCGTATTTTACAGCAAGCAAACAAAAAATTAGTGGGAATCAAAAACCTTCCATATCAGGGGATACGTGCACTTTGGTGACTCATTTGCGCCGAACTGGAACTACCTCCTCGAACGCCTGCTGCGTGGGATCCTCCAACTATGGGCAGCTCGTGTACAATTCCCTGGACAATACTAGCATCCCCTTCCAGAACTAGGGTTAGATTACTGATCGCTGCACCCCCCACCCCCCCCCCACCCCCCCTCCCTTTTGGGTGATTTTTTTAGTGAATACCTAAGATTGTATATAACTTCGGAACTTTATAGATGGTGACTCCGAACAGAGGGGAGCTTGCACCTCGTAAGAAAACTTCTCTCTTCAGGGGGAGCCACGATGACTACACCTCGGCACTCATTGAAGACAGATTAGCCTTAGTGCACTCAGTATAACACTAAGGAGTCTACGACTAAGATTTGGCATCGACAATAAATTAATATTGAAAAGGCACCGAAGGATGGAGTATCAAACTATGGTCAGTTTCTTTACAAACACATGGAAACCACATGCGGAAAGACTAGTCCAGTTGCACGACGGTAATTTCAACTAGAGTAGAAGTTATGCTTTGTTTTCCTTCAGAGTTAGGCTGGGATTGATTTACCTATTGCCTTGCAAGATAATCCAACCAAGCTATTGCATAAAATCTATTGTTGGAGGGGCCGGGGATCTGCTGTAGACCTGGATAACAATCCTCCTCAGAGACCCGATAGCTCGGAAATGCGCATCAATGTTCTGTAAGACATCCTGGAGAAATTAAGGATTGGTCTCTTGGTCTGCTATTAGACCGCCATTCGAACCATAGACAAGGGTTTCTAGTGCTTTTAAGTTGGTGCACTTTTCTTTGAAGAAGCCGCAAAGTCCGGAGCCCATCTTCCCTTAACCTTATCTCGCTTGATTGGCCGTCTTTCCGCTCAATGGCAGGAAAGTCCATCCGTAGCTGCGACAGAAAACTTGCATTCACTGATCCAATGCAGTCTAGGAAGGATTGTAGGAGGTTACCCTGACATTTTGTTCCCTCCTTGAGGGCAAACCTATTTGTACTATAAAGAATTGCATTTAACTCCTTCAAGATTTGGGGATGGGTATATAAAAGCGCGAGCCACTGAGGTGGTTTTTCAGGCGCGAAAGATTCTACTGGACAACCTGGATCTTGGAAAAGAACAAGTTGTTGTGGCAAAGCCAGCACTTCTTTGTAAATACGATTGCGAAGCTTGATTGGTAGGCGAAAAAAGCCAATGTAGGTGGAGGATGATGGTGAAGAAGCCTTGTATGATGGCGCAGTGGCCATGGTGACTTGTTTCGCTCGCTGGAGGACTATATCGCATTAAGGGTACAGTATCCGACGTCTAGCAGGTCCAACTTCGGAGACTGCAGACCAACGGTATCTTCGATATAAAGATAGTTTGTCGACAATAAATGAGCTGGCATTCGAGGAACGACTTTCTCCTATATATTCTGGGAATTGGGCGAGCGAGAGTCCGACGGAGGCAGTAGCCATAGAATTCGTGTCAGTATGCGTGTTAGTCTGCATGTTAGTGATGTACCATTCTTGCACGTACTAGTGATGATGATTTAAAGTATTTGAGTAAAGTAGGCGGTTGAGCATGCTCTGGTCTTCTTGCCTTCTTTGTCTTGAGAAAATTTGTTTGCAAAGGCGCCACCAGACTGTTCTCAGAAACTTTGTGACGTGGCACGCCTATGGCCACTTCCGCCCAATCAGATAATTTGCTGATGAGGGGATAAGGCACTCTGAGTGGGGCAATTGCTATGTGCGGCCCGTTCCCCTCCTGATAACTTCTAGGCGTTGGCCAAAAGAAATCACCATTTCAGGTATATGAGACGGTAGCCAGCTGGCCACCTCAGATTCCTTAAAACTAAAGTTCTTTCCGCAACATCAATATCTCATCGTCTAGGCCAAACGGATATTTTTTTCACGAATTTACCCACTATCATGATGCAGTCATTAGATGACCCTGGTTGGATGAGGAGTAAATTCTGCTGATGATTTGATCGACTTTGAAATAAATCTTGAGAGTCGTTCTAGGATTCAGAACTAAAGGATAGCCCTCGCCCATCACAAATCTCTAAAGTGCACTTGGAACTTCTAGTCAGGTAAGTACCATTTCAATTAGATAAACTTGTGTTCAGTAACTTGCCCGCATATTTCTCGCCATCTGTATATGCCCTACTGGCTCACTGTCTTATAGCCTGAGTAGCAATGCCTCTAGTTATCTGAATGCAAGAATAGATGACATCCAAATTGAACACATATGGGAGTCTCTGGTTAGGGAATGTACTGCATGAAGTCTGGCGTCCAATGCATCAACGATCAACAAGACTAGCATAGCTGTTAACTCTTCAGACCTTTGGAGTGCAGCATACCGTGAGGCAGTTGAAAGTGTTTAGGATGAGATAGATATTACAATTCTAGAGGGAAAGAACGTGGCGCAGTTATTTGCAGAGCTAGACTAACTTAAGAGAGAGGTGATGCAAGAATCTGCCTTTAAAAGAGGTTTATGATGCTTGCGCTCTTTACAAGTACCCCTTAAGAGGTTTAAAATCTTGCTGGATCTGGCGAGTCCTTTAGCAAGCATGGAGCCAACGGCAACCACAGTGGTTGGTCTACTTAAGGGCGTGACTGCAGTAAGTCCTTTGATTTATGAATATAGTATATATCTATGCAGCAGATAGTTAATAATTCTTTAATAAGATTGCCATCAGCTTCGCCACTGCTGATTTGGACTTTGCAAAGCAGATTGCAGAGATGTTAGAGAAAATCTCTTACATTGATGACTGTGACACACTTGGCTGAAAATCAGATAGAAAGGACATCCACAATGTATGGTCTACAACTATGACTCCTCTGTGTATGTCTCTGACTTTGATAGGTACTTGTTATGGTGCATCAAAAGATGCTTAAGTTCTACAAAGTCGCTTATGAAATGTTGAGCCGGAAAGGAGCAAAGCTCATAATAAAAATGGTCTTGGAGACTGACCGCCCTCCCAAGTATTATATCAGAGTTTCTGCGGTATTCTGACACACTTCATAATCTTATCCAGAAAGCGACATGGGAAATTATGGAGGATATCAAATCGATGCTATATAATTATAAGAGTAAGGACGCTCTTACTTATTCCTAGAAAGCTAGTTCTCATGCTCTCCTAGTTGCTCGATGGCTGGGACGCAATCAGATGACCCACCAGTATCAGTACCACGATGAGCTCCAAACCATCTGAGCTGACTAGGCCTGCAAATATTTGCTAGAGACATCTAGTTTCGTCAAATAGTATAACGCTATTGACAATTTTCAGCAGCTGGTTTTAGTTGGTGATATGGGTTGTGGCAAAACTGTTGCCATGTCATTTCTAGTAGATATACTGAAGAGGAGAAATTAGGGACAACTACTAGAGCCAAAACTATGCTATTACTATTATCAAGATGATAAAACTAGGAAAGGTACATCCATACTTTCTATGCTGATTTTATCCCTACTTGAATAACTTCCAGGCCTGAAAAAGCCATTTTTTGAGTAGTACAAGCAAGCTCAAGTAGCTGGAACTTTTAATCCAGCAGCTAGTATTACAGAACTAGGAGAATATCTTAAGAGGCTACTAGAAATGATTAACCAGCCTATTTATTTTGCGATTGATGGTCTGGACGAGTGTGATAGAGCGTCTTGCGGTAGTCTTCTGTGTATTTTAGGAAAATTATCATGTAAGGCATGGAGGCTTAAAATCTTGCTTTCTACTTGTCCTAAACAAGTGATATTAGAGCAACTGGGGACGGCTGCTTGGATAAAACTCAATCCCAATGCTGAGCGCGATGCCATAGTGGCGGATAAGCTGATTGAGAATCAACTATTATATCTTTTGCTGAATGTCAAAATACTCATTCGCGATCAGTTGTCTCGCTTAGCACAAGGCAGCGCCATATGGACAAAGATGATTGTTAAGCTTATTAAAGTCTGTAGAATAAGTGCAATTGATCCTATGCGATGTTTCATGCAGAATATTCCACTTCTAAAGCAGCTGACTAGCCTCTACGCTATGCTATTTTCTCACTCTACCTTGGACAATCCAGAAAATCAGCAACTTGCCAGTATAGCAAAGACTTCTTACTGTTACATACAGACCTTTTAGCATACTCAAGTTAGCCTAGGCCGTAACACTAGATTTTACTCATGTTACTACTGTGAATGATCTTGCTTGTCTGGTGGACTACCAAAGAATCATGTCTCTCATCCATCCATTCATTGCACGCGTTGATTTAAAGGATCTGAGGGCACGCCAGGTTCGTCTAGTGCATCAATTAGTGAAGGAGTTCATATTAGAGAATTAGACTTCTGATCTGCCTCTCATGCAAGGTGGCCCAGTCAGAAAGCCCAGTTAAATAGTCACTGAGCAGCAATTGGAAGACCTAAATGCTTTTATATTAGATATTTGTATTAGATACCTCCTCTTAGATGATATTGACCAGCGCAGCCTCTTTTCTGAAGAGCAGATGGCGATTGCAGAGTTACCTCAAGATGATGATCTGTTCAATGACAACAAAGAACCAGTTTAATACAACCCATATTACATGTGGGAATCTTGGGAAGAGAACATGATCCATTACAATCCAACTAAGTATGGCTTTAGTGAGTTCTTTGTGTATGCATCATGCCACTGGCTGGAGTATTTCAGCTCTATTACAGTTAATAGTCTTCTAAAACTAGAGAACATAGATGACCTATGCTGAGCAGGCTTGACTTAGCTCCAGAATTAGATACAACAAAACTATTGACCATATTGTACAATCCAACCCAGGTTCAAGTTCGAAAGCAGTCTATATAATCCACTTAGCATAACTTGCTTATATGGTTCGGAGGCAATGCTGCGTGTTATGCTTGAAAAATCGGACTTTAACAATGGATGATTTCTTCGGAACCCGGCGATGGGCGCCGCCAATCAGATACTCCGATGGGGAGATATAACAAGACTCAGGACACTGTTTCTGGATGAGAAATTAGGGCATGAGTTACAGAACGTTGGCTTTTTCCGACTTATCATCAGAAGATGGTCTGACTGTATAAGTAAGCAAGACTGGACTCCTGTATTCAGCCTTATTGACTATATGCCGGAAGGATCGGTCCAGGGGGAGTGGCGGAACAAGATCTTGACTCTTGCTGCCAACTATCGATGTACACCCATGATCGAGCGGATGGAAACCCCTCAACAGATATGTCTATGATCAGTCATGCACATAACTAATACATTTTATCGAAAGAAAGAAGCAAACCATTCTCGCATTAAGATGTAAAAGATCGCTCCTTGGAATATGTCCATTCTGCAAAATCCCAGAAACTGGAGCTTCCCTGCAATGGTTCTATCTTGGCCGTCAGATCCGTTAAGCCACATATCGAAAAATGGCATGAACTAGGGTTTGACTGTGACTCAAGATCAAGCGTAAGAAAAGATGGTCTATGGTTGGAAGGCAAATGAACTGGACACGCTCGTTGGTCTCTTTTAGCTGGACTGGCTTTGGCCTGGGCGCTGTCAAGTTTACTGCCTCTCATCGGGCGACCAAATTACGCCACAAGGCAACTTGGAGTGATGACGCGCTTCGTTCGGGGAAGTGCGCAGCAGTCTCTGCCCACGGCATTCCCTCCCTTTCCTTCAGTCGCACCAACAGTGCGTTTTCGTCTGAGGTGTATGGCTTTTGTTTTCCCGAAGTATCGACCGAAGGGGTCTGAGTCAGCATCGGACTAGAGTCAGGAACGAATGTGAGATAATATGCTGGTTTTTGTCCACTGGATTCAACTGTGAGGATGGCTCTCCCGTGGACCTCGTGCATAGCACGGGAACAATCACATGGAACGGGGTCTGAACCGCCCAGTGACTGCCGGAGGGACTTCGCCGGAGGTTTTGATTTCTTCTTCGGGTTCTAGAAACCGTGAAAGAATATCAGACCCGGGCACCATTTTGCAAACAAGTGTATCGACATTCACACGAGGGTTTCGCGAGGTCACAGCCGTGAACGCATATGTCAATCCTCGCTTTGGTCCATTCGCTTTGACGGGCTTAGAGTTCGATATCTCAGCTATCAAAGCCATTAAAAACATAGATACATCTTGTAGTGAGCTCCTCCATTACACTCGATAGATTGTGTTCTGATAGGCAGCGGCCAACTCTTGCCACGTTATACCTTAAAGGTACGGGAGTGCAAAGACTTGCGGCCATTAGTATAGCCCCGAAAATTCAGCAAAAAGGAAAAGGAAAGGGGAAAAAAGGGGAAGTGGGGTAAAAGGAAAAAGAAAGAAAAAGAGGGAAACGAAAGGCAAAACGAAAGGAAAAATAAAAGAGAACAGAAAAAGAGGGGAAAAAGGGGAGAAGCCCTACCAAGCCTTCCTGCGAAGGGAACCATCTGTTATCCGAGTTGAATATGTAAATCTGACCGTTCTCTTTCAACCGAACCATGAGCGAGACGTCCGCATTACACTCCCAGCAGAATTCAAATGCCTTCCGGAACAAGATATCTCCTTGTCGTTTGTGTTGTTGATAGTGATATGAAGGAAAAGCTTTCTCAGTAAGCTCAACCACTAGGCAAATCATGGACCTCACTGGATCAGTACAATCATGTAATACATGCGGGTTCCATCAGGCATTCTTGCATTTGCTTAGGTTTGCTCTTCTCCTATCAATTAATTGGCGCTGACCTTGGTCAGCCTGAAAGTGTTATTACTCACCATCAGCAGTAAGTCGCATTCTCGGCAATTTGTTCTGGCGTGTATATCATCTTAGCAAAGTAGAGTCAATAGACCCGTCCAAATCTCTGACGCAGCGCATGGCATCGAGGTACACTTGCTTCCCCGGTATAGAAGTCTCATCGCTGACTGTTGATAAAGACATCTCGCAAGAAACCAATAAAGCCCTTACACGCAATGCATGATTGATATCACTCATCGACAGTTCACGTAAATATCTGCGAGCGAGCTCATTGTGCTTCTCGTAAGCATCGATTATTCGAGCGCGAGAGTCATCCGCAAGATATTCCCCTCTTATACGGGTCGCAGATGCATGACAGAGTTATATTAAGAGCTCGGCTTTGACTGTCAGGATGTCGCGTATGATAGATGGAGGTGATAACTGAAGGCCCGATAATTTCTCTTCTATAGTGCGTTCGTCGGATACTAGATATGTCTCACAAGCGAACCCAATCCTTTTGGTCATTGCCGCGTAATATAAGCCACGACATTACGTGGTGATATAATGGGTCTTCTTCGAAATGTCGCTTCCAGAGAAACAAGGCGGTTTTTGCGATAGCAAGACCACCAAAGGAATTGGCATTCCCAAACAACCGTTTTAAAGACCCGTACAAATCACTGAACGCTTGAACCTGTTTGCTGCGACTTTCGGATGGGGTCTCATCTGCAATCCCAACAAATTGCACATCAATTAGGCCTTTATATGGCTTTTCTAACCCCCGTGAGATGAGGCTCGCAGCTTGCCATGGTTCGTACTTGCCGATGTCCTCCACTTGTCTTTCACCATTTTGAAGGCATAGCTTTCTTATTTCTTCCGCGGTTTCGGGAAGGGAAAACGGGGCCGTCAATTCCGATATGCTGCCACAAAGTGGTACATCAATAACGCCCTGTATTCGGGTCTGCAGTCCGCGTTGTTCACGGCGCAGGACGGATGAAATGATTGTAACACGACTGTGGGATGACCGTTGACAATAGAGATTTCCTTCGCACTAGTCGATAATTTTCTCCTGGCAGCTCAATTTGTTTCAGCCATTCGTCGCAATATGCGTCACGGTGGCATCTCAATATGACTTTTGGTTTCTTCGCTCTCAGGATTTGTGCGGACTTCATGACACTGTTTATCTTGCTCTGTTGCATATTTATCAGGTCGATAAGAGAAGGCGTTCAGTACGGTGACAGTATGTATGCTTCGGGCCCCTTTGGTAGCAAAGCGAATGACTTCGTCGACTGCTAACAGTGTCTCGGAACTTTTGACAAAGTCTTCGAAACTAACGTCGAATTTGTGGTTTCTTCTGTGGCGTGGACGTTCCAATATAACCACTATGTCCGAAAAGCCGGCTGCTAAGTTCTGCGCTTGAGTGATTTCGTCTTCGGGTCGAAGTAGAGCTTTGCCGAATTTCTCGAGTATCTCAATGGCTTCGTGATCTCCGCGGGTAGGAAGACAAACCGGCGGAGCATGGGCTAGGTCTTTCATCGACAGAGGAACAGGAATTTGGAGGCACGTTTGGATATCGTGAGAGGACATTTTTTTTCAGCTGTTCGCTATCAAAATACACGCTTTGGGATGGAGAGAGAGATACCCAAGTGAGCTGAGGTCGAACTGGTGATCATGACATGTGCTGAAGGCAGCGAGTGGGGTTGGAATTCATTATGGTCCAGACTAGTACATTTGAAGTAAAGCGACTGCGGAGTTCCAGATAGGTACCCACCGCAATGCAACCCCAGGACACCGCAGCCAACCGTTCCATGGTGCTTGACTAGGAGTGTTCAAGGATCATATCATCACGTGCGCTCAGAGGCAGAAGCCTGTGACAGCATACACCCGCTGATACATTTCTCCGCTCCGAGGAAGGGCGCTTTGGTGATGATCGGATATTGGAGCGTCTCAGTCGAGTTTGTCAAATTCCTAATATGCATACATGCCGTGCACCGTATAGAACACATTGCACGCCATGAATGTGAAGTAGTTATCTTTCCTTTAATCTACTTGAGATTCCTATTACCTCGATACCACATGTTTCGCTGTGCTTTTCGGCCCTTCTCTCCTTTCCCTCGCACCAGCATCGCCCCTACGGCGCGATATTTTCATCGGGTCACGGCAGATTTCATTGCCCATGACGTGAGAGGAACTCTAGTTACCAGGAAGGTGCCTATTATCGTTGGTGACCCGGGAGAAACATATGTTTTAATTGAGCCAGGGGTTGGTAGTGCCCTCCGTGCTGCCAGTCCCTTTACATCAGCTTCTGCAGCTAGCGCTGAAGATAAACGTAAACTTACCTTCTTCCATGATTCGCAACACTTTGGTTTTGGTAAGTCATTAGTCCGTGGTGGTTGTCTGGCCGGCCTAACAGTTTGTTAATGCCAGAATCATCGAGCTATCCCCGCCTTTACGTCCCAAGCCAAATGCCTCGCCAAACAGAGTCAAATACAAGCCCTGCAACTTTATTCTTAAGCGGAAAGATGCACGAGATAGTCCTAGATGGGACTCTCGATGGTATAACCCACTTACCAATCCGTCCCGCCGCACGGATGCTGATCCATTAGTCACTCGGATCCTCATAGAATGTCGCTTGCCATTTTTCCAGGATAGCACATTGCTCATCCATATCCTGGACATCACGCAAAGCTTCCAGCAGCCCACGCGGTTGGAGCCGGGGGAGTGAATTATACTTATAAACCCAGAGACCCTTGCCGTTGGATGGCCAGCCATAGATTGATTGATAATATTTTCGTAGGCCAACTAATTCACCCTCACTGTAATACTGCTCTTCGCATCTCTCTTCATCTTCCCACTCCTGAGCACCAATGAGTCGCAGTTGCTGTGCAAATGCATCCTCCTCCTTCTGAGACGCTGATCGTTGAACCAGTAACTCTGATGGGTTGAGGCCAATGAATTTCATATCAGCCGGAGTGGGGTTTTCTTTGCGCCAAAATTTACCATTTGAGGGCCAGGCTTGCACGAAGAGTCGGTGACTTTTCCTCATGACTCGAAAGTCAGGGTGCACGCCTTTTACAAGGCTAGTGCCATAGTTGATGTCAATAGTAGACCCATCATCTGGACCCTGTCCTTCTTGCGTGTTGCGTTGTTCAATAGACTGTTGAGGGGTGCTTGAGAAAAGAAATCTCGGGCTATACATGCTAGCATCAGTTAGTAGTGGGGACAGTTATCTCTGGAATAATCACTCACATGAAGAGTACTGTAGTACAGACCCCAATGACTGTCAGAAAGAACTGAAGCATTCTTTGCATGGAGGAAGCTCTGGATTGTGCGCAATCACTTAGAATGGACGGCACATATGCTTTATGCACTCAGGACTGCTACCATCTATATTGCACTTGGGCCGTGTTATCCGTGAGGTTGAGGGTGAATACAGAAATGAAGTTCCACAAAAGAGGGGGAGCTTTCTCAACAAATGAAGCTGAGTGAACTAGGCGGGGATGGGAAATCCCTATTGGGTCAAATTGCTGCCTGCTCCTGGCATAGCCTCATAGGCTCGTAGCTCCACCCAAGGCGATATTTTGGCCCTAAACGAGGCCAAAGTAACTAATACAGTTAGCGCCATCTCGATCATTGCATGGAAATGGGAACATGGGAGAAATCCTGAGGAACTAGTGCTGCCAAGCAAATCCTTGGAAATTAGCCCCAAGTCAGGCCATTTCTTTTGATTGTAACTTGGAAATCATGGACAACCAATGGCCTAGGCAAATTATGCAAAAGGATCTTGGTCAATCAGCTACATAGTATCGTATGATATTAATTCTCGGTTCCATCAAATTACTTGCTCATTTTTGAATATCTTCGGCGGCACTCATTGATCTATGCCAGCCAAGCCTGCCGCGCAGGGTTGTCCCGCCCTAATCTCCTATCCCATACTCGGTGGCAAAGGCATATGTCCTCCATTGTGGTATAGTCCTATGAGGTGGCTCAGAAGCCAAAAATGGACTTCCACTGACTAGCTTGTGAGACATGCAGAGGACGGATCCGAGGGTGGGAGTTAGTCCTCCAATGAGGATTTACTCCATAGAATTCTTAATATAAAAAAGACAAGAGGGTTACATCCGGCGCATCCAGCGCATTCAGCACTGATTAGTGTCTGATTATAATGTAAGTGGAAGGCTGCAGTGCTGCGCGTGCCAAGATTGCTGTATAATCATTGAGCCCAGTGCCCAGTAGGACAATTGGCATCTTGTTCGCGCTGCATCCGACGGAGGCACACTATAAGCACTAGCCATATCGCTAAACAGTGAACTATAACTGGTCTCTTAGGGGCAAATGTATCCTGGAAGACATTCATCTAAACTGGTACTTCAAAAAGTCACCGTGCTTTATGATATCCCTGCTCATATCTCCTCCTAGCTTACCTTAGAGAAATTGACCAGGTCAGCTGGATACTTTGATGGAAGCTCTGTTGCCTCTGTAGTATATCAGCAAAAGAACTAGGAACCACCGACTATATATCATAGCATCCGGGAATGTTCCTAATTAGGTTAATGAAGCCATTCCGATATCTTCCACCCCCAACCCTGAGGTAATTTCCCAACCTGATGTACAACTATATCTTCATGCTTCTCACTGCGTCTCTCTTATCTGAGCCAATGATAGAGGAGGTCCTGTACTAGGCGGAAAATGCACTATGCACACATCCATGGGCGCAACTAGCTTAGAGCAACTACTATGGTGGGCGTCGTCTGGTCGGAATAGCCTCGTTTTGAGACTTCATCCTCTTACTATTCTTTTTTCTTACGTACCTGCTTCATTCTAATGGCTCTCTACTGTATTTGACAATATCCTAGGGGGTTTAGACACGATTTGTAGATATAAAAGACGGCTCCCCATTCAAGCTATCAATTATCGGTCTTGCATACTGACAGTCTTTATTATATTTTCACGCTTGTCACTCTTTGGTATCTATAATCATCATACTTTCCTTTGACCCTTCCCATATCATCCTTCAAATAGATTCTCTCTTTTCAGCCTATGCTTCACATTCCTTTCTTGATTTGCAGATATTCTACTAGATCTTGATATTTTATCTGCGTGAAAAAAAATGCTATGGTGCTTGCTACTCTTGGCTATTTGGCTAGGATGCCATAAAGCACATGCCAGAGCGGTTTTTGCTTACTTTATGGTATGGCACATGAAGCTGCTGCAGCCTCTGTTTGACCTACTAACTCTTGTGGCCCTAGGTCACCAACTCTGCCAATTACACCATATCGAACTGGGAGAATGACATCAAACTTGCCTAAGACGCTCACATCGATGCTTTCGCCCTTAATATGGCTTGGAATGATCCAACAAACGACCCATCGCTCGTTGATGCTTTTAACACCGCAAATTCTCTCGGATTTAAATTGTTCTTCTCTCTGGATTATGCCGGGAATGGCCCCTGGCCGGTAGATGAGGTTTTGAATCTGTTGGGCAAGTTCAGCTCCCAGTCATCATACTACCGGTATCAGGGAAGACCGTTTGTCTCAACTTTTGAAGGACCGGAAAGTGCAGATGATTGGAAGCTCATCAAGGAGAGAACAGGAGCCTTTTTTGTGCCGGATTATTCTTCCCTTGGTGCTAAGGCAGCCATGGAGCTGGGAGTAGCTGATGGTCTCTTCAGCTGGGCCGCCTGGCCATGGGGAGGTCAGGAAATGGATACTTATACCGATGTCTCTTACCGCCAGTATCTTGAAAGTGGCATGCCTTACATGATGCCTGCTTCTCCATGGTTTTATACAAACCTCCCGGGGTATAAGAAGAACTGGGTCTGGCGAGGGGACAATCTTTGGTTTGATCGCTGGCAGGAAATCATGTTCGTCCAACCTGAATTTGTGGAAATCATTTCCTGGAATGATTATGGAGAGTCTCACTACATTGGGCCTCTGTATGATAAGGCAATGGAAGCTTTTGACATTGGAAAAGCTCCCTATAACTATGCCACAGATATGCCCCATGATGGGTGGCGGGAATTTCTCCCCTTCCTTATTGACACCTACAAAAGCGGCCAGGCCACGATCAATCAGGAGAGTCTCATGGCATGGTACCGCCTCCACCCGGTCAATGCTTGTTCAGATGGTGGCACTTCAGGGAATACTGCATCTCAGCTACAGCTTGAGTTCAGCCCCAGTAGCATTTTCCAAGATCGCATTTTCTACTCCGCTCTGCTAGGGTCGCAAGCCTCAGTGACTGTCTTAATTGGTGGCGCATCTCAGGAAGGTGGATGGGACTATGTCCCTGACGACAATATCGGTGTTTACCATGGCAGTGTACCTACAAATGGCCAAACCGGGCAGGTGATAGTGACCATTCACCGGTCTGGAGCCACCGTTGCCCAAATGCAGGGTCAGGCAATCACCACAAGCTGCACTCAGGGTATCCAAAACTACAACGCTTGGGTAGGAAGTGCCAAAGGAGGACCGGTCTCTGCAACACCATCCACGAAGCTCGCCGATCGGAAATGTATCTGAGGGACTGGTGCCAACAATTTCGCGGGTCTCTGCGAATACAGCTGCAAGTACGGTTACTGCCCTGACGCCTGTGTCTGTCAGGCCATGGGCGCTCCCCGAAAGCTACCTAATGCGACCGGCATCACTGGCTACCCGCTTGAGGGAGAAAGCCCCAGCTACCTTGGGCTCTGCAGTTTTGACTGCAACTACGGCTACTGTCCCGAAACTGCTTGCGGCACCGCGAGTGCCCCCTTGGTGACACCCACCGTGTCCGACTTTGCCCCGCCAGCCTGCGTTGCGGGTACAGGTGAGGGTAATCTTGCAGGGCTATGCAGCTACGCCTGTGGATTTGGGTACTGTCCCCGAAGTTCATGTCAGTGCACAACTACCGGCCTGCTTGTAGTACCGCCTGCAATGACCGGATCTGCCGGATTCGCGGCAGCGGGCCTTGATGAGAATATATACGGAGGTCTCTGTGACTTTGCCTGTAAGCGTGGATATTGCCTGTCTGGCGCATGTACCTCCATCGCTCCAGAGAAGCCTGCTCCTTCTGGTGAGCTGTATCCTAATGATGGAGACTATGCCGTGACGGGAAACGCAAAAGGAACTCGCATTTTTTTTGACAAAAAGGGGAAGTGTACCACAGATCAAGAAGCTTTTATCAAGGGGGCATATGACGAATTCCAGATTCTTGCTCGTCGTGAAGGGGTCACCAAGATCGACTTTAATTCAATTGCAGCCTCAGAATATCTTTCGCTTGCTGCCAAGAACAAGGATCAACAGGCAGCGATTCAAGATGTTTTCGAATACCTTTCTTCGGTCTACCCCTCATGGCTACCCACTGGCTTGTTCAATCAGTACATCTATACACGATGCGATGACCCCAGGCACCAGTGCATTGATCCTTGTGACCCCAGCAAATCTTCACCAACCCTCGCGTATACTGTGAATGGGGGTGATTATCCATATGTTAATTTCTGTCCTCGGTTTTTTACCTATCAAAAATTGGCTGATGCCATTGCCTACGGAAAAGCTGGATCGGGTTTTGAGCGCTATGACATGACTTAATATTACAGAAATCGCGCGACGGTCTTTTACCACGAGATGTGCCATGTCGACCAGAACATAAATGTACCACCCAATCCCCATATTACGGATCTCATGGTTACTATTGAAGAAATGCACGGGGATCTTCCCGTCCATTTTCCTCATAAAGCTTATGGTCCCAAGTTCACAAAAGTCCTGGCACGATTCGATGGCGACATTCTCAATTCGGCTGGGTATTATGTTCAACGCAACGCCGACAACCTCGCCATGTATGCGCTAGCCAGCTACGTGCAGGAGCAACTGGGTAACATTTATCCAGCGTGGCCCATCGTCACAGATAAACCATTCGATCCCCCGTATCAAGGGCACAACGTTATTCAGTACACCATTAATGACGGAAAAGTTGTGTTCACCAACCTTGGAGATGATACCGCCAAAGCAGATGACTGCGCCCTTTCGGCGAACGTCACGTCCATCGCAGATATCAACAAACTGATCCCATCGTGGGCCTATCCATCGGCCTATCGGAAGGCGAAAGCTTTGTGGGAAGAAGATCTCTTTCCATCCAAGGAACTGGAGAATATGAAACTACGAATCTTGCCGTTTGGAGGTACATTTTGTTCACGCTGACCTCAAGTGGCAATGACCGTCTGATGTATATCCGCAGATTCAATCACCGTCGGTACCAAGAGTTCTGACGGCAATGGATATCGTGAAAAGCTGGTTCTAAACCTAGCAGGGAATGATGTCAACATGATAGGATCTGTACACGCGGGATCAATGTCTGATAATGACAACGAGGGCCATGCCGATGTCACAATTCAGGGTCTTCGGTCCTACAGTGAGGTATTTGAGAATCGTCCAAATGTCGTGCTTCTACATGCAGGAACAAACGATATGGCTGGCAAATCCGCCGTGGATTCAGCAATCACCGAGCTAGGCGAGCTGGTGGATGACATTTTCAATGCTTGTCCTGATACTGTTCTTCTAATGGCACTGATCATTCCCTCAAGCGATACTACGGTTAACGATCGAATCAACCAATTCAACGAGCTGGCAGTTCAGCTAGTTCGAAAGAAGTTCGAAAGCGGGAAGCATATTCTCCTTGTGGATATGAATTCCTTCGTGACTACGGACGACTTGGCCGATGGAATGAATCCCAATGACAGGGGATATCAGATCATGGCTGATGCCTGGGCACGCGGCCTCCAGCGTGCGAATGCGATGGGATGGATATCCGATCCCATCACTTCCGTCACTACTACCGTCTATACCACCGTTCATCCGACGGTGACGAGTACGGTTGTGGTGACAAGTACACCTGACCCGACACCGACGCCCGTTGGCTACGTATACTGGTTCTTCGGTCTCGAGGAAATGGGAGACTTCCCTGTCTTTAAAATTCAAGGTTACGGCTCGAGTACAAGCTTTGATGAATGCAAAATGCGCCCAGAATGGGAGGAAAACAACGTTGTATCAATGCCTAAGAGCTTGAAGGGAGTGACCATCCAGGACGACGAATGCGATTATGTCGAGACCAACAGCTGGTATGAGGCAGCGAAAAATACGCAGGTGGGAGAGTTGGTCTGCTCTAAATTTGCCCGGGCGAAGTGTTACAAAGCAGATGTGACAAGCTTGGGCTGTCCAGGGGGTATTTTTACACTTGATGTGTGGACTTTTTGTGAGTGGTGAAGTGAGGCATAGAAGTATGATTTGCAATGTAGATTATGTAGATTATTCAACTAGCTTTGCTACTTGCTGTGCTTTTAACCAATAATCTAACTTCAAGTCCTTTTGGAAAAAGAAGAGTCGTCAGATGTGCTGCTGAATTTGAATGATGACGATGATGTTAATGGACTTCAACATAGAGCTATACTATGGTTACCTTACCATCCAGGCATATAAAAAGAACGAGGACGTGATCTAAGGGATATCAATCCTCAGAGCTCACTTGATCTATTATCTTACCAGCGTTGCGCTTGCTGTGGACTCCTATCTCAACGATAGTCTTGATTAGATGAACTTCCAACACGGAATTTGCGGGTACAAGCCGTGTAGTCAAGGAGGAAAGCAGCAAAGTGGCAGGTTAAGGGGGTCGTCATTCATCCAGAGAAATACTATTGTACAAAGTTCTAGTTGAGTACAGCTTCAGGTGACTCCCTAGGAGTTCCTTGGAAAATAGTTTTGCCTTTAGCCAATGTGGACATGGAACGCAACAGAAGATCTGTTTACCTAACTATTTGGGCTGGGTGAGGTGAGGTCATATGAGTGACAATAATGTCTAAAGTATAGTCTACAGTTAACTAACAAGATCACATTTAATGAGAGCTAACACATACACCGCCTAAGTGTTCCCAGTACAGCGGACTGAATGTACAAAACCAGCTAAAATCTTTTACTGTCATCTGCTTGTATTACCTATAGCCACTATTTCCATAATGGCTTCTGCTCTGAAGCTTATGGACCACTATGGACATAGGACCCACGACAAAGGTCTAAAACACTCTAATTGCTCTACACTCAAAGTTCAATATCCTGTGCAATAGATGCCATTGTTTCTTCATCCATCACGAGCTCCCCATTGATTTCATGAAAATTGTATTGGTCTCGTTACCGCCTCAGGGCTGGTCATGGCCACTCACTATTGGGTGAGGATGTGTCTGGGGAAGGCGAAGAACGCTTAGCGCAGTACTACCTTCCATAAAATAGGCATGGTGCCTGCCAAGCATCTGCGCAACAATAATTAACCGTGGAGCACCCAGCAATGGGCAATTTAGAGATTCTGGGCCGATATCCACACCTCTTATTTACAGATTTGTATGAGGCAGATGTTCTAGAACATGCTTATACCAATGAGTTGTTTCATATAATTAGATATCTCTTATCTGGCATTCTCTCTTGATGGTATCCTCACATGCCTGATTTCCTCTCAAGAGGATTCTCTCAAGAAGGCTTTCCTCTTGTTCAATGCCTTCTGAGCCAAGCTTCCCATGTTAGATCCCTTCATATTAAGCTATAACCATGAAAATCTTTTTATGAATAACTTTATGTGGCATACCACATAGCAAGGTCTAGGTATTCTATAAATCAATATAAGAAATGCTTCTCCGGTGGTCAACTGCTCTGAGAGGTTTCACTCATGCTGCAATAACTCACATTTATACAAACCTCTTAAGTTGAACTATATATTTGTATGTCATACCTAAAAAAGACCTCATGTTTTCATGAATAACATAGAACAGTGGCGCTTGATAGGGGGCCTGGCTTGGATCTGCCTGGTCTAATATAAACAGGGCAGCCATCAATTTCCAACAGCTAGTTCATAAAATGTTTAGCTTAACCCAAGGGGAAAGAGAGAATGCTTTTTAGGGAGTGTGGGCATGGGAAAGCTCCCTGGGAAATACCAAGGTGATTAACTAGTTTCAGAGCTTGCGCGAAGTGATGATGAGCACTCAAGTATTGAGCTGCTAGACATGTACTCGCCCCGCACATGCGCTGTATCACCAGTAACATGCCTCATCAGAGACCACTTAACTTCTCCAGGCCCACCCAAATGCAAGTTGATCACTTTGTTGCATCTTTTTGAATATGATCACAGCGCATGGTGCTGAAAAGAGATGAATATATTGTGCCTCAACACTAATCCATGTTACCTGGCCATGGCTCACGACATGAATATAAATCATGCCCATAATCATGTCCCTGCATATGGCATATATAACATTAGTCCTGCCACCGCATGCATTCCACCTGTGCCATCTCCTCATCCAAACCCTGCTGTGTCTGATGGTGCTGCTGCTAGATATCTATGGCTGCCCAATGATGGCTCTGGGCCTGCTGGGCGTGCCATATTCCCATGGGAATGGCTCGGCTGCTGAATGATTCAGCAGATGGCAATAGACTGATGGATGCCTCTCTTAATGCCTCCCTTGATGCCCCCTCAACGATTCCCTCAATGATTATCTTAATGATTCTCTCAATGGTTCGCTCACCCCCTCTATTCCTGCCTCTTATAATGCTATGCCTGCTGCCTCTGGGCTATTCACCACCTCTTATGCTTCCTAATCGGAGTCTCAAGCATCACACGCCTGTTTAGCCCCATCCTGATCCTGACAATGCTGACGCTGATACCCATTCACCACCCCATCTAAATACTAATCTAACACCACCCAGCAACACCCAACCCATCCCACTACCCCCACATACTCCGCAACTCATTCCTAACCATCCGCCAATACCCCCTCCATCCATGGTGCCGGCGCATCCCATCCACCTAGTTAGATAATGATTACCTTACTTAGCTGGCCATCTAGTCCATCCTACTCAACCACTTTCTTACACATAATCTAATAACGTCCGCGGTGTGCTAATGTGGATAATACTGTGGATATTAGGAATGTCCACCCCCATACCTAATGCGCTGGTGGCTACAATGACCATGCTAGTCCCCATAAATCAGTCCATACCCTGGCCTTATCTAGCTGGTCGCTATAATACGCCTCACACCCTAAATACCCGCGCCATGGCTGTCACCTGCCTAATGATATTAGCATATATAATAACCTTACCACCCGCTGCTCATCAGATCTGGTCCTGGATGAATGCCACCACTGCCTTACTCTCAATCCACTCATGCTAATTAGTGATAATACCCTAAATCTAGTAAGACCTCAAAGCCCCACCCCCCATGGGATAGAGCCGAAGTATCAAATTCCTTATCAACCAAGGCTATAAGCAACTAATTTGAGAATCTCCTTGATTGACTTATAGGCATTGGCTGGATCCTTGGCTATTATTTACCAGACTTCACTATATTTGGGTTTGGATAATATGTATTTTAATATAATATCAGCTTGCTTTTCCTGCAAAAAAATAATCTGTATTAGAAAGAATATACATGCTGGATTATACAGACTAGAAAATTAAGGGAATATATATCTATATCATGCTATAGGAGGAATTTATAATACTAGCCCTAGGCATTACTAAGATCACTATTAGATGTAATAGCCTTTTCAAACCAAGTTATGGCCTTTTTAAGTTAATATTCCTCCCAGAAGATTCATGTAACAGCAGTAAAAAGGATTAGATTATTATCTACCTTCTTAATGGCTTCTAAGCTTCAGGCCTTCTGCTAGGTCTATGGCTTAAGGTGCTATATGCTTTCACTCCATAGTAACCTAGAGGAAGGGACTTCTTATAATGTCTTTGCTATTAACACCTTTGCCTAGGGAATTTTATTTGCCCTCTATTTAATATATATACTTTTAGTCTATAGCTCTAGGTTGTTCAGCACTGCAAGGCAGGCCTTTTTAAGGATAGATCTAGCTCTAACCACTGCCCCTGTCACGGAACTGGTTTACAGGGAGAGCAGGCAGTAATAGATAGGTAGTTGACACTCATGAACTCTAGCTATGGGTCAGGCTATCTGCAGGTGCATAGACAAGACGTAGCTCGAGGAGCTATAAACAGCAGGCAGATTGGGATGCAGGATATTCTCAGTGTGGGTCATGTGATGATAAGGCTTCGACGGTGCCTCAGGCAACATATGAGTTGGCACCATGACAGCCCCAGCCTTTTTCTCTCTAGTCTTGCTGCTAGCAACTAGAGTGGAACTAACTTTAGATATATCTATATACCAGTTCTATAGGCGTCTCCTGCTTCTGCAAGCTTATTCTAGGACTTATATATTTAACCTTTTATTATCTAGAGCTTGTCAGCCCTAGTGTCAAGGTGCAGGCTCGCAGGCAGGCAAGGATGGGTTGAAGAGGTAGTTAACACTCAGGCTAGCTTCACTAATCCTTATCTAACAGTCCCAGGCTGCAGATAGACTAATACAGGTAGGCTCTATAGACAGGATGTAGCTTAAAGAGCTTTAAATAGGTTTTAGAATTATGTGGTGAAGATATTCCTAAGGTCATGTAATTCCTCCTTAGTGATGCTAACCCCTATTCACAGTAGCACTATGACAGTACTCCCCTCCTTAGGGTTAAGCTTTATTAAGACTATCCCTTGGTTTAGGTTTGCTTGGGTAGCAGTGGTGGAAATTAGCCATAATCTCTTATATGTTCCTTAGGTAATGGGCAGGTTCCTTAGTAGGGTTATTATAGCCCAGCTATTTAATAGTATACTTTAGATGGGGGCCCTATCAGCCCTAGTATTCCCAGTAGGAGTCTAAGATATCCTTAATAATCTATTCTTCTAGGCCTTTGACTTCTACTGGTGGTGGTGGCAGTTATCTTTATCCAGGAATAGGGTCTTTAGTAATAGGGTGCAGCAGGCTAATATTAAATATAGGGTGAATCCTCATAGAAGCTGGTAGTTCTAGCTCATAGGTGTGTAGGCTAATAATCTTCTTAATATAGAACAGCCCTAGGTGTTTCCAGTTAAGCTTCTTCTAGGGGCGCAGGGTCCTGATATTTCAGGCATCTAACTAAACCAGTTGTTCCACATGGTAACAGTAGGCAGGTCTCTGGTGGTGATTTGTCTGTTCTTCATAATGGGCCTAGGCAATGCGGATCTGGGCGCGGACATAGTTAACAATATCTTGCATTTTCTTTACAAAGGCCTTAGCATCTCTAGCAGCAGGGTGATTCACAAGCTGGACAGGTTCAAACCCCATACATAGGTGGAACCCATAATTCATGAAGAAGGGTGAGATTCTAGTAGCCTTAGATCAGACAGAGTTCAAGGCAAACTTAGCTAATGATAACCAGTCAGCCCAATCATCTTATAGATAGGTAATATAAGCGCGCAGGTATTATTCTAGAATAGTATTCATCCTTTTAGTTTAGCCATCAGTCTCAGGATAATGAGCGGTAGATAACAGGTTCTTAACATCTAGGTATTGGGTCAGGTGCTTCTAGAATGTAGTGATAAACTAAGGGCTATAGTCTGATACTATTATTCTTAGCAGGCCATGTAGTTTCTATATATAATAGATATATAATTAGGCTACACCTTTAGCATCGCAGGTAGTCTAGCAGGGGATAAAGTGCCTCATCTTTGTGAGTTAATTAATAATAACTAGTATAGCATTATAGCCTTGACTAGGTACTAGACTAGTGATAAAGTCCATTAAGATATCTTGCTATGATTATTTAGGTACTAGGAGTAGGCATAGCACTCCTTAGCAGGCTTCATAAGATAGGGTAGATTAGCAACAGATATGGCAGTTTTGGGTCTAGTAATTAATATATCAGTATATACCAGGCTAGTAGTATTCTTGTGCTATTAACTTATATAACTTATACTTTCTAGGGTGTCTAGCAGCAGGCTTGTCATGGTATTCTTATAATAACTAGGCTCTTAGCTCATCATGGTTAGGGATGTATAAGTATTTATAATAGTATAGATAGCTTCCTCATCATCTGCAATTAGCTAGGGTGATCTTAGGGTATTAACTAGCATTCTCATCTAGTGCTTGCAGGATAGACTGTATAGTATTATCTAACTAGTAGGCAGTATCTAGTAGTTCCTTAATACTGGGAGGGGGCTCTGGTTCATCTGGTTCATCTAGCTTGTCTAATCTGTCTGGCTCGCCTAGCTGGTTTAGCTGGTCCAGTTAGTCTGGTTAGTCTGGTTAGTCTGGTTGAACTATCTAAGCTAGTCAGGCAGGCACTCTAGTGGGTTCCTTAGTTATTCTAATAACTCAGGCTACTAGGTCTGCAAAGCGAACTCTTCTTATAGCTAACTAGCTATTTCTAGTTAGGTTTTGGTTAGTCTAGCTCCTTATAATAGCTTCTAGTTTTACTGAGTTCTAAATTTCAGGGTTAAGGTTCTCTTTCTTCAGAATTAGCTGGCTCTGGTGTTATAGCTATTTATCCCCCTCTTTAAGGAGATCTTTTAACCTCCTAGTCAGAGTATTAGGCTTAACTCCTTGCTTCCTAGGTTAATACATAATTTTAAAGTTGAAGTGGGATAGGAATTTAGACTAGTGGGCTTATTGTCTATTAAGTAGCTTAGTAGATATGAAATATTCTAGGTTGCAGTAATCAGTTATAACCTTAATTAGTAATAGTATACCCTCTAGTTCAGGGTACTATTCTTTAAAATAGTGGATGATGGCAAGCAACTCCTTATCATAGATTTCATAGTTACATTCAGTGATAGAAAGCTTCTTAGAGAAGAATGTAACAGGGTGCAGGACTCCTTTATTATTATACTAGGATATTATACTAGTAGATATATAATCAGAAGAGTTAGTCTTAACCATAATATCTCTTGTCTAGTTAAATGATTTTAAGATTAGGGTGTTCATAAATGCCTTCTTCAGGGCTTTAAAGCTTAATTTATAGGTTGTGATCCATATAAATAGGACATCCTTCCTAGTTAGGTTCACCAAGGGAGCAATAATCTTTGAGAAATCCTTGATAAATTACTGGTAAAAGTTGCTAAAACTAATAAAGGCCTGAATATTAGTAACACAGGTCAGAACTTGCTAGTTAATAATTATTTTCACCTTATCAGGGTCTATGTAGATGCTATCCTAGCTAATGATAATACCTAGGAACTTGGTTTCAGGGATAATGAACTCATATTTCTAGATCTTCATATATAGGCTAGCTTCTCATAGTTTCTGCAGGATGGAGCAGACATGGGTTATATGCTTAGTATAGGTCTTGCTATAAACCAGGATATTATTAAGATAGGTAGTGTAGAAGATATTAAGGTAATCTTATAGGGTATTATTAATAAATTACTAAAAGGTTGCAGGTGCTCCTGTTAGCCTAAAGGGCATTACTAGGGACTTAAACAGGCCTAGTTAGGTATGGAAAGCTATTAGGTATTCTTGTCCTTTCTTAATATGGATATTATTAAATACTAAGATGATATTAATCTTTGTGAAATATTTCATCTCTTTTAGGTTATTCAGGGTTTCCTTTGTCAGGGGCAGTGGGTATTAATCCTTAATAGTTATAGTATTTAGGGCCTGGTAATTAACATAGATTTATATGCCTCCACCTGGCTTTTTAATAAATAAGATAGGTGACACAGTAGGTAAAGAACTAGGGTGGATAAAGCCCTTCCTCAGATTTTCTTTAATCCATTCCTTTAGGACCTTTAATTCTTCTTAGGACATGGCATACAGGGGGCTAAACAGGAGGGTCTTTCCCTCTAATAACTTAATATTATGGTTATAGGGGTAGTGTAGTAGCAGGTGCTCAGCCTCCTTAGGGGAGAAAATATTAGTATAGTCCTTAAATTCTTTAGGTAGTAGGTTAGCAGAGTCCTTCTTTTAAGCTTCCTTAATCTTTAGGGCAGCTTTAAGATCTTCTAGGGTTATTATGAATATCTGAGTATTTCTTCAGGCATAAGCTAAACAGGCTACTAAGGAGATAAAGGCTATATCTCTCTTCTCTAGTCCCTTTAGTCTCAGGGGCAGGTATTTAGGCTAGGTTTTTGGGGGAATGTCATGCAGGGCTTGTATCTTGGTTAGCTTCTAGGGGGTGTTATAGTGTTTCTAGTAGTAGTCACTATTAAATATAATGCTGTGGGCTGCAAATTATATCAGGGGGTTATATACCTTTATCTAAGGTATTCCTAGCATAACAGGGTAGTGTGCTAACTAGATAATGTAGAACCTTATATCTTTCTTATAGTGGTCCTTAATTCTTATATCCATCTAGACATAGTAGGTTATCTTCCCATTCTCTGGTTCTCTTCCATCAAATATATATAGGGTTATTAGGTCTTCTAGAGGGATGGGCTCTAGCTTCTGGTCTTCAGCCTATCCTTTATTAATAAATCCTCATCCTTTAGCTCTAGTATCTAATAGGGCATAAGTTAGTAACTTTATCTTCTTCTCCTTCTTCTCTAAGGTCATGGGTAGTATTATAGCCTTTAATTATTATATTTACTCCTCAAGGTCTAGTCTATAAATAGTGGTGGCAGATATTTAAATAATATATAGATTCTAAGCCTGGTTACAGCTTACTCTAGGCTCACTCCTTTTACTAAGGAGGTCTGGCTTAGAGATAGGCTTCTAGATTCTAGAATCCATCCTCTCTGGGGACTCTCCGGGCATGGTTTATAAGAGGCCATAATCTGAACCCTTTAGCAGGTATTAGGATAGGGGCAGTCCCTAATCTAGTGTTCTAGGGAACCACAGTGGAAGTAGGTGCCTATCTCACAGTAGGAGGGGCTATATCCCCTTCTCATCAGGCGTTAGGTAGTGCCTAGGTCCATGGGGTTGTATTATTACACTGACATATGCTTATTCCTCTGAACAGCAGGGTGCCAGGGTTGCTTAGTAGACTTAGCAGTAACAGGGCCAGGGCTCTAGGATGACTAGGGGTGTTAAGCAGGTCTGGCAGTAATAGTATAGGTTTTAATAATAGGAGGCTGGTTTATGGTATACTAGCAGTGGTGGTTCTTAAGCTCCTATAGGAATCTAGTAAACTAGTAATACTCCTGGCTTAGAGGCTGGTTATACATGAGCATGCTTTAGAGTTTATGACTAATAGCCTGTTTAAGCAGGGTAGACAGGGTCTCTTTAGGCATCTCACCTTCCAGGGCTAGGCATTAGAATTTAGTGAAGAAGGTGCTAAACTCTTTATTAGTCTGATGCAGGCTGAATAGCTTATTACAGGCATTATTCACATGGTTAGGGTCACTAAAGGCGCACTCTAGGATATCCAGGATGTCTTAGTAGTTATTAAGGGTGCAGATTCCCTTCTTAATATAAGGGAGAATCTAGGTGTATAGCACACCCTTTAGGTGGTTATTCACATAAGCTATCTAGCTCTGTGGTGTTAGGAAGTAGTTAAGGTTAATATTTATTTTCTCTTAAATCTGTGCTATGAAGTGCTAAAGGTCCTTTTAGTTACCTTTAAACTTATCAGGGTTAGAGAGTTATTCTAATAATCTAGTAGCTTTAGAAGATAGGGTAGTAGCTAATATAGGCACTCCTACTAGAGTAACTACAGGCTTCTTAGTAATGGGCTCATGCATAGGTGTAGATATAGGTATATTTACAGTAGGGGTAGCTAAGTAATGAGCTTAGTCCCTTTCTATAGCAGCCTTTATATATTACTATTCCTTCTCTTATAGCTATTCCTTCTAGTACTATAGGACAGCCCTTAGTTCAGCAGTCTCTTATTCACACCTCTGCTCTAAGGCAGTAAATTCATGCTAGAGTTCCAGGAATTAGGCCTCAGATTATTTAGCTTATTAGTTTGCTTTATTAATAGTTAATTTAGCTTTCTAAATATACTTATATACTAGGTGGCAGTATTCATATTATTTAGTGCTATGGCTAGTAATATACTCAGAGAACTCTTTAGGGGCACCCAGCAGGAATGGGGGCAGAGGGGTAGGCATTCTGACAGTGTTAACTCTAAGGGGGGAGCTATGTAATATTAAGGTGTAGACTTATAGGTAGGCAAGGATGGGTTAAAGAGGTAGTTAATACTTAGGCTAGCTTTACTAATCCTTATCTAACAGTCCCAGGCTGCAGATAGACTGGTATAGGTAGGCTCTATAGACAGGATGTAGCTTAAAGAGCTTTAAATAGATTTTGGAATTATGCAGTGAAGATATTCCTAAGGTCATGTGATTCCTCCTTAGCAATGCCAATGTCACGGGCTAGAAGCCTTAGAAACCTATGACCTAGGTTTGGACGGTAAGAAATCACTGAGGGAGAAATCTAGCTAGGGGCGCGGCGGCCAAACATAAAAGGAGTGTGTGAATGGTTCTTGTGGTCACGTGGCCGGCAGCTGGTGTCTAGTTTGGATATGACTTCGCGAGGGCCGTATAATTCAATTAGACAGCCTGAGCACCCAGCGGGCCCTGCCTGCTACACTACTCCCCCCCCTTCCCTTCCGGGGTGGCGGCTCTCCCAGGCGTTGAGTGCTGCTGTGTCGGCGAGGTTAACAGCAGGCTCCCATGTAGGGTGTTTGTAGCCTAGCCATTTGACCAAGTACTCTGTGCGGCGGCCTCACCTGATTTACTTCTCACATTCCTCCAAGATCTCTTTGACTGCGTATTCAGCCTCGCCATTAACTAGCTTAGGGGGCGGCTGGTAATCATCATTCAACTGGCTCAGGAATGGGTCGTTCATGGCGGGCTGCAGGAGGCTAACATGAAACACATTATATATACCTGGTGGTGTGTCTAGTTAGTAAGCATGCAACCCAATAGCCTCCAGCACTGTGAACTTCACATACTGCATGTTGAGCTTCCAGCTTGGGCGATCTGTCCGAACATTCCGCAGGTCTAACCATACTTTTGAATTAACAGCGTAGCGTGGGGCTGCTAAGCAGGAGCAGTTTGAATATTCTTCTTAACGCTGTTGGGCAGCAGCGAGCTCTGACTGGGCCATATTAGTAGCTTCCCTCATCTTCATCATGATTGCCTCGGCCCTCTCCTTTAGTGAGCGGGCTGCGTCCACGGCGGTGGCTTCCCAATCTAGTAGTTCGACTTCTAACAGTTCGATGTTATATCCATGATCTAGGAAGAACGGACTGACTCCTGTGCTTACAGCATCTCAACTATTAAGAGCAAGCTGGGCCATCAGTAATAATGACTTCCAGTTAGTCTGAGCATAGTTGCAGAAGTTCTATAGGTAGGCTTCTAGTGTAGCATTCATTCATTTAATCTGCCCGTCCGTCTGCAGATGGAAGGCTGTTAAGAGCTATTGCTTAATGCCTAGCCGCTTGCAGAAGTGCTCCCAGAATTAGCTAACAAACTATAGACCGCGGTCTGATGTGATTGTGCTGGGAATGCCATGGTAGCTAATAAATTAATTAATTAATAACTGTGCTACTGTCTCTGAATCTATTTGTTTACAGGGCACCAGGACCATGCCTTTACCAAGCCTATCACCAATCACCATTATGTCCTCACAACCATCGGACATGGGCAGCTTCGTGATGAAGTCAATGGCAATCTCGCGCCATTTATGATCTGGGATTAGCAGCAGCTTTAGCAGACCCTGGCGTCACTCACGCTATATATAATTAGCACCACACTTATCACAGTTCTGCACGAATCATCAGATGTCTGCGGAAAGCTCTGGCCAGTAGAAGTTTTGGGTGACTATTATGTACAGTGTGTTCTTCCTAGGGTGGCCAGTGAGCACTAAGTCGTGCGTCTCTTGTAGTATCCTTGTTCATATTAATTCTGAATTAGGAACCCATTTGCGACTTCGATATAATAGGTGGCCATCTAGTGATATTAAACATTCAGCAATCAACACCTGTATGTGTAGCTTACTAGGGAAGCGCGTGGCTCCTTCCTCTAACACCTTACGCATTTCATTCAGATCAGTGTCATGCAGTTGGGCCTCCTCCCAGTGTTCTTCTAGCAGCAGCAGTGGTTCATCAGCAGGGGTGGTATGTGAGATCATGTAATGACACATCTGACTAGCAATAGCCTGTAGTGGCACTAAGCAGTGATCGCGTGCCTTAAGTCTGTTATCTTCCATGTCCTGCAGCATGTCTTGCTCCCTTTATGACAGAGCATCAGGCCGAGTGGCTAATTTCCCAGGCTAATAGTGCATCTCATAGTTGAATTAGCTTAACCAGTGTGACCAATGCATCTGCTGTTTATTGAGCCTGCGGACTGTCTTAAAGTACTTAAGGTTGTGGTGGTCTGTGATGAGCTTAAATCATAGCAGACTGATTAGTTCTGATTCCTATTCCTTAAGAGTGTTAATGATGGCTAATAGCTCCTTGTCATGTATCTCATAATTACACTCTGCTGGCATATTCTTCCTAGAGATATATGCAACTAGCCTCAGTACACCATCATCATTATATTGCAACATAGTAGCTCCTGTCGCCCAGTTTGATGCATCTATTTCTACTACTGTCTCCCTGTCGGGGTTGAACTACATGAGAATTAGGGCTATAGTAAACATCTTCTTTAGCCACTCAAAGGCCTTAGTCTGCTCATCTCCCTATACAAAGGGGGCTCCCTTGTATGTTAGCACTGTCAATGGTCGTGCTATGTCTGAGAAGTTCTGTATAAACTGGTGATAGAAGTTCACAAAGCCCAGGAATGATTGTACACCACATGCAGAGGTAGGGGCCTGCTATTCTAGTATAGCCCTCACCTTATTAGGGTCCATCCGCACGCCCTTACCAGCCTCTATTATGAACCTGAGGTACTTTGTGCTTTTCACCTCAAACTCGCACTTATTAATGTCCAGTTATAACCCTGTGTTCTTTAAACATTCAAGTACTTAGCGGATGTGTTGCTAGTGCTTTGCCAGTGACCTATCAGTGAAAATTAGCACATCATCAATGTACGTGGAGGTGAATTCGTCTAGGAAGTCTTGGAGAGTCTAATTAATGTACTGTTGGAAGGTACTAGGTGCATTTGCCATGCTGAAGGGGGTGACCAGCCATTTAAACAGGCTGAATTGTGTGCGGAAGGCTGTCAACCATTCATCTCCTGGGGTGATATGGATCTTATGGAAAGCAGTAATGACATCTAGCTTAGTGAACCACTTTGCCTTCACGATGCGTTCCAGGGTCTCATTAATCAAGGGAAGTGGATATCGATCTTTCTTCATGATTGCGTTCAGGGCGCGGTAATTAATGCAGAATCATAGCCCGCCCCCTGGCTTATGAGTAAAGAGCATGGGTGCTACAGCTGCAGAGCTGCTAGCATGAATAAAGCCCTTATCTAATAGTTCTGTCAATATTTTCTGTAGCACTAAGAGTTCTCTGTGTGACATGCTATATAATAGTCCCCATGGTGGCTCCATTAGCCTCCCTTTCTCATCCTTGACTAGCTTAATTCGATGATCGACTCCAGGACGGTGTGGTGGTAGCTCGTCAGCCTTCTTCCTGTCAAATACTTCTAGGAACTTGTGGTAATGCACTGGTAGCTTTGTAGCTAGGTTGGTATACTTCTTAACCCACAAGGCCTTCTTAATATCCTTAATACTGGCAGCAAAGACCTATATGATCTTATCTTTCCTTTGCTGCCAGCTGCGAACTGTAAACCCCTGGGCACTAATCTGCTTCATCACTAGTTTTGGCTCATTCTTGATGCCTTCCACGGTGAATCTGTCTGTAAGCCTTAGCTAGGGTCCCTCTGCTTCTACTATCGCTGTTTAATCTCTCATCCATGGGATTCCCAAAATCAGATCAGTGCCTTCGCCTAGCTTGGGCACCACATAGGCGTAGACTGTGTGCTGGTAGTTACCACTAATGTCTAGAGAGAATCAAGTAATGGTTAAAATGACACTGCCCATTGCGCTAGTGTAGTTTTCTAGGTGAATAGGTTTAATCTCAATCTGCTCTAGTTGTAGCTTCTGAGCGAAGCGTTCAGCCATGACTGTATAAGATGTACATCCAGTATTGGGAAGGATTCTACAGTTGCATTCCTTATTGATGATACCTAACATAATGAATTTAGGGGTGTTGAATCTGACGGCTTGTTAGAACTGTCTATAACTAGCAAGTACATCTTCTTCTTTAGGGCATGGGTGATGCCAGCTTTTTAGCTGCATTAACTGTTTAACTAGCCCCTGTGAGAGTCTTTTTACAGGAGTGACTTATTTTCTAACTTGCTTACTTCATTATTTTTAAGTAAGGGTCCAACAGCTTAATAAGCGCGTGGTAGCTTCAGTTCCTTGCCCTGTAGGGGAATAGCTCTCAGGTACTGGCAACCCTTGATCATATGATCTGATGCTCCGCAGCGTAGGCATCTCCCTTCACTGCGGCGATAGGACAGTTTAGTTTCATCAACCCATTTAGCGCGACGCTGCTGGCGGGCTAGGGTCATGGAGGAGGGTTCCTAGTCCATAGCATCATTGGGGTTCGTTACAGCCAGGGCTGGATTCGCCAGGGGCGCGGGGACATAGGTGGCATGGCTATGGCTAGTAGTCTGTGTGTTTCTTCTACACTAATTAGAGCGGCCTGTTCCTCTTATGCGCAGAGCTTCTACTCGGTTAGCTACTTACTGCACCTGGCGACAATAGTCTGCGAAGGTCTCTTCCTTCCTGACACCTATGAGTGCTCCTTCCACTTCGTAGCTCAGGGCGCCATCTAGGTAGTTCTTCTTTACTTCATCAGACCAAGAATAGCCTCTAGCTTCCATTAGCAGTCGGTTAAGATCTGCTAACAGCTCGTTGAATGGGCGGTTGCCTTGGCGCAGAGTTTGTAGTTCTTGCAGGGCCTTCTCACTTCTGCCCTGGTCAAGGAATATAAGATCAAGTTAGTTGTACAAGCTATTCAACGTCGCTTGCATCGCGTTCAGATCATTCCCATACTGATCCATCCAGGGGGCTAAAGCAGCAGTAGTGTTTCCCTTAAGTCTGCTAAATGCATACCATAAGCACCCATGGAAGGAACTAATTACAGCTCAGTCAAGCAGTAGCTTCGCCTTTAGCTTAGCATGAAAGGTCTGGTATGCAGCCTTATTAGAGCCGTCATACGTCTCTACATCAGGTAGTGTGGGCTTAGGTCTTTTCATTGGGTCTTCCACCAAGGTAGCCAGTGGGGTTGTCTGGGGGGTAGGTGCTGCTGTGGTAGCAGTCATTTATTATTCCTCAAGTTAAGCCATTTGATTAGTGATGTTCTGTAACTGCTGGGCCATTTAGGCCATGAGATTCATCTGCATGTCGTTCTGCTATGTCAGTCATTCTTCACTAGGTCCTTTAGGGGATGTTGACATCCGCGATAATGCGTCATTATAGTTCATGCTGTCTGTATCGCCTGTCTGGTTTGTTCATCTGGTTCATTTGTCTGGTTTGTTCGTCTGGTTTGTTCATCTGGTTTGTTTGTCTGGTTTGTTCGTCTGGTTTGTTCATCTGGTTCATTCGTCTGGTTTGTTTGTCTGGTTCATTTGTCTGGTTCATTCGTCTGGTTGTACGAGCGATTTCTAATGTCACAGGCTAGAAGCCTTAGAAACCTATGACCTAGGTTTGGACGGTAAGAAATTGCTGAGGGAGAAATCTAGCTAGGGGCGCGGCGGCCAAACATAAAAGGAGTGTGTGAATGATTCTCACGGTCACATGGCTGGCAGCTGGTGTCCAGTTTGGATATGACTTTGTGAGGGCCATATAATTTGATCAGACAGCCCGAGCACCCAGCGGGCCCTGCCTGCTACAGCCAACCCCTATTCACAGCAGCACTGTGACATCTAGGGACTTAGGCAGTGTATCTATAAGCCTTATAGGTGTCTTAGGCTCTGGTGAATTAATGATTTTTATAGGTGATCTTGGGGTTATTAAATCTAATTAAATAGGCTTATCTCTCTATAGGCTATTAATCCAGCCTCTAGGGATTCCATGCTGAGTGTTTATCTATATTAGGTGTGGTGTAATATCTTGCTTAATTAAATTAACTAGATAATTATTCTAGATAGGCATAGCCTTAGGGGTTAGAGGTGTAAATTAATATTCTAGGGTTTCTACTATAGTCTTACTATCTACCTCTTTAGACATAGCTTTATTACTTATAGCCTTACTTACTTTATTAATTACTATATTCACCCCTTAAGCCTTAACCACCTTATTCTTATTATCTATACTACCCACTAAGCTAGGTAAATTATTAATATCTAGAAGCTTATTAATTTTAATAGGCAGTGTTAGCAAATTAGATATATATATAGTAGCTACATAGAATGGCTAGTAAGGGTTAAATATCTTATCTTTATTAAAAGTAATATCTTATTCTTCTATAATAGTGCCCCTTAATAGATTCTATATCTTCTATATGTTAGAAGCTATATATCTAATAAGATAGCCTATCTAGGCTTATAGATCCAGCTTCTTTAACCTTAGAATCTTATCTTTATAGAAGGTTATGTAGGCCCTATAGCTATATATATAGAGATTTACTACTAATAGCTTCTTGTTATATAGCTTCTTATAGGGTATTATCTATATCTATATCTCCTTCCCTTTATTATTCTTAACAAGCTCCTTATAGGGCTGTTAATTATATAAATATATAGTAGTTTAGAATAGCTATAGCTATATCTTTTCTAGTATTCTAGTAGTAATTTACATGCTATAGGCTATCTTAATAATTATTTATCTAGCCTATTTAATAAAGCCCTTTTACTTATTAATATAAGATACTAAGTGTAATATCTTTATTCCTTTACTATTAATCTTATGGATATACTTATTTCTAAGTATTTATTTATTATCAGAGAATAGCTTTTATAGTTTAATACTAAATTATATCTGTACTTAGGTAATGAATTACTTAATTAGCTTATTTAACTACTTCTTATCTAGGTGTGTATAAAGAATGTGATATTTAGTTACTTTATATATAAAGTAGATAATCTAATAATCACTATTATAGGCTAGTGGTAGACCTATTAGATTAAAATAAATAATTTAGAATAGTTTAGTAGCCTTCTCCCTAGGTATTTAAGATATCTTCTAGCTAGCTTTTACTAATCTGTATATCTTATAGATTAAATATTAATAGCTAGTCACTTTAGCACCTATTATATACTCTTTAAGGTATAAAATAGCCTTATCTCTAAGGTGAGTAGCTATTAATACCATCTCTTACTTATTACTTCTAATTAGTATGGCCTGGCTAAATATCTCTTTATTATAAAGATTATTACATCTAGAATTTAATTATATTTAATAACTTCTTGATTAAATCTTTCTTCTATTTAGCAAATTAGTCTTCCTTCTTAATCTTTAATAATATTTATATATTAATTTATATAAAACCCTTACTTTTTAATCTAAAATATTAAGAGTATGCTTATATAGTATTCTGATATGTAAGCTACTTCCCTTAGTTCTAGGATATATATCTAGCCCTTTATTCCAGTTATGTATATATTAATTCTGCTATATCTAAGAATTTATACTATTATGGTGCTGAAATAGGCTTAATAATCATCTACTAGCTCATATATAAGAAATCTGGATTGATTATTATAGATATAGATATCTGCTCCTAAATTAATAATCTAGTTATCTTATAGCTTATATATATCATATCCCATGCTTATAAATACTTTAGATATACTCCTAAAGATGCTTATAGCTATATATATTAGTAGTAGTAGCTTTAATTCTTCCTTCTAATTAGCTCTCTTATTACCTCTCTTAATAGCTCTCTTTATTAAAGCCTTTATATATAGTAGTATTTATTAAGTAATTAAATATAGTCTAGATATAGATATCTAGCTTCTAATTACTATTATGTAGTAATTTAATAAGATAGAGGTATTAGTTAAAGAGATACTTCTCTTTATAGGGGTAGTTATCTTATACTTACTTAATGTCATGGTGCTGCTGTGAATAGGAGTTGGCATCACTAAGGAGGAATCATGTAACCTTAGGAATATCTTCACTGTATAATTCCAAAATCTGTTTAAAGCTCTTTAAGCTATATCCTATCTATAGAGCCTGCCTGTACCAGCCTGCCCTGCAGCCTAAACAGATAGATAGAGACCACTGTAGCCAGCCCAAGTGTCAACTACCTTATTAACCTACTTCTGTTTACTTACTAGCCCGCACCTTGACACTTAAGGTGTTTATTCTAGCCCTAATTTAATTAATTATTCTAGCTATTACTTCCGCGATTCTAATTTATTAAATTAGAATTAATTTTATCTAAGGATTTACCTTTAAAAGTTATAAAGATACTAGTTTATTCTTTCTTACTAAGGCTTTCCTAGTATTTTTAATAATAAGAGATCTCTTTAAAGATGCTTAGCTTACTATCCTCTAGTAAATAGTCTAATTAAATACTAGTATATTAGGAATTAATCTTTTTTAATACTATAAGAAAGATCCTGATACCTATATATCTAGTATATTATATTATATCTAGTTTAGTATATATACTTAGCACCTTCTCTTACTTACTTAATTAACTTAATATATTTTAATTAGCTAGCTTAGTAGTAAGCTTTTAATATTTTTCTTAAATTCTATTTATTTATATTTTAATTAAAGGCTTTAGGTTAGCCTTAAGCTTTTAATATCTTTTAATCTTATTATCTAATTAGCTAGTAAGCTACTAGAGATACTCTCTAGCTATTATTTACTTTATAGTAGTCTAGATAGCTATAAGACCTTAATAATCTAGTTAATATTACTTCTTATCTTCCTTATAGATTACTAATTCTTTAATATAGATTACTAATTTAATCTTAGTAGGTTTTACTGGAGCCTTTATAGTAGCTATAGTAATTAATAAGTTATCTAATTAGCTTACTTTAGTTATTTAGGGCCTCTCTAAGGCTGGCTAGGGTTCTACTAGGGCTGATCTCACCTGCTAGTTGGCTAGAATTATTAGATAGATTAGTTAAATTAGTAGAATAGGGTAAGGTCTCTCTCCCTAGAGTATATCAAGCACTCTATGGGTTTAGGCTAGGCTAATTATATAGGAATCCTATATCTACTAATCATCAGGCTGGCTTAGCATGATAGGAACCTTTATAGTAGCCTGGGGCAGTAGTTCTGCTTGATATTCTATATCTAGCAGGTCAGGGGCAATGATGGTGTTTAATATAGCTTCACCTCTTTTAAATTAGGTAGTTTAATATCAAGATATCTCTATGGTGTGAGATCTAGCTCTTACAGGCAGGAACTATTAATTTAAGGTGCTAAAAATAATTAAATCTATGCATCTAGGAGGCAAGCCAGGCTTATAACTATTAGAAAGTATAGAAACATATGGGATTTTGCTGTCACTAGTAATTTGCCTACTAATGAGAAAGTTTAGAAGGTATGATTTTTTCTAACCTATTGTCTGACTAGCTAGATTTTATACTATTAGATTCCAGCATCTAGATAGGGGTAACTGACTGATTATTGGCCATAGAAAGAGTGGAATCTATCTAATCGCAATGGGGAAGGTCTATCCCGTTCACCCAATCGGGCAAGCGGTAATCTATATCAAAAAAAGGTTCAAATAAGGCATATTAAGTAAGCAGGGTTTTGATAACATAATCAACCACCAAGTGACGAATACCACTGAGCGACGAATTTCTCCCTACGCCACCCACTTCCTTTCTTCAACGCGTTGTTTTATCACCACTACTATTAAAAATGCCTTTATCTCAAGAAAATCGGATACAAATGGTAATTGCAGCTATTAAGAATAAAAAAATTAAATCAGTACTGTGTGCTGCAGAGACCTTTAGCGTGCCTGAGCCTACCCTTCGCGCTCGCCTTAATGGAAGAAAACCATGCTCAGAAACACGTGCTAATAGCCATAAATTGACAGCCCTGGAAGAAGAAGTTCTTACCAAGCGTCTGCTAGATGCAGATAAACGGGGCTTTTCAATTTGACCAGAGTACCTGCGTGGAATGGCGCAGATCTTACTCCATGAGTGTACACGGGATCCTACCGCAACCATTAGTGTCAACTGGGCATATAAGTTTATTAAACGCCATCCAGCCCTTTGCACATGATATAACCGGAGGATTACATACCAGCGTGCAAAGCAGGAGGATCTAAAGGTGATAAAACAGTGGTTTGCAATTGTGCATGAGGCTATTCAAGAATATAGCATCCATGAGGATGATATCTGGAACTTTGATAAGACTGGCTTTGCAATGGGACTCTGTATAACTTTGAAGGTTATCACTGCAGTAGATCATAGTGAGAGACCCCGTACTGTCATTTAGGGGAACCGCGAATGGGTTACAATAATTGAATATGTAAGCTCAAAGGGGGTTTCTATACCACCAGTGGTTATCTTAAAGGGGAAAGAGCAACAGGCTACCTGGTATCAAGAACCAGTAGTTCCTCAAAGCTGGTTAATTACAAAGAGTGATAATGGCTGGACAACTGATATAATAGGCCTTCGCTGGCTTAAGGAGGTATTTGAGTGACACTCAAGGCAGCATTCAACTAGTGCAAAGAGATTACTTATTCTTGATGGCCATTCTAGCCATCAGACTGCAGAATTTGATGCTTTCTGCAAGGAGAATGTAATTATCTGCCTTTGCATGCCACCACATACTTCTCACCTTCTGCAACCACTGGATGTTGGCGTTTTTGGTCCACTAAAGCGCGCATATGGGAAGTTAGTTAAAGGAATGATGGTTGCTGGGAACAACCATATTAATAAGGAAGACTTCCTACACCTATATCCATCTGCACGTGAGAGGGTCTTTATCCAGAAGAATATACACAGTGGCTTCGCAGGTGCTGGTCTTAAACCACTTAATGAAGACCAGGTGCTTGAAAAGGTTACTTTTCAACTCTGTACACCAACACCACCACTTCTTGAAGGCTCTATATCATCTGCTTTTCAAACTCCTCAGAATCCTCAGCAACTAGATCAAAAGGTCCGCAGCCTGGAGAGAAGTCTTCAGAAAAGAAAGCTTTCTAGCAGTCCAGTATCCCATATTCAACATCTTGAAAAGGCTGCACAAATGGTAATGAATATGAACCTTCTTCTTCAAGAAGAAATCAAGGTTCTAAGGGCTGAGAATGAGCGAAAGATGAGAAAGAAGGCAAGGAGGCGTGCTAACCTAGGTAATGATATCCTTTTATCTGTACAGGAAGGTCAAAGTCACATTCAGCAGCTTGATATGCCTCTTGTTGAGCAGGTCAGTGAGCCTATACCTATACCTTGTTAGTGGGCTCCACCACGCTGCAGTGGCTGTTGGACTATTGGACATACTAGAAGGAATTGTCCTAATATATAGCTATATATTCAGCTACTAGATAGTCAAGTCTAATGATGTTGGTGGTTGAAAAGCTTCAAAATAGTATTAGAAGCGGCAAAAATTCGTCGCTCGGTGGTATTCGTCGCTCGGTGGTTGATTACGTTAACGTAATCCACGGCCGAGTCGTCCACACGGCCGTCCCGTCCATTTTTGCGCCCATCTTCTACAATCATTCTTCAACACGTTGTTTTTTCACTACTACTACATAAAATGCCGCTCTCTCAAGAAAACCGGATGCAAATGGCTATTGCAGCTTATAAAAGCAAAAAAGTTTAATCAAAATCAAGGGCTGCAGCCATATTTGGAGTGCCTAAATCTACCTTCCTTGATTGGCTCAAAGGAATCAATCTATGGTCAGAAACACGTGCTAGTGGCCATAAATTAACAGCAATTGAAGAGGATGTCCTTGTGAAGAGACTGTTAGATACAGATAAGTGAGGCTTTCTAATCTGTCCAGAGTTTCTGCGTGGAATGGCACAGACTTTACTTTGTGAATGTTCCTAAGATGCTACTGCAGTCCTTGGAGTTAACTAGGCCTCCTCCTTTGTTAAATACTGTCCTAAACTACGTGCAAGATATAATCAAAGGATTACATACCAGCGTGCAAAGCAGGAGAATCTAAAGGTTATAAAATAGTGGTTTAAAGCTGTACATGAAGCCATTCAGGAACATAGCATTCATGAAGATGATATCTGGAACTTTGATGAAACTGGCTTTATAATGGGACTCTGTACAACATCTAAGGTCATCACTGCTATAGAGCGCAGTGAGAGACCTCGTACAGTCATCCAGGGCAATCGGGAATGGGTTACTATCATTGAATGTATTAGCTCTAAAGGGCTACCTATACCACTAGTGGTCATCCTGAAGGTAAAACAACACCAGGCTGCTTGGTATCAAGAACCCAAGCTTCCTTAAGACTGGTTAATTGCAACTAGTCAAAATAGCTGGACGACAGATGAGATAGGTCTCCGCTGGTTAAAAGATGTGTTTGAGCCATATTCTAGGCGATATTTAACTGGTGCAAAGCGGTTGCTTATTCTTGATGGCCATTCTAGCCATTTAACTCCAGAATTTGATACTTTCTGTGAGGAGAATGTAATCATCTGTCTTTGCATGCCACCTCATACATCTCATCTTCTACAACCACTGGATGTTGGTGTTTTTGGCCCACTTAAGCGCGCATATGGGAAACTCGTTGAAGGGATGATAGTGGCTGGGAATAATCACATTGATAAAGAGGATTTTCTACATCTATATCCTCCTGCGTGTGAGATGATCTTTAATTAAGAGAATATATGCAGTGGCTTTGCAGGAGCTGGTCTTAAGCGACTAAATCAAGACAGGGTTCTTAAAAAGATTACTTTTCAGCTTCGTACGCCAACACCACCACTTCTTAAAGGTTCAGTATCATCTGCCTTTCAAACACCTCAGAATACTCGCCAGCTTGATCACAAGCTCCGCAGCATACAGAGAAGCCTTCAGAAAAGAAAGCTTTCTAGTAGTCTAATATCTCATATCCAACATCTTGAGAAGGCTGCGCAGGTGGCAATGAATGTAAACCTTCTGCTACAAGAAGAAATTAGGGTTATACGGGCAGAGAATAAACGAAAAAGAAAGAAGAAGGCAAGAAGACATGCTAATCTAGGTGGTGATACCATATTATCTGTACAAGAAGGCCAGAATCATGTTCAGCAGCTTGATATGCCACTTGTTGAGCAGGTTGATGAGCCCACACCTATATCTTGTCAGCGCGCTGCACCACGCTGCAGTGGATGTTGGACTGTTGGACATACTATAAGGAGTTGTCCTAATAAATAGCTATATATTCAGCTACTTAATAGTCTAATTTAATGATGTTGGGGGTTGAAAGGCTTCAAATCTGCAGCAGATGGGCGCGAAAATGGACGGGACGGCCGTGTGGACGACTCGGCCGTGGATTACGTTAGTTAGTGGTCCCTTTTGAGGTTCGCCGCTCGCATTTGAGCGTCCAAAACTTGGACTTCTCTACATGGTCCTGCAAATCACCTAAACAGATGGCCTTTGTTGCCTGATGACTTGCCTGCCAATGGTCCAATGCCATTTATTGTGCGCGACCGAGGTGCCATGATTTTACTCAATACACCTAAGAATGATGGACAAATTGTATCAGAATCCTAGGGGTTTGGAAGTGATAATTCTAACAAAAAAACATACGTTAGGTTTTAGTGGTAAAGATGAGTGGCGGATGTGTAATGAACCTGTTAGGAAGGTTATAGTACGCATATGGGATATATTTGCCTGATGAGGTCATGTGTATAACTAGGAAACTACTTAATAGAGTAGCTTAAAGGCTCTTTTATACCCCTTTTCGAAGAAGCTTATTTTTCTCGACGCAAAGCATCACGGTGGTCAGCTTCCGCCTCTCCCAGGAGCCTCTGTTCCCAACGTCAGCCTTACGCAGCTTACAAGCATACTACAAAGAACCTCGACTGTGCGTTACTGTGATAGTTCTGCTGTAGAAATATTCAAGCCCAATCGGTACCCTCCCATGGAGGAACGTCATGTACTTTCGCTGCATGGATGCAGTCTGGTTCCCCTCCCTCAGCCAATTTTTCAGGGCGTTCAGAACCATTTAAGGGGCTCTGAACTCATCAAATTCAATGATCAATCGAGAGCATCGGGGGAAGCGAGTCCACGGCACCTTCCCAGACCTCAGACTAGACATACTGCCCAACTTAAGTTACCCTTCGATATGGCGCCCGCGTTAACACAGTGGTTCGAAGCCAAGGAATGGCAGCAACCGATAACTACGATGTTGCTGTATCCAAACACGTCTGGTTTATGAACTTTCAATGTTTACTGCTCCCTGCAGAAACTGAAAGATATTATTGTCACCAAAAAGCATCTCTTTAAACTCCGGATATTGATGTGCTGGGCGTGAACATGGCGGGAGCTGCAGAAGATCTTGCGTTTGATCATTTGGATAGAAAGCCAATGTGATGTTGGCAGGATCTCTGTTCGGGACACATCGCCTTGAAGAGCTGAATGGCCGCGTTCAAGAAACTGAGACAAGTTTAGACCACCATTTTTCCGAGCCGATGTGGCACATTGGCAACGACAATTTAAGTCGCTGGCTTAGGTTGACAATTGTCGTCCCTCCTGGCAGTACGAGGTCGCTCTATCTGACTGTGCTCGTACTGTCTGTACTACGAAGTGAATGCCTAATGGTGTCCGACCGATCCACTTGCTAATATGACTGGCAAAGCATGTGATAGCTGCGCTGAAGTTGAAATGTCCAAAAAAATTGACAGCCATGGTGGCAAGCCCAACCCGAACCCTATTTCAATAAGTGACTAGTGAGACAAGCTTTACTATGTAGAGTTCAGATCGACAGAGCCTCTCTAAAGGATATTTAATCTAGTGGTATACAAAGGCCATGAAAGGTATCACAGTCTTGCCTTATATAACTCCAAAAGCCACTGTATCATCTATCGCTATCGAGTACAAATATCAATTTATTGAACTATTTTATGAGGTAAACCACCTTCCTGCTGTGCAAATCAAGCGCGCAAGAAAGTCCCAAAATCAAGAATGTCCATTGGCGATAAACAGAGGGGTAATAGAAACTCCGAGGATCTCCCAAGGTCACATTCTTTGGCCATAGAGTGAAATGTACAATGAGACATCAGTGTAACTAGCTCTGCAAATTAACCATTTATATTCACATGTTGGTTTTTAGCCCTTCTGCTGCTCCCACTTGGTCTGGCACCGCCCATATTATAGCCCACATCCCACTCCCGAGGCCAAGAGGACCTTATCCCCTCACGTAATGCCAAGCATATATTTTTTTTGTATTAACGTTCTAACCAGTAAAAAGAGGTGCTAAAAAGGACGTGCCTGGCAACTGCTCCGGCAGCCAGCAGATCACATTGCTGAAGGCTCTAGCTATCTAATCACAACTCCTATGCAAATTGCGCGCTTCAAATGACTACAGATAAAACGTTGGTGCTTTACGAATGTCTGGCTGCCAGTATCGGGGCGCTATATCCGACTCAGATATATTACATACCGGAAAAGTCGCATCTACCTCTTCGAGAATTCATACTGGTCCCCGGTTCCCACAGATAGAGAGCCGCTGTGGAGGCAATTCGCGAGTTTAATATAGTTCCTCTGTCGCAGGAGACATACAGGGCCGCTATTTGGACAGTATAAGAATCCCCACCACAGCGAACTCATGCCTGCCTGGTACTTCGACAGAAAATCGCGCATGTGGATAAAGTAGAATCATCCTCTGGAGGTGATATATCGTATGACTCCTTCTAGCTTAATGTATAAGGAGAAGGGTGGTCCTCCCTCATCATTTCAAATCCATCAGTTCTTAAAGCAATGCCTGATTCCGTTGATCGCCTTGCCGACACAGCCTTTTATCTCCTCCTTTCTGGTATCATTATCTTCAACAGCCTTAATCACTATGTTATTCGCAAAGAGTCTGTTGATTACGACACTTTGCTGTCTTACAACATCTTCGCTGGCATCTACATGGCCCTCTACCATCGATGGAAAGCCACTGCCCGACAAGTGGTTCCAAATCAGCCTCAACGAAACCAGTCTCGACACTCGTGATGTCGCCGAAATTGCTGAACGTACTCCAATCACTGTATGTGAACGGACAGTTATCGCAGTAGGTGCCTGCGTTGGCATCGCCTCATATGTTGTCACCTTCGCGAGAAATATCGCTACAACCATCAAGGATCTGTCCAACGGGGGAAACTGCAACGCTATGCACGGCACCTTTGAAGGCCTGAAGTGGACGTACTACTCCACTGGCCGCAACTGTGATACCACTGCTCAACATGATACCATTGCCGGTGCTATCAAAAAATACCTGAACAATGTCGAGCACAACAATATTTGCGGTACTCAGTGCCTTCGCATGGACCATGGTGGAACCTGGGATGGATGGTTGAAGCTGGGCCCCGTTGGTAGCTTCAACGAGAATGCCTACTGTGGTCCCTCCTTATCCTTTGACAGCTGTCTCTCCGGGGGTAACAATGATATCTGAACGTATTGACCCGGACTCATCGCAACCATACGAGTTCTGTTGGGATTGAAGTGACCAATTTGACTGTCTCTGGTCACCGTGGAGAGGAATCAATATACATGGGGGTGTGTGGTTTGACTAGGCAGTAACTGTTCTGCTGAATGCACTCCAGAGGGGTTGTTCTGACTGTTCATAGATTAAATTCAGGGCAGTGATATTGGACAAGACAGTCGCGACTATCTATAATCAACCCCTGTCCATTCGTGATAATCTGCTAATAAAACACCAAATTGCCACATGTTAGCAAGCCTCTCGCAAAGAGGGTTTGGTATTTTAGAAGCAGTCTTAAAAGTATCCAGCATGTTCCCAGGAGTGCATAAAGGGCTCCTGGGAGCTTGGTTTGCTCTCTCCAGAAGATTGGCCATCCCAGGAATAACTGTGCAGTTTACTGGACCGTTCTCACAGGCCATATTTTCTGTAGTCATTCAGCCTTCCCCAAGCATTATCGGGAAACAACGTATAAGATGTACACTGCAGTTTATAAATCAGGATCTGCTTAGGTGGTCATAAGCCAACAAACTAATCTCACATAAGGTTGGCCTTTTTGCAATGTATCCAGTCTGTTTCGATCCTCGCTACCCCATAGATGAATTACTTCACCTAATTCCTCATCGCCACACACCGCTCTCTTTAATAGCAGCCTCTCCTTACTAGCCCTAATGCGCTGAGGAATTTGGATCAAGCCAGAGGGGCTCTAAACATCTGTTGCTTAGATATGTGATCCGTGCTCTCTGTCACACTTATCCTGTGTGGTGACTGGGTTTCGCCGCGGACTCGATCTCGCAAGGGAGGCGGTCAGTTATGTATGTAAACCTGAAGGGCGACTGCATGTATCCTTATCCTGGCTTACCCTGACGGATAAGTTGAGACACTCAATATTATAGGATACCTTTTTTTCATGCTGACCAGATCCCGGCGGCTGCGCTTCAATAATTTTAACAGCCAAAAGGCCAGTTCGGCATTGGTGGTGAGCTCACAGTGTCGCAGGTTGCGATAAATATCTCCCGAGCTATAGTCACCATCTCAATGAATGCAAAGCTAGCGCCTTAAATCCATTGGAATACCTTAGTCTTGATTAGCAGAGATAAGGGCTCCTGAATCCCTAAGCTTTGGCTTACTGTCATGATATAAGTTTCCGTCAGGTTCCAGATATGAGCACATAATCAATGCATTATCCAAGCATCTCTAAAGTTTGTCGCTCCGTAGGCGATATCGAGGCGGCTGGGTGATTGGAGCTTACAAAGAATCAAGACCTGCGTCCCCGCACAGATGCCTGCCATTGAGGTCAACAATACTCCGTACTGCATCAATATTCTTGATGTGCTGTGGCCTTACCTTAGCCGCCAATAGTTGTGTACAGTTAGTGAACAGCTGATTTTCACGTCCCAGAAACTCCCAGTGTCCTGTACTAACAGCCACAAAATACAGCATGCTGGAAGTCATCCTAATGGCGCTAATCAAAGGACACAGAAGAGTGCTTGATGCATGTCCATCTCTGACCCCTCGCCTACAAGTATCATGCATCTTCACCAATACATTTAATACTTTCATTACATTTGCCTTCCATGTTTGTCTAAACACGGTTCATCTCTTTCAGTTGTTGGAGTCTGTGGTAGTATCCCCACGTCAACCTCTTTTTTGACCTCGAACTTAAAGCGTCGTACGGAATTAGCCTGCAACTCCCATTTGGAGGCGTGGAAAGAGCTGGAAGTCACTCAATTCACTGGCTGAAAGACCGTCATAAATTATGCAGGAATTCCTTCAGTCTATTTGGAAATATAGATATAGTGCCAATGCAAAGCAATCTTAATAATATGGTGAGGCAAGGTTGATATTTATACAGTGCTGCTAATACAAAACTGGGGCTACTAATTTGGCTTTTCTGATCTCTTCTGCAATAATTAATAGCCCACACACCTCCACATGTTGAGTTAGTGCTTCATTTGGGCAAATTGGCTCTTTGCACGCAATCTATCTCCATACTTAAACAGGAGCCAAGGAATAGGGAGAAGGACGACCGAAATAAATGCCCAAACACTTCCTGCCCAGTGAATCCCCATAGCTTGGTACATTTGGATAGTAAAGAGTGGAAATACTGCTCCGAGGGTGTATCGCAATGTTCCATTGGCTGCGAGCGCTGCATGGGATTTTGTTTAATAACGGTCATCATTCAACGCATTTTCCCAGGGCGACACTTACCCGAGGCAATAGCTTCTGCGCGATAGACTTGCGCCATGTATATGATCGTAGACAGCTAATGGGGAACTTAATTTTGAACATGAACCATCTTCATAGTCATCAGAGACACTTACAAACAAGGAGAATGCGCCCCATCCAAAGGGAACCCCAGCAGCTACCAAGGCAGCCCAATGGCCTCCCCGGTGGGCCTCCCACGCATTCCTAATCCCACATTAGTATGCAACAGAAGTTCTTTTGATTTGAATCAATCACCAGAATAGTCCAACAGGGAGAAGAACACTTCCCATCATCCCAGCATACAAGCGATGTTCTGGTGCTGCTTCTCCGCCTGCAGCCTGGAGGGCCATCGCATAAAGGGTGCTGTCAAACACAAGGAAAGTGATGATTGCCATCACATATCCAATAACAACGCTGATGAAGCCCAGCCCGGCATGTCGGAGATCAAATCCATACTCCAGCTGCAACACATACATCGCACTGCCGAAATAGCTGAAGGTCACCGCATAGGCAAAGGCCGTATATATGGTCAGCGACAGAACAATCGCCTCGTTGCACAGCATCTTAATAGGCCTAACAACGGAGAAGCGCATAATCTGGCTAAAAGGGGTTCGCTGGTTCCCACTTTCACTGCCTCCCTTGACTTTGGACGCGTTTCGCAAGATTCTGTTCTTCGCGGTTTCTTGCATCAACAGCGTCCCTAGCACGATCGGTGCTCCCAAGATGAGAAGAAGGTATTGTGTCCACCGCCAGTCATCTTGGTGATTGTGTAGGATATAGGCGCCGGCGAGCGGTCCGAGACTCGGACCTAGGAAGGGACCCAATATAAATAGGAGAGAGACAATACCTCCTGTTCTGCCTAATGCCCACAAGTCATTAATTGTACCGGCCCCAATGGCAACCCCTGCCGAGCCAAGAAAGCCTGCCAGAAACCGACAAACTAGGAGGGTACCGAAGTTCTGTGCTCCTGCGGCAGCTCCAGTGAAGGCAAGGAGGCACGAAGCGGTAATCACATACAACCATTTCCTGCCTAGGATCTCGGACAATGGGGCAATGAAAATAGGTCCAAGGGCGATCCCAAGGGTATAGAGTGCCAGGGTAAGAATGGATCCCGTTCGGCTGACATGAAATTCGACAGCAATTAATGTGGTCGCAGGCACCATAACAGATGTGCCAAAAGTTCTGTGCAGGATTTGCGTCAGCTTACTCACATTCAAGTTGAAAGGAAAGAGTATAGATTGGTTACATCCAAAAGGCTAAAGCACAGGGAATAAAGGTATGCAGCGTTTTCAGAAAGATGTTCCAATTAACTGGATTTCTCTTCTCATTGGGATCGTCCCAAGATAAGAGCTCTACATCTCGTGCATTGGATCTTCTTTCGACATCACTGTCATGTTCCGTTGAGCCTATGCTTGAAGACATTTTGTGTGATAACCTTAGATTAAAGAATCTCAAGGTATCAACCTGATGGCCTAGTATCAAGTATACCCAACACTGAATAGCAAACGACATGACACCCATGCAGAAAAGATTGATCATCTCATTATATGCCTATGTAATCACCCATAGCGAACAACCGAGTCATCATATACGATTTGTGATTAGTGATCGTTCGCTGGCGGCGCAGCGGGCTTGGGTTCACAGCTGGTTCTTAAGAGGTATCCACGCCGCCCGGCTGTCAATCTCCACCTTATGGGCAAAGTTGCCAGAAAAGAGAAAATGAAAGAAGTGACATCCAGGCAGCGGTAGTGTATGCGTGCCAGTATAGCTGTGTACATTCTAATGATATACCAGACACCTAAGCTAATAATCTGAAGCCTATATCTCTTAGATGACTAGAACTTCGACGCAGGTTGGCGTATATCCGCAGCGTTCAACAGCTTTCTCCAAACTTCATGCCTATTACGCTAAAAGTTCTGCCGGTCGTAGAATGATATTGGCAGAGATATACACGTTCTGTCTGCATTTATACAAAGTCTCACTCCAAATTGCCGCCAACAGATATTTCATCTACCTAGGGGAGAGGACTAGTTCCTGACCTACAGGGCTTTAATTCACAATTGTCTAATCGTTAGTAACTCTCAGAGGCCTCGGAATTCGCAGATGACAGGGGTATTTTAGTGGTTTCTGGATTACTGTCAAGCCATAGCTTCATGGTTAGAATAAACCTGAAGATATAAACGCCGGAAGTTTGATACCCTTCCGTAACCTGCTGGGTTACAGGTTTATTCTCTTCACTATACTTATTCTTTTCTTTATCAAGTTTTCTTCCATCAACCATGCGCCAAAAGATCCCCAAAATCACATCGCGGGCCGCTGGGTCTTAATTACAGCACACCACCACAGGGTAGAAAAATTTGCCCTCATCTAAGTCACAGAACCCATTTTCTTGTGATACACTATATGCTGAATATTTTGAAGGTCAGCGGACTTAACACCACCTACTGAGAATTAGCGTGAATCTGAGTCTGCAACTGGCTAGTCAGTTGACAACAAACCTTGCATCGGGCGGACCAGCATTTTGAACATGGCTCCCGCTTTATTGTCAGCCATAGCCATATATTCAGGAACTGTTGGGCAATGCATTTTGGATCTCGAATCCAGATCCCAACCTTGGCCCTCGGTTAGAACAGTCGGATGCAGGATGATTACTGATCAATCAATGCGGGGATGATTACTGATCAATGTAAACTCCCATTGATCTGTCACAGTTTCAACTACCACGGAAGAACCACATATAGTAAGCATGATTAAAAAGTTAGGGTTAACTATTTAATTCATTATGACTTACTATAGTACATCCAGTATATCCACGAGGCGTAAAGTCATTATACTGGCACGATAATACATATCCTAGCTCATCCCATGTAGTGCAGCTACAAGCACAATTGGATAGTGATTAAAGTAAGCTCTCATTGATCTATATTACTTCTTTATACGGAAAATAAATGGCAAACCAAGAAAGAAAAACAAAATCGACTGAGACTGCAGAAGCCACTCTCACCATTCAATTGGCATACAGTTTATGGGAAAACATCAGAAGGGTATCCTGAGATTCCCGACAACCCGACATACGACAGTACTAACACTGTCAGTCAACGAGCCTCGCTAGGAGATCAGATGCCGGCCGTTACGAGCCAAGAAGAAGATCTGTCAATGTAAGCGGAGAGTTACTTATAGTCTCCTCTTACTAATTGTTGCTTTGCTCCTCATTTCTTTGGTTTTTGTATGTAACTTTGGGCCACGGAAGCAACTCAGAGCATTTTACTCCGAGTACAGTTTACCAGAAGAGATAGATGGGGTTTAAAAGGCCCGCTCATTACTACGTCCTTTCGCCTTCTTTCAACTCATCAACTTCTATTAATTTAATTGAGTTACGTTGGTAGATTAGCTCTTCTTAGTGCATGCCGTGCAATTCTTTTTCGCAAGCTTTGACAAGATCAATGGAGATTAACTTGTCTCACTGAACCTATTTCTTTTAGTTTTATAAATCTTTGAGCCTTATTAGATATCTCTCTAATATAGGCTAGATTTTCATGTATTATAAGTATATCATCCACATGGCATATAATAATAAATTTATTAGTGGCATTTATAAATATTCCTTCATCATAAGGAAGGACATGAAAATCTAGTTCTTTTAGGACTTTAGATAGGTATTTATACCAAAGCCTTGGGGATTGCTTTAGGCCATATATATAGCCTTATTAAGATGGCAGACTTTATTCCTATATTTAGGATTATTATAGACCCCTATAGGTAATATAGTGGATATATCAACATTAATATCAGCATTCATAAAAGTATTTTTAACATTATACTACATGATATGCCATCCTTTATTAATAGCTATTATTAGAATTTAGTGCCAGGGACATTCAGGTTGGTTCTTCTATCAAGCGCTTACATTGAGGGTTGCACTACATAACATAACCCACAGTTATCTAAAGAGGTGTGACCACCTATTCCAGGATGGACATCATTACTCATTGCACCATCTGAGATATTGGTCGCTAGGTTGAATTCAAAGAGACAACAGGTACTGTATCAAAGAACCAGGCGGGAATGAGAACAGCAGACTTTTCCTTAGTCGTCATCATCATCTTTATAAACCCCCCAAGCTCCCTGCCCAGAGATTTGGAAATCCTCTGACAGTGGCGGTTCAATTTGACCGGTAATAGACTGAGTACCTGAAGGACCCGTCAGAGACAAAGAAATGTCGGATCCTCCAACCCGTGAGCTAGGCTGAAGGAGTTCGCGGCCCCGCAATTTTCTGGGCGACTCGTAGGTCAACCTGGCGTTGGAGACGTTGAAGTGTGGAAGAGGTTCACCAGTAATGTATACATCGAGGTTGTGCATGATGCCGTCGACGAAAAATTGACCATGGATGTTGTGGCCAGAACCTCTCACTGTTCCTTGTGATGCTGGCATCTGTTTCATAAGAGTGTCTCATGTTAGAATAGCAGGAACTTAAGAACTATATGGAGAAGGTGTGGGCTTACATTGTCTTGGTATGGGTGATGTAGCCTATTGATTGTAAATGATCTGGACCTGTGATTATTGTTTTGCTTGACAACTGGCTGATCAGGTTGATTCTTTATATGATAAAGTGTGGGTAATGTAGATGGAGCCCAATGTGGCCCTATGTCATTGACATTCGATGGTGTGTTACGTTTGCAACTTACCAGAGGCGGGTGACCTCACCATTCGCTGCAAAGGGTAATAACCACAACACAGCAGCACATGATACCAGACCTGTCCTATTAAGGATAAAACAAAAATACAAGATCATGCCATAATAGTCTAAACTAGTACATGCATAGCCCAGTGTCGTCTACACATATAAGCGACGGCATAGATGTCGAGATCCACCACTCTGTATTTCTACATTGGCACTGGAGGCCAATTAGAGGATCGTATCTACTTGCCTTCCAAAGTATACTAATGAGTATTGCCTCGGTATTCTATTACCAGGATAGGTATTCATGTAAGTGCAGCAGATGTTACGCGAGCGAGTATTTGCCATCGGATATTGTACAGACCGGCCGCACTCCGAGCCTTAGCCAGACAATCAGTATTACAAAAGTTAAATGCATGGTATACTACCTGAGACAAAACGCCTTCAAATATGTGCTTAAAGGAAGTGGAGTGGTCATTGTGCCATGTTATTGCCGATTACTAGGTGCTGAGCATGGTGGATGGGAGCACCCAGGCGGGCACAGGCGCAATCTCAGTATCAAGGTGGAAGTGATTTAGCACGGAAGAGATCGACTTTACTCCACCAGTTTTGGCTCTATTTTCTGAGTCGCAAGGGACCAGTAGAGTGCGCGAACGGAAGCAACGTTTTGAGGAGGGTCAGTCGTACCTTTGCAAACGAGGCATGCCTTAGCATAAAGAGGTACCTATATTTGGTGTATACTGACATTTTCTTATCACTGTAGGGTCAAATAGATAGCAGGAATTTCACCGGCATCCCATCGGTAAATAGATAGATGTCCTCTGTATCTATCCTCATCTACATTTTATTTACATCGATGGATAGATTCCTCCTGCGTGGGAGCAGATCCAGTCATTCCAGGAGAACCGATTTGGGTCGACAATAGCTCACCTAGGATGGTGCAACAATACCATACTTCTCATAATCAAAATGATCCAGACTCGGTATGCTTTCAGCCCAGCCGTCATCAATCTCTCCTAGCTGCCACTCGTCCCCGATTTGACTCATTCCCGTCCTCCCAGCAAGCACCTCCTTCTGCCTCTCTTGATATTCAACCCCCAGATCCGGATGCGGTACCCAAACAACCCTCATCCCCGCCCTTCTCCCAGCCTCTACCCCGGCCACGCTATCTTCAAAGACCAAACATTCGCTGGGCAAGATGGGCTTCCCAGAGTCTGCTGTAGAGTTCAACGCCTGCAACGCGACAAGATATATATCCGGCGCTGGCTTCCCTCGACCCTGTCGCACTCGTGGGTCATCACCCAGGACCCGCCTCTCAGATGGCAAAATGCTAAGCAGCTGTTTGGTTTCCCGTCTGGACATTTTCAATTCGAAGGTATGGGTCTTGGTGCTAGATGCCAATGCCAGCTCGATCCGCTCGCCAGAAGAAGCACTACGTGCACGGCCGAGGTTTGACAAGAGCTTCTCCGCGCCAGGCAGCGGGGTACAAGTCTGGAACTGTTGGTGCACTTCTTCCCTCAATTCACGGGCAAATTGCTCGCGGGAGATGGGCAACTTGGCCCAGTCGTGGAACAGGTCGCTGTTTGTTGAGTCGGGGACGCCCATAAGCGAGGCGCGAATTGACGGAGTGAAGACAGGTCTTCCATACTTTTCAAGAAGCCGGTTGGTGGATCGAGTGATTTTGTCTTCGGAGTTGATGAGAAGCCCGTCCAAGTCGAAGATGCACGCCCGGATTGCGGGGAAGCTGGTGGCCGTCGTTGTTGTCCTACTCTCATGTCGGCGATCAATATGCCATGCTAAAGCCATACGTCGATGGCGTTGTGGAAGCGCACTTACTGTGTGTCAGAGCGAGCCATGGCTAATAGATGGAGGCCAATTTGATCCGAATTGACGGTATTGGAAGCGAATTGGAGGCGATTCGGGTCGTCAATCCACGGGTGATCAATCATTATAATTAGCGCCCGTCCCCACCACGCCTGATCGGGGATGGTGCAGGATGTCATACATATATATAATTTGGCCCTCGTCTTAGGTAGATTCACAGCATGCACACATCTTATCAGGTGATGAGAAGTGATGCTTGTGCATTTCGAATTGAAGCGTTAATCCAGGTGCTGCTTGGCGTGTTGCTAATCTTTGAATTGGCGGAATTGATGTCGAAGCATTGTAGCCCTTAAGAAAACTTCCATAGTCTCATGAATTTGTTTCTGGATTAGGGGACGATCTGCCATTGTTGACATCACAATCTCGCTACTAATACAAACTATCGCACAGGCTGATAAGGAGGGTACTATGATATATTGCAAAATATAAATCAGTGAGGAAGGGAAAGAATGCAAGGCTTATGCATACCGCTGGAATGCTTATAACTTAACTAGTTAACTAGCAGCTGATATGATTATGTCATACTGTATCAAGCAGCCAAGGGATCACCCCTTGCGATCGCCATGTCTATGTCGAATCCACGTGCAATTTAATCGGTTGCAATTTCGCACCCCGAGCCTGGAGCATAGCGTTCAGGGATTGCATTACATATGTTGCAGGATATTGGACAAGGCCTCACCGATTTTCTTCACTCAGGGCCACCAGGTCTCCAACTCAGTTCCTTTCCCCGCATATTCGGATCACCCCATAGTCCCTAGACGGAATATCGCATTCTGAAGTCTAATAGTAGTCTTCTACCCTCGATCTTCATGATCTGCAAGAATTCGGAAGCGATGACTGCCTTGTCGGTCGGATGAATACCAATGTCCCTGGATAATTGAGAACAGAAATCCTCCCCGATAAATTAAGTTAAAGTCTAATTGTCGACTTGTTTCTGGGACCGCAGACTACCTCTCATTGGCTGTGCTTTGATCGGTGCTCTTGTTTCCCCGCGCAAGGCTGTAGATCTTCTCCGCCTCCGCAATTCCCCCACGTGGGATTCGCCTCTCTCGGACAGACATGCACTTATCATACCACCTTATCAGTGCTCAGAATTACCTTATAAGCAAGTCGCACCCGAGGCACTTCCGATCGGGTCTCCGCATCGGATGTGAGAACGTGAGCCGATAGTTGTGCTACTATCTTCAAGCATATAAGACGCCAAGGATCGCTTTGGATATTACCGCACACTCATCAAGCTGAACTCATCTGTCAGTCAGCATGGAAGTTTCAATACTATCGTCATTCAAGGCATACGCCGCATACGTCGTGATTGCCGTGGTGGTCCTTCGTCTAATCACCAATCGCTTCCGTAGGAGCCTTGCGGGAATTCCAGGCCCCGCAATCGCCAAATGGACTCGTCTGTGGAAGTTGCACAGTGTCTGGAAGGGCGATCACCACACTACCGCCATTGACCTGCATCGCAAGTATGGACCGCTGGTGCGCATTGGTCCGAAGCACGTATCTGTTGGAGATCCCAGTGCTATTCCGATCATCTACGGTCTCAACAAGGGCTTTACAAAGGTTAGAAGTCAGTCAAAAATTCCAATGATAATGGCTGACGCTAGCAGACCGGTTTCTATCCCATCCAGTGCATATCATGGAACAAAAAGCCACAGATGAACCTCTTCTCCACCCGCGACGAGATGTTCCACCGGGAACAAAAGCGGCCAGTGGCAAACGCCTACAGCATGACCTCGCTGCTGGAACTTGAATCCGCAGTAGACTCCTGCACCGAGATATTCATCAATCAGCTGGCGAGATTCGCGAATAGCAAGAAGTCCGTCGACCTGGGTATGTGGCTGCAATACTACGCCTTTGATGTGGTCGGGGAATTCACCTTTGCCAAGAAACTCGGTTTTCTGCAGGAGGGAAAGGATGTCGACGGCATGATTGAAGCAATCCAGGGGATGCTGGTGTATGCTAGTGTGTGTGGTCAGATCCCCGAGGCTCACCCGCTGCTACTGGGGAATCCGCTTTTCCCCATATTCATGCCCAGCATGGAGACATGGAACCAGGTCCTGAATTTCACTCTCAAGGCTATCAATTCGCGAGCATCGCTGCAGCGAGACGGCGAGCTCGATGCGGAGAAACCAGAAGCAGGAAAGGACATGCTGTCCAGGTGGATGGCCATCCATGTGTCTGACCCAGAGAAGCTTACCACCCGGGACGTCATCGTCCATCTGTCGACGAACGTGTTTGCCGGTTCAGACACCACTGCCATTGCTCTGCGAGCTGTCTTCTACCTCCTCCTTCGTAACCCGTCCGTCCTGGCCAAACTGAACGCCGAGATCGATAATGCCGACCGAGAGGGGAAACTAAGCCACCCGATTTCCTACCGAGAGTCCATGAATCACCTGCCCTATCTACAGGCCGTTCTCAAGGAGGCAATGCGACTACATCCATCCGTGGGTTTGATCCTCGAGCGCGAAGTGCCCAAGGGCGGGGTCACCATCTGTGACAGACATTTCCCCGATGGAACCATTGTTGGGATTAACGCATGGGTTCTCCACCGAGATGCGCGGGTGTTCCCCGATCCTGACAAGTTCATTCCCGAGAGATGGATCGACAGCGACCCGCAGCACTTGAAGAAGATGGAACAGAGCTTCTTCGCGTTCGGGGCCGGGTCTCGGACTTGCATTGGTAAGAACATTTCGCTTATCGAGATGCATAAGATTATCCCGCAGCTTTTGCGGGAGTTTGAGATCCGACTGCATAGTCCAGAGAAGGAATGGAAGACGAAAAATGTATGGTTTGTGCAGCAGGAGGGATTAGTATGTGATCTTGTACGCAGAAGGGATGTCAAGTGAATCATTAGCGCTTATGATTCTGCATTTTATGAACGTACTGATATGGGATCCTACTTTACATTATATAGTACCGGTTCGCTTCCCCCGTAGAATGTAGATCTGCCATTTATTATTCAGCTATGGAAAGATCTTGGAAGACCATGATGACAGCAGGAATAAAATGACAAATGTGCAAGACTTAAAAGCTCCCTTGTGCATTCTTGCCTCACATTGCTTCCATTTTCATCCACCTAGTAGGATCGGCCGTGCGGCCGCTAGTGCTGACATATATGTCAATAAAGCAGTGCCTTTACATCCAGTGAGAATGCACGCATCTAATAATGGAAATTAAGCCGCGACTCAGTTGCAGACCTCTGGATTTCAATTGGCCCAGACAGTTGTTTGACTTTCATTCTGATTGCTGCCACGCTACAGACATAATGAAATAGAGGCAAACATTCTATAAAGTCACCAGATATGCCACCAGCGGCCGCTAGCATTGATTTGCGCAAGCCACCTTCACCTCAGCGCGATATAAATACCAGACTTTTAGATCTCATTCCCACCCCAATTCTCCACATTATCAGAGAGGTCTTCAAATCCACACAATGTCAAATAAAACCCTTCTCCTCATCGGCTCCGGCCCTGGTATCGGCGTAGCCGTTGCATCCCTCTTTGCCCAGCGATATTTCGACAACGTTGCTCTCTTCGCACGAAACCCCGTCCAGCTGGAGAAAGACCGAGAGACCATACTCGCTTCCGCAGCGAGCGCCAACCGCATTGTCACTGTGCAGACCTGGCAGGTTGACATTAGCGATCTGCACCGTCTGGAAGAGGCACTCGCCGAGGTCGCACAATTCGGGGACTTGGAATGTGTGTACTTCAATGCGGCGCGGGTAGCACCCAGCCCCTTCTTTGAGTTTCCGATTTCGGGTATTGAGGAGGATTTCAAGGTATTTTCAACTCTCATGCAAAGTGAGTGGCAAATATTGACTCACGACAGGTGTCTAATCTCGCTCTCTATGCGGTAGCGAAATGGGCGATGCCCCTTCTGCGTGCGAAAGCAACGAGCGGGACTGATTGCCGACCATCCTTCCTCGTCACGAGTAGCTTGCTCCCTGTTGATCCCATTCCAGAGCTTTTCTCACTATCTATGGTTAAAGCCGCTCAGGCTAATCTGGTCAAGTCGTTGGATAAAGCATTTACCCCGGAAGGTGTGCATGTTGGCTTGGTGGTAGTGGGCGGGGCGGTCTCTCCATCAGCACCAGCGCTGAATGCAGGGAATATTGCTGAGCAGGCTTGGAATTTATTCGCGCAGAAAAGAGAGGATTGGACGGGACAGGTGACCATCCGGGAAGATAAGATGGTAGATTGGGAGTCTTCCATTTGAGTACATGGTTCGTGGTGATGTGTCGTAGACATCAAACCTCAGTATGAGAACTAAACATCGACTCCCTCTTCTGATTATTGAGAACCAATTGTAAAACCGAGAGGCCTCAATTGACATGAGCAGTAAACACAGTACCAAGCAAGGTGTTGAAGAAAAGAACATGAACGCGCTTCTCCAGTTGCCGCAGCAAATCTCGATCCCGTACACATGGACTACGACGGAAGAGTCGCTAAGGAAGCGAAGTCGGACAAAGTGGGGTTGATGGAAGAACAGATTGATAAGATGAGCACGGCAGATTCATCATCCGGATGGGGTCACAGAAGAAGATTTTCTCACCGAGTCCACTGTAGGATCATCTAGGAGTCATTTCTCGTCCCACTGCCAAGTCATTGTCTTTATCAGATCAAAGCAGGGAGAAATACCATACTCCGTATCAACGCTAGTATCATGTCCACATTGAAATACAGCGTATGGTATGGGTGGATATCCGTCAGCTGTATTTCCATGAAATGCTGTCATTACTGACTTACTGGTGGGTTCCTAGTACCTTAGTACAAGAAGAATGATCTTGATCAGATAACGCTGCCAAGATGCCAAGGGAAATGACAAGGATTCCAGCCTTAAGGCGACAGAATTTTCGCATCACTTGATCATGAAGTACCATTAGGAAGAAAAGGATAGTCTATGATGTTTTAGTCAAGAGGCCTTTGGAACTCACATAGTGCCAGAGACATAATTGTACCATTGCATCTAGGGGCTCATTGCAGAAGTTGCATCTATAGCCGAAGTTGCTTATGCTATGTGTCGATAGCTTTATCAAGGATTAATTACTCCTTAGAGGGAGGGTTCTGTAAAGCGAAAGAATTTGACTGAGCAACTCTTATAAAACATTAAATTATATTCGACATAACTCTTCAGTGTCTTTCCATTACCCTCATCTCACATCCCACAGTCATCTTCAGGGTGAACGGCCACCCATAATATCCCACATCATTAACAATCGTAATGGACAGGAGCAGTCCTCCCACTCAAAGTTCCCAATCTCCCCTTTTAGGCTCATCTGGCAGCAACAAACCTCACACTAGAACAAAACTCCCTTGGTCTGTGTCTTGGTAAGCTTGATATCCCGAATAACAAACATCCAAATGAGCGACAGCGCCATGATAGCCGTCCCCGCAATCAACATCTTGCTCTGGGTACTGGCATACGCAAGGGCAATGGCCTGGCGGACCAGAGTCCCCCTCTCATAACTGAGCTGCACCTCCAGCGAATCATAGATCGTCTCCCAATCCGCCTTCACCTCCTCAGGAAGCAGACGCTGCAGCGCACCAGGCAGGGTATGCGTCCAGATCGCCCCGGAGATACTGCTCCCCACGGCGCTTCCCATCGTGCCAAACACGTTCAGGAAAGCAAGCGAGGAAGCAGCGTGGTCGTGGTCCGACGCCGCGAGCACCGCGACTTGCTGGCAGATGATCATGGTGCCGCCCGCGAAGGCGATGAAGATCTGGCACATGATCATGTACCCGACGGACCAGCTGGGTCTGCGGAAGTAGATCATGAGCCCGACGCCAAGGATGTAGAGCGGGACGGCGATGAAGAGCAGCCAGCGGAAACGGTTCGTTTTCTTGATTAGGAACCCCACGACGAATAGCCAGACGCCCGAGACGACGTCGAAGATGCTGGTGATGTATCCTGCAGTTGTGATGCTGGTACCGTAGACGACCTGGAGGTATGAAGTATAGTAGTTGAACCAGCAGTAGTATGCGATCTGGTAGCAGACATCTACCATGCAGGCACCGAGGACGGTTCTAGAGGCTAGAAGAGCCCAGGGGAGGAAGGGGACGGGTGCCACAAAGCGTTCGACTAGAGCAAAGACAAGAAGGCAGAGGAGACCGATCACGAGCATGGTGATGATGGATGCCGACTTCCAGTCATCCTCGGTGGAGCCGGCAATGGAAAACGGCAGGAGGAAAAGCACAAGGCCGGCGGCTAGGAAGAAGACACCGAGTACTAGGACAATTAGTATGGAATCTCCGGATGTCCCAAAAATACTTACTGTCAAACTCGATGATATAGTGCCTGATACTCTCCTTCCACGTCCTGCCACTGCCGGGCTTGGCCTTCAAAAGCCCGCTCTTCTTTGCCTTGTGCCGATTCCAGCGCAGCAGGCAAAACATGGGCAGGGCAACGACGGGCAAAACAATAGAGAAACAGCCATATGCCCATCGCCAGTTCGAGTCGTAAAAGTGCTCCGCCGCAGCAGGGCCCCCGAACGCAGTGATGATATAGGGAGAAGACGTAAAGGCGTAGGCGAGACCTCGGTCGCGAAGTGTCGACGTATCGGCCGTAATGACATCGACGCTGAAGATTATACCGGCGAAGCCAATGCTGTAGAACACCTTTGCAGCGGGTCAGTCTGTGCTTAGTGGGAAGAGCAGGAGGACCTACCTGTGCGGCACAGTAGGTTCCAATGTCGTGACACGTCGCAGAGAGGATCAATCCCAGAGTGGCAAACGCCACCATTATTAGGAAACCAATAGATCTATCCCAGAGATTCAAGACTTTCGCCAGCGGCATGTAGGTTGCCGCTGACATGACGCTGGAGACGATCGAGATAACGGGGATCAGAGAGTGGGATTCGAAACCGCTGGTCACGTAGGCAGAGAGATTGCCGGTAATGGAAGATTGGAGGCCATTGACAAGGTACAAGAGCCACATGCTGTTGTTTAACGTAGCTCAGCGGCTATCCTCAAAATATAGATTTGCTTTTGGCTTACAGGAAATAGGCAGCTCCCAGAGAGGTCTTGGACCATGTGAGCGTGATAGCTTCAGCTTGAGTGACACCGTCTTGAGCCTCCTCATTTGGCAGCATTTCCCTTGCATCATGATTGACGATTTCAGAAGGGTGCTTGGTATCCGGATATGTGACAGTCTCTGGGTTCGGCACTCCATCGTCCCTAGGAGGGGCAATACCCTCAGCTGGAGGGTGCTCCGGAGACTGGAAGAACTTTTTCTGCCACGACGACAGCATTTTTGAAGAAATAGAACAATGTGCTGTCTACGCTATAGGACAAAGAAGACGGAGAAGAAGTTATAGATTGACGAAAAAGACAAAGGATCAGCATGGACCGAGCGTCTTCCTCGTGCTTTTCAACTTACTTCCTCCCAACTTGGCAAAATGCAAGGCAACGCAAGATGGCCATGCTGGGATGCGCTAGCTAAAGACGGTGTGGACTCCTTCCAGTGCCGATACGCGGCAGACGACGTTGACACGCTGTTACTAGTCAAGACGACGACATGATTCTCATCCAATACAAAGCGATTTGCACTAGTACAGACTACAACTGACAAGGGTATGGGTGGGAGTGGATGCTGTAGGATGGGGCAGGTACATACGTACCTATCCATCATGACACAGGATACACAAGATGGTCTGTATTTCACTGTATCATAGAATACTGGCACGTATGCACTAGTAATGTGGTGGCATGATACATTGTTATCAATCAGTGGAGACTATACGGGAAATCTCCGAGACATCTGATTCGATTTTACGGATCAGATAAGTTTTACGTAACATTACGACGAGTGTGTCGTTACCGTTTATTGTTCTTGGACATCACTAACTGCGGTCTTGGGATTAGAGAAATTTCCATCAGAACATGCTTCTTTGGTCCGTTTTCTTTGAAGAACTAGTCTCGCGTGTTCAATGAGGTCCAGCACCATTGCACAGCTTCAACACACGACAGCAAGCGCAGCAGGCATCGTTATCTCATGTCCTCATGAAGCTCGCGCAGAAACTATCGGGCTATCCCCGTCTGCTTCTCTCGGGTAATCCCTCCAAGATTGACCTAGGTCGACTCCTGCTGGGTATTGTCAGTGCAGCCGCTTCAGGAGTCCCATTTCCCTTGATCGGAATCCTATTTGGTCAGCTCCTCGACGACTTTAACGCTGTGACCTGCGGCGAGTCAGAATCATCAGACTCTGACTCCGACTATCAACATGATATCAACGGCAAGATTCTGATTATCGTATATCTGGCGATCGCTCAGTTTGTTCTAATCTACGTCCACCTCTCATGCTGGAGTCTGAACGGCGCTCGACTGGCGCAACGCCTGCGGGAAACTTATCTACAGAACCTCCTCCGACAAGAACCATCGTACTTTGATAAACTACCCCCCGGTGAGATCGCATCGCGACTTAATGGCGACATACAGGCTATTCGATCCGGCACATCGGAGAAAGTGGGGATATGTTTATCGAGTCTGTCATTTTTCATCACCGCATACATCGTGGCCTTTATCAAAGATGCCAAGCTTGCCGGAATGCTCGTCTCCTTGATCCCGGCATACTTTCTCATGTCGTTTGTCGGAAGCCACTATATCGAGAAGTACACCGGTCGCATGTCGGATTACGCTGCGAGTGCCGCGTCCATCGCTTCAGAGGCACTTTCCAACACCGTCGTGGTGCAAGCCTTTGGTGCCAATGCGCGGCTGGAGGAGAAATTCTCCAAGGCACTCAAGGCTGCAGAGACTGAAGGGTTGAAGAAGGCGACGGCGGTTGGCATACAATCTGGAGTGCTATATTTCATTGCATATTCTGCCAATGGTCTGGCGTTCTGGCAGGGGAGCAGACGGATAGCCGAGTCTGTGAGTGACAATACTCACGGTGCCACGGTGGGTGCTATCTTTACTGTGATTTTCATTCTTGTTGAAGGTGAGTTCGATTCAATCTTTGGTAGTGAGCCACTCTAACGCGAACAGCCACCTTGCTCCTTAGTCAAGTTGCGCCTTTCCTCCACCTCTTCGTCGCAGCCGTCGCCTCGTTCCAGAAGTTGCGTGAGGATATTGACCGCGAGCCGATGATTGACAGTACGAGCGGCTCTGGACTTCGGCTTACCCAGGCGGAGGGCGGTTTTGAATTCAAGGATGTTTCCTTCACGTATCCCTCGCGCCCCGAGATTACCGTGCTCGACAACATCAGTCTTAGCATTCCGGCCAACAAGCATACCGCCATTGTCGGTCTATCGGGTAGTGGCAAGTCGACCATTGCGGGCTTGGTGACAAGACTGTACGATCCCACGCAGGGCCAGATTCTTTTCGACGGCCACGACCTGCGTGATATCAACCCTCGTGACTTGAGAAGCTTTCTGAGCCTGGTTCAGCAGGAGCCCTCTCTCCTTGACCGGTCGCTTTTAGAGAACATTGCTCATGGGCTGATCAACTCGAACAATCCGAGCCATGCACACCTGAAGGCAACCCTGTTGAGCACTGACCTGGCCGACCTCGCCAGTGAAGTCAGGGGCGGCAAGGATTTGACCGCTGCAGCTGAGGCGCGGGGTCCAAATGTCGTTGAAATAGTTGGTTTGGTGAACAAAGCTGCGTCGCTTGCGGATGCAGACGGCTTCATCAGTGCGCTGCAACACGGATACGGTACAGTCGTGGGCTCCAGTGGCCGGCTGATCAGCGGTGGCCAGAAACAGCGTGTTGCGCTTGCTAGGGCTCTGGTGAAGGATCCTGCAGTGCTCATACTAGATGAAGCTACGGCGTCTCTGGATTCACGGAGTGAACAGCGCATCCAGCGGGCAATCTCTAACATTGCCACCGGTAGGACTATCATCACGATTGCCCATCGCTTATCGACAATTACCGGTGCGGACAACATCATTGTCATGCACAAGGGTCATATCGTGGAACAAGGCAATCATGCGACACTCATGGCTAAGAATGGCACCTACGCTGAGCTTGTCAATCTGCAGACTCTTGCAAGCAAGGACGAAACGACAATCAACATCGACAGCGTCAGCAAGTCCGATCAGGCATCCTCAAGCGAGGCCGACATTGAGAAAAGCGCTGTTCTCCTCGGCGACTTTGGCGACGCCGAGAAAATTCCAGTCTCGACGTCCGAAACCCCTGTAGCGGACGCTGCAGAGGAAGCAGAAGAGCCCGAAACTCCGAAAAAGTCCCTCTGGGCGCTTGCCAAAGGCTACGCACCAGCATTACGACCGCATCTACTGTTCATTTTTCTCGCACTTCTTGGCTCGAGCGTGGTTGGCGGAGCCTTCTCCGGAGAGGCTGTGATCTTCGGAAACACCGTCGGCAGTCTGAATCCCTGCCATAGCGCAGATAGCATCCGGTCAAGAGGAAACTTCTTCGGGCTGATGTTCTTCATCCTCGCTATTATTGAGTTCTTCGCCAACGTGGTCAGTTGGTCTGGTTTTGGCTGGGTGTCTGAGAAGATCGTTTACGCGGTTCGGGTCTTGTCATTCAGGTCACTATTCGAGCAGGACCTGCAATGGCATCAGTCCGAGGGCCGCACACCAGCCTTGCTTCTGTCATATATTACCAGGGATGGCAATGCCTTGGCTGGCTTGAGCGGTTCGGTGATTGGCACGTTGTTTTCAATCAGTGTCAACCTCATTGCGGCGATCATTCTGACTCACATCATCGCCTGGAGGATCGCATTAGTCTGTCTGGCGCTGGTACCGCTTTTGCTTGGAGCCGGACTGATGGAGCTCCATGTGCTTGGGAAATTTGAGGAGCGTCACGAAAACGCGTACACAAAGTCTGTCGATATCGGCGTGGAAGCCATCACATCCATCAAGACCATCGCATCCCTCTCCCTAGAAGAGGAGACACTCCAAACCTATCGGCGATCGCTAAAGGGACCACGCAAAGAGACATTCAAGGTCACCGTGCACGCAAGCCTGTGGCAGGCAATGACCTACTTCCTCGGCAACCTGGTGAACGCGCTGGCATACTGGTGGGGTGCGAAGCAGATTATTGCAGGCAACTACACGCAAACCCAGTTCCTGATTGTGGTCTTCTCCCTGCTCGTCAGTGCACTCCTGTGGAGTCAAATGTTTGCTCTTGCACCGGAGCTCTCCAGCGCCCGCGCCGCAATGGCCCGGATCCTAAGTCTCATCGAAATCGGCTCGGACAAGATGCAAGGACACGTGCGCAGCCCTACCGCGCATGTTTTGAACGACCCCGAAGCGACAGCCGAGCCTAAGCCCGTCCCATCAAACCACCAAGCCTCAAGCGTGCAGCTCCGCGATGTCCATTTCGCATACCCCGCGCGACCGGACATCAAAGTACTCAACGGCCTGGGCATTGATATCCGGCCAGGCCAGTTCTGCGCGCTAGTGGGACCCAGTGGCGCAGGCAAATCAACCATCATCTCCCTCGTAGAACGGCTCTACACCCCCGAGTCCGGTGCTATCCTTGTCGACGGCGTCGACGTCACCAAACACCGCGACGTCTCCTTCCGTGACACCATGGCGCTAGTTCCCCAGGAGAGCGTCCTCTTCGAGGGCAGCATCGCGTTCAACATCGGTCTTGGAGCACGACCAGATCACGAAGCAACGATGGACGAAATCGTCGAGGCGTGCAAGCTCGCGAACATCCACGATGTGATTGAGTCCTTGCCGGACGGGTACCAGACGCTCTGTGGACCGAACGGGAGTCAGTTCTCTGGGGGTCAGAAGCAACGGCTGTCGATTGCCAGGGCGCTGGTTCGGAAACCGAAGCTGTTGATTCTGGATGAGTCGACGAGTGCGTTGGATGCGGAGTCGGAGAAGCTGTTGCAGGATGGGTTGGAGAAGGCTGCAAAGGGGATCACGGTCATTGCGATTGCGCATCGGTTGCATACGATCCGTAAGGCGGATGTGATTTTCTTGATTGAGGGGGGAAAGTGTGTGGATCGGGGGACGCATGAGGAGTTGCTGCAGAGGTCGGAGAGTTATAGAGCCAATGTTATGCATCAGACTGTGGCGTAGTTATTGATACATATTTAATCCTTACATAGACTTGATTCATCTTAATATACCATCGTTTGATAAGTGCTCTGCAATGAAGACATATAATCATGAATCAATCAACCACAAACTATCTATCCCCAGATCGTCACTGTATACTAAACAACTTGCTATCAAGCAACACCTCTTTACTCTGACCAGCCAACTCCAAAACCGCAGCAACCAATTCCCCCAGAACCTCGTCTACAAACACTACATCCCTCTCACTACCAACCACACCAACATGTATCTCTCCCTCCTTCACAAACGAAACAGCCTTGACCGGATACGCCGCATCCCCATGCGGATTTGCAATGTCCACCCGGCAAGTCCCCCCACCAAACGGCATCATTTCGAAATCCTCCCAGTCCTGATGATGCACGATCGAATCAAAGCATTTCCTTCCTGAGCCCCACCCCGCGAGCTTAGCGATCTTCTCAAAGCCGAGGAAGTCATGGGCCGCAGACTCGGCAGACTGCGTCTGGACGAAGTTGAGTAAGTCGCTTGCGGTCCAGTCGGGCTTGAAGGGGACCCGGACGGGGGTGAGCTGGTAGCAGGGGCCCATGACGTTCTCGGCGTTGGGGATGTCGAGGGTGCGGCCGGAGGTGACGCTGCCGAAGGTGACGTCTGGTGTTTGGAGACGGCAAGCAAGGACCATGGCCCAGGCTGCTGTGAGGAGGTTTGCGGTGGTGATTTCCTTGAGGGGATGAATGTTGACGGGGCGGGTGTGGAAGATTGCTTTGTCGGTGGGATCGGAGGAGGGTATGTCGAGAGTCGAGAGTGAGGAGTCGGAGAGGAGGTTGCGCCAGTAGGTCGTTGCTTTGCTTTGGATTGGCTCTTCGCTGGTCTGGGCCATGTACAAGGAGAACGGGGAGAAGGTGGCGAGCTGGGTGCCGGTGTATAGGGCGTCTAGGTCTTGGAGTAACCTGGGCAGGGAGACGCCATCGTATTGGGCGTGGGATAAGCCTATGACGAGGCAGGATTCGCCGTTGTTTCCCTCGACGTAGAAAAGTCGGAGGAATGGACATCCTAACTGGAAGTTGGATTCGATGTCCTCCCTGCAGAGGCTGGCGACGTATTGATCGAGCTGCTTGTCAGCCTTGTGTGCGCGCACAGGAATTTCCAACTCATTTAAGACAACCTGCAAGAAGCTGGATTCGTGTGATATAAAGACGGTACGGAGAATCTCGTGCGTCTTAACCAGGTCGCTGCACGAACGGAACAACTGCTCTCTGTCAACGCTGTTGTCAAAGTACAGCATTGTATACTGGATCGACGTCCTCGGCGGCTGAATGGTTGCACTGATATCCAGAGCCTGGGAGTCGGTCACCGGCAACACGTCTCGAATGGGCCACTTTTGGTCCCCAAGCTGTGGTCGGACAGTGTCGGTTAGGAACTGCTGAACGTCTGGGAGACGGAGCGTCGAAAATGGCTGATATGAGTTGACCTTCTCTGTTGAGCGTTCATCCACCTTCAACACTCTGGCAGCGTCGCCGAGACGCATGTGTCGGAAGATATCAGCCACGGACAAGCTGTGGCCTTGCGCTCGGAGACTCGACACTAGCTTCATTGCAAGTACGGAATCACCACCGCGCCGGAAGAAATTGTCGTCCACGTCGATCTGCTCCGGATCGACACGAAGCACTTTGGCCCATGCAGACCGCAGAATGCTTTCTGAAGCTGATAGGTGGTTTTGGATTGTAGCCTTGGTCCAAGCGTTTCTCAAACCATCACGAAGCTGGTTGAGGGTTTGTGGAGTAACCTGAGAGGCGATCTGATTGAGCAAACTGTGGTCGATATCGCCCATCATATTGGGCAGTTTCTCTACCACGATGTAAGCGGACGGTGCCATATACGACGGAAGCGAGTCTCGCATGTATTTGTCCAGCTTTTTCAACGCTGCAGCAAGACTGCCCGGGATCATCGCGCAAATTGTGGTCTGGAAGGCTTGACCTGGCGAGTCGCACACTATCTCGCGCTTCTCCGACAGGAGCTCAATACAGGCTTCCTCCGCAGCCGGTTGCTCAATGAGCATAACCAGCTCCTGGTCGGATGAGGATCGCACTACAGTAGCAGCGGCACTGATTGTCGACGGAAGATGTTCTGCGAGATACCTTTCAATCTCTGTGATATCCACTGCATGTCCTTGAACAGGAACAACATTCTCCTTCCGACCAACAAACACTAAACTGCCGTCTTCTCGCAACTGAACCATGTCGCCGGTTGCTTGCACTCTGCCAGTTCGGCCAGCGCAGGTAGAGCTTCCAGCCACAAGCCAGGCAGGGGAATCAACCGTGTCACCAGAAAGGAGGGCTCCTTCAAGCCAGAGCTCACCAACACAGCCGATAGGCGAGAGGAGGGACGGGTTTCGAGGGTTACAAACCCAAGGAACAATCGCGGGAGGATAGCTTGAACCAGGCTTTGTGCTTGCATTCGCACGAAACCTACTGGTTGCTTCGTCCAGAGACAAAGGTGGACTCCGATTCCATTGCCAGATCTGGTTCAACTCGGCTTCGGGGAGACACGAGATCTCGTCAACCCTCCGGGAAAGACCTTTACTCAACTGCGAGCAAGCGGTCTCAAGCTGGGCAAGCATCCGTTCCATCTGCCTGATCTCAATCAAGCTGCTGTCAAAGCTTGCGCAAACCCGGAAACCACCCTTGCGAATCCCGCAAGCCAGCATCAGCGGATACGGGTTGAAATGCAGCGCTTCAAGAACCACGTCCCCTCTCTCAACGCCCAGTTCGCTGCCGACATACTCTGGTTCAGGCTGGATGACCAGACCAGTACCAGTTTCGCACGCGTGTTGCGCATCTTGGCTAACCTTGCGGATGTTCTGCATGCCCAAATGCTGGTATGGGGTACGAGCCAAAACACTCTGCTGCACGGCTTGCAGGTAGGACTCCACAGTACTTCCCCGGTGAATGCGCACGCGGATGGGGACCGTTGCAATTAATGGTCCAACAATGCTTTCGACTCCAGGTAGTGGGATGTCGCGACCTGTGAGGGTCTCGCCGAACACGATATCGTCGCTTCCGGTGTATTGGGACGCGACGAGCGCCCAGGCGCCGCGAATCAATGTCGCCATGGTAAATGGTGATCCGGAACTGGTATCAAGAGAGACTTGACGCTCGACTAGGGCGTCCGGGGTAGGCATGAAGTCTCTGGAGGGTAGACGCGGGAATTGAGGCCCGACGGCACCTTTCAGCTCCCGGCGCCAGAATTCCTGCACTGCGGCGTCATCCGAGTCGCGCACGTATTTGACAAAGTCTCGCATCTGCGTCATTACCTCGACTGGCTGCCCTTGCAGGGCGTCGCTGACTTTCTTGAGGATGATCGGCTCTGACCACCCATCGTACAGGACGTGGTGAATAGTCCAAACCATGTATCGCTTGCCGTCGGCTGAGTCTTCAACGATGGCGTAACGGGCCAGCCTCTCTCCGAGATTCATCTTTTCGGTTCGGTCTTTCTCTAGGTATTCCGCTAGACTTGAGGCTTGCGTCCAGGAAACGCTCTTCTTGAGTACAACTTGCTGAAGACCAGGCTCTTGCAACTGGGCCACTCGTGTCCGTAGGATGGGGAGTGCGGCAACCACGTCCTCCCACGCCTTCCTCCAGGCGTCGAGGTCGATATGCGACGGGATACATAGAACTCTCTGTGCCACGTAGGGCTTGACTGACTTGAGCGAGAAAGTGAAAAGAGACTCCTGTGTTGGCGTACAGGGGTAGATGTCCTCAATATCTGCTGGGACAACTCCGCAGGGCTCTGCTGCCTCTACGCAGGCACTCTGGACATCGGACGTGATCATTGAGAATGCCGGGACTTCCCTTTGCACGTCGACGTCGCAAATACGAACAACGCTGGCCATGGCTGACAGGGTAGGATTGCTAAACATGCTGGTGACACTGAGGTCGAGACCCTGGGACCGACATACAGAGACCAGTTTCATGGCTGTGAGGGAGTCTCCACCCAGAGCGAAGAAGTTGTCCTGTAGACGAATAGAATCCGCTCGGAGCTTCAACGTCTGGCTCCATGCCTGTCGCAAGCGTCGCTCCAGATCACTCAGCTCCCGAGTTGCAGTGTTCGTAGCATCCTGGTCCAGCTGGCGCAGGTCAACAGTTGCACCAAACTGCCTCAGTCTCTTGCGGTCTGTTTTGCCCGAAATCAACGTAGGGATGTGGTTGATAGGGATATACGCCGTTGGCACCATATATCGAGGCAATACCTTTGCCAGCTCCGCATCGGCTTCTGACAGCGCCCTTCGCAGCTCATCGGGAAGCTCTGCCGCCTCAAGTTCGGTATGGTCATGTCCCTTGGTCGTCTGAGCAGCAACAAACGCCACCAGCGTCGGTTGTCCCCCAGACCCTTGGGGTACAATCACCTCGGCGATCACAGTCGTCTCCGAGGGCAATCTGGCTCTCAATTGGCTTTCGATCTCCCCGAGCTCTACCCGTTGTCCTCGCAATTTGACTTGGGTATCCTTGCGTCCCACGAACACAATACCGCCTGACCCATCCGGGTCATATCGACCCAGATCACCGGTCTTGTACAGACGGCCCCGACGACCGTGGTAACCCTTGTGGCCCGCAATCAACCAAGAGGGGTCTTCAATAAACGCTGCCGCAGTTTTCTCCGGATTATTCAGGTAGCCCTGTCCTACTATGGGACCTTCTACCAGCAGCTCTCCTACCGCGCCGACAGGCACGAGAGACTCATGGTCATTAGGGTCGACTATCCAGATTACTGCCCCATTACCAGGGCCAATGGAGATATAGTCTCTCCCCGTTGCCGCGCTACTATTCACTGTACATCCAATCGTGCATTCGCAGGGACCGTAGCCGATAATAATCCTGGTGTCCTGACCCCAGAGATTGACATCTCTCGCTGAGACGGCCTCTCCTCCAAGGCCAAGGCCACTGAGCGAGGATATTACATCTGCGTCTAGAATACGGGCGACCGAAGGCGTCAGGCCCGCATAGTTGACTTTCATCCGCCGTATCACGCCATTGATGTCGTTCAGGCGGTCTTCGTCGGATGGAATGCACAGACAGCCACCGTTGCCCAGGGTCAGAAGCATACTGTCGATGCTGACGTCGAAGGCGTAGGAGGCAAAGTCGAGAACGCGGGAATCCTCCGTGTAGCCGACAGCATTGGCTCGGGGAATAGCACTACTGGTGTAGGTTTCGTGGGATATTTTGACTCCTTTCGGAGTACCTGTGCTGCCGGATGTAAAGATTATGTACATCAGGGCGGAGGAGGGAACCGTTGGTAGGGGTATGGTGTTCTGTTCGGCGGACAGACTGCTGAACGTGTTTTCCTCCACGACGAGCACTTTTGCATTGGGTATGATCTCCGTCGCCAGGTTGTACTGGCCCCGAGATGAAACGATCATCTTCGCGCCGACCTGTTGGGTCATGTTCTGCAGTCGCGCAAGCGGAAGCGTCGGGTCCATTAGTACAAACGTCGCGCCAGCTTTCATTACGGCCAGAACCGCGACGACCGTCCATCTGGATTTCTCAAAGCAGACTGGTAAGACATCATGCAGCCCGACTCCCATCTCTATAAGTGAGCGCGCGACTAATGATGAATACTGATCAATCTGCCTGTATGTCAGGCTGCCGTCCCAGGATGCGATTGCTTCTTTGTCGGGGAACTTCTGAGCCTGATCGGAGATTATCTCGTGCATGCAGAAATTATACGTAGGTGGCAGGTCGTGATTCCAGCGCCATATCTCGTCGAGATCGGATGTGGTAGGTCGAAGGCAGTCTTGGATGGAGGCATCAGAATTGGAAATGCACAGCCTAACCGTGTCGATGAGGGTCCTGACGTATCGCGTCACTGTAAACGGCAACATATTCTCAGAGTGCCATGTCGGACGAATCTTGGGCAACCCATTCTCGAAAGAGACTTCTAGGTGAAGTAGCCCCTTTGTTACTGCGGTCAGCTAACTTCTGGTATTCAACATCCACGCATTGACTCACTTCATCTTGTGCTCCGTCTGACGTCTGGAAAAGAGAGCCAGTGCTCAGAAGCAGAGATGCTGGCGCCGACGAACTCGATGCATCTGCAGCAATATGCCGAGAGACAGCTGCCGCAGTTTCCTTGACCCTACTTTGTAATCCCGCCACTACTTCATTCATAGCCAGATATCTAGGTACCGGCTCCTCTTCTGGATACCTATATGCCCATTCATACCGAATTTGGCCGCCTTCTCGTGTCCGCAGGATCGCAATGAGCCAGGATAAAAGCACGATTTCGTCTCTCATGCCTGTGGGACTCGAGGCCTCGTCGGATGCAAGGCCCGTGAACTCAAATGATTCGACGCCATTGCAATTCAACCGGGCTGCCGTTAAGTCATATGACTGATTGCAGTGGTATTTCTGATTGTGAATGTCATCTTGCTGTATTGAACCCATTGTCCACCTGTTCTAGTCTTGGATCCTGGAGTGTATCTTCCTGGGAACGGGAGATGTTTGCGATGGATGACTAAAGTGATTTGACATGCGTTATATAAAGCAGGGCCCAGGCTATTGGCATTTTTCCACCGATGAACGGCCGGAGACACTGTGTAAAGCAGTCTACAAATCTACCGAGATCGCCGTGACCGTGACCCGATGGATACCCACGTTGTCTTCTATGGAGGGGAACGAGCATGTATCCCTTTGTGCAAACAAGTGGACAGGACCCATATAAACCAGGTAATATCATCCTGGTTCACTGAGTACAAAAACAACGCAGCGTACGGTTGGGTCTTTTCCAGACCAGTGGGGCTGAATATTCGGCTCGAGCATCATACTGGCCTTGCGAGATGGAGGGGTAACTGTTATCTGATCGCACTAAAACATTCTCAACCATCTAATAGCCATTTTGAACAAGCCTGGCTTGCGCAATACTTCATTATCTGACTGGTGCTTGGTGATATTACGGGTCGAGTGGGTAAGCATACATACAGTATTACCCGAATACATAATACACGTCACGTATGCTATTACATCCTCGTACGAAACGAGGTACCAATACATTCAGTACCCTCTATTCATGACCAATGTTCCCTACGCGAGCTACCTTTGATACAGATGGGCTGTATAAAATGGCGCACTTAGCTGTATTCCTTCATCGCGGCACAATTTACAACCACCTGTCAACAGTTTCATAACTTGGACGGCCTCCACCGTGGCTTTCGCTTCTCCACAAATGCTCGTACTCCCTCGTGGAAATTTTCGCCAGCCATGAGCTTTGCATACCACCGGTCAACCAGCGCACTGCTAGCCTCTTCCACACTGGCTATTTCCCACCCGTAATGCAGCCCTTCCATCGTAACACGCACACTGTCCGGACTATTCCTAGAAATGGCGGTTGCAATCTCCACCGCCGTCGCCAATAACCGGCCATGCTCCACCACGCGATTCACCAGCCCCCAACGCTCGAGCTGGGACGCAGAAAAGCTCAACCCACTCAGAGCGATCTCGGCTGCTCGCTGTTTTCCCAGCACGCGGACCAGCCGAGGTAGCGAGCCTGCGACGGCGGCAATTCCTCGCTGCACTTCGGGGAGACCAAATGTGGCGTTTTCGCTGGCCACCACGATATCGCAGTTGGCTACCATCTCGAAACCGCCTCCGAGACAGTATCCGTTGACGGCAGCGATGATTGGTTTGTTGCTTCGTCGGCGAGGGAGGCCGGCTAACCCGGGGGCTGTCATTTCGTTGGTGATACCGCGCGCGTTGAGGTCGTTCCATTCTATGGGATGTTTTGTCAGTTGGTTTCAATCGAATAGAGATGAGAGGAGTGTACCCTTGAGGTCAGCGCCCGCACAAAAGGACTCGCCCGTGCCGGTAATAATGGCCACATGTAGAGCAGGCTGTGTGTCGAACCATGTCCATAGGCGTTGTATCTCGGCGCTCGTGGCGAGGGATATGCAATTCCGTTTCTCTGGACGGTTGAGTGTGAGGAGGAGAATGTGAGGTGTTGGAAACGAGACGAGGCATCCTTGTACTGTTGGGTGTGCTTCTGTTGACATTGCTGATGTCTGCAGGATCCGAGATCTTAGCAACGTAAGTATACAGTCTGAGACCGGATTTATGGCGATTTAAGCACTCCGTTAACGCTTCTCAATGAGGAATAGTGTTCTTATACTCTTGTCCATAGGGATCAAGTAATTTAAGTCATATTGGGGGCTGAATTTATAGGATTATGCCGGATGGTCGGTATCGTCTAGACTCCTGTCTCCACTCTCTACCGCGGCCTCTGAATATCCCTCGGTCATGTCTTACCTATATGTACTTGTCCTACGTCTTTTCTGCTTGGAGAAGAATCATCTTACTCACAGACTCATTGCGCGATGACGACTCAAAGCAGCATCGAGGTTCCTCAAATCAATATGACCACTGCCGAACCAACCTCGGCCAACAACCGGACATATCCCTCGGTCAAACTTCCTCATCCATATCTCACCAGTTATGCGATCCATGTTGTTTCTGAATCCACACCCCGGGTGCTTCAATTGCGACTACATGACGATCAGAAGGGACAGGCGCTCCCAGAGCCTCTGCACTCGGCCTCGTTGACCTACACAGACATTTCCTTTGACGAGACCGCCCAGAATATCCCAGATAACGACAATAGCCCATGGGCGCGCAGTCGCAGAGCTCCCGGAACCTCCTTCCACTGGACTGGCCAGGAGCCACCGACCCTGGGACAGATCTGGAATGTCATCCACGCCCTCTTCCTGACATATCCCCAACACGAGATTGTCCGCTTGGATCTGAATGGGTCTGACAAGGAAATCATCCGTGAGGAATGCCTGCGCACTGGGCTGGTCGTTCCCTTCCCTTCTCCTCGAGTTCCCTTCGGTACTGAGAACCAGCCCTCCGAAACCGACACACTCATTCTACTACGCTCCGCCTTCTGGCAAGGAGCCGGGTCACCGGTTGGACCACGTCCGATATGGGCCGTCGACCACGGAACTCACGGCCTGCTTCGACGATCGGGAAGCTCCTATCCCCCTCTCGCTCAAAACTATGAGTTCTCCATGAAGTTCCCCAGCGAGAGAATCTACACCCGGCACCCTATCCGCCCTCAGAAACCCACCCCAGGCTCACTAGTCTACAGCCGCTACATCCCACACCTGGACCAGCATTTCTCACTCATGGCGGTCGACTGGCAAAACGAAGAGCACCTGCAACTCTTCCACAAATGGCAGAACGACCCGCGCGTCGCCAAGGGATGGAACGAGACCGGCGACCTGGAGCACCACCGCAAATACCTGCGCCAGCTCCACGAAGACAAGCACGTCCTGTGTTTATTCGGACGGTTCGACGAGCTTCCATTCTCCTATTTCGAAGTATATTGGGCAAAGGAGGACCACTACGGAGCACACTACGACGCCGGCGACTATGATCGCGGCCGGCATTCGCTCGTCGGCGAGTCCAGCGTCCGCGGCGCGTACAGAGTCAACGCGTGGTGGTCTAGCGTGATCCACTATATTTTCCTAGATGAGCCGCGGACGATGTGTGTTGTTGGGGAACCCAAGGCAACGAATACCACTGTCCTGTCGTATGAGAATGCGCATGGCCTGACGGTCCAGAAATACGTGGATCTGGGCCATAAGCGATCGGTCCATGTGTATTGCAGCCGGGAGAAATGGTTTCAGCTGTGTCCACTTTTCTGGGATGGGAGGGAAAGACCGCTGGAGAGTTCGGATCGGATGGCGTGGGATGCGAAGCTGTAATTACTAGGCTTAATTTAATTTTCTTTTAATGTAAAACGAGATAATTGTATCCTGAGGAAGGTACTTCAGTGTAGGAACTAGAGTGTGATAAGACTCAAACACCACCAATGACTGGTCCAGGCTCATGTGCAGCTTGTAATAATCTAGACCGTATTATCAATCTAATCAGATATTAAGCCGAGTCCACAGCCATTCCTGTGGAGCTATGACTGTCAGCCCTGCCAGCTAACCGAGCTCGCCCGATCTCATTCGGTCTCGGACCAAGTCTCTCTGTGTAGCAAGGATCGCCCGTCCTGGTCCTTCCAGCAGAATTTTGTTCCCCCCTTTCCATCTACTTGCAGAATCCTCGCTTAGTTGGGCATTTTTAGGCGAAATACTGGTTTTCCCCACACAGTGAGGCTTTCCATGGCACACAGATTAGCGTTTTCATACAGTATACGGAGTACTATTGTGGGAAGAGTACAGGCACATTCCCAGGTTCAGTCATAGTGCAAAGTTATCTGATCCGAAGCCAGTGGGCCGTACACCGGAATTGCCTGATGGAAATAGCGCACATTACACTGTTTTCTCCCATTGGCAGCCCGGTAGGGCCTGACCTCCTTGGTTGGATACGTAGAGTGCTCCATAGTTGGATCAGATAAGACTTGGCTTGTAATGTCCAGTCGAATTACGGTATGGTAAGATTACCCGTCAAGCTTACGGTACAATACTTTGTGTTTAAACATTGTGAGAGATACAGGGGAACTCGTCTATTGAACCAGCTTAAGTCACAAGCCTAGGCCAAGGTTAAGAAGCTCACTGTGCATGTACCTGTGCTTTCTGCTGTTCTTGGCCTATAATGATGGAATCGATCATACCTACGGAGTACCGCACCTATGTCGCGACGAAGACCTAGTGTCACATCATGAAACCATGGTCCCTGACTCTTCCTTTTCCTCTGTAGAACTACTCGTAAAGAAGTTCGATGCTGCTACTTACGTCTAATTCCTCAACAAAACATTGTCACTCGAACTGTGTGAGAACCGAGAAGTTTTCAGTGTGCGAAACTGGCGTTTACTCGGTCTAACCCGAAGCAGGGGTTGTAGCCGAACAACATCTAATCAGATCCGCTTTGTCTTGTTCCAAGAAATCTAATCAGATCTAGTCCTTCTGGCACTTGTTAGCGAGCCTGGTGTACGTAACTGGTTCCTAGCTAACTCCACTTGTTATGTCTTTTATGACCAAGGTAGCAGGTATTAGACCAAGTAATGTATTGTGGAGAATGTATCTGTATTATGGAAAGGTCCCACTATGTATCGTATGTTAGATTGATAACGGGCTTCAGCTCCGTGCCAACCCCATCAGACTGCAGCAGATGAGACACGGAGACAAACGGGGACCCGCAGTGCCGATCTCGGACATTTATCAGATTGGACGAGGGGCATGGCACCAATGCATTGCTGGATACGCTTTCTACTGTTCCCTGCAGGTTTTCTTCTCCATCCCAGCTTCAACCACAATCAAAACGTCCAATTGCTGCTCTATACACATTCGATATGTACTCAAAATTCTGGCCCAAGGGCGGTCTGCCAGGCATTCTACACCACTACGTACGTTCCCTCCCTTCGCACGGCGCAACAGACAGACTAACAGACCTGCAATTTAGACAGAAACCCTCGTCACATTCGAATACACCACAACCACCACCCGCAAACCACACAGTCTCCTCTTCGTCGGCGGTCTCGGCGATGGCCTAGCAACAACATCCTACCTGGCGGATCTCGCTCACGCCCTCCAACCAACGGAATGGTCCCTCTTCACCCTGACCCTGACCTCCTCCTATCAATCCTGGGGACTGGGACACCTCGACCGAGACACCAACGAGATCGCACAGTGTCTGAAGTACATCAAGGAGTACAAGGCAGATAAATTCGGCGGCAGCGCCAGCGGCGGGAAGATCGTCCTCATGGGCCATTCAACAGGCAGCCAGTGCGTACTGCACTACCTGTCCCGACCAAATCCGCACACGCACACCCCCGCCTTCGACCCCTCCCTCGAGCATATCGAGCGAATGCCGCTCGACGGGGCGATAATGCAGGCCCCTGTGTCGGATCGGGAAGCGATCCAGTGGGTTCTTGCCGAGGGGCTGGGAGATAGGACGCCGGCGGAGATCCGGCCTGTGTTTGAGAAGTTGACTATCATGGCGAGGGAGGCTGCTCGCGACGCGGAGGCTGGCACTGATGTTCTGCTGCCGTTGGCGATGACTTCGCTGGTATACCCGGCTCATACGCCGCTGAGTGCGCGGCGGTTCCTGAGTCTGACGAGTCCTGAGAGTCCGCTGTCGCCGAGTGAGGATGATTTGTTTAGTTCGGATCTGAGCGATGAGCAGTTGGGGAAGACGTTCGGGATGATTAGAGAGCAAGGGCTGCTGAGGGGGAAACTGATGGTGTTGTTTTCTGGGGCGGACCAGTCGGTTCCTGCCTGGGTTGACAAGGAGGGGTTACTGTCTAGGTGGGGAAAGGCCACAGATCATAATGGGGAAGCCGAGATATGGGACGAAAACAGTGGTATAATACCGAATGCGTCTCATGCGTTGAGTAATGATGATCAGGCTGAACCTCGGAACTTTCTGGTTGACAAGGTACTGAGATATCTTTCGACTGTAGTGAAAGCTTAGGGATAAGTGTTGTAATATATAAAATAAGAAGAAATACAAGACGTTTAGGACATCCAAAGTGCAAGTAGCGGAGATTGAGACGATGCATAGGCACTTCGAAATGGGACATGGATTTTGGAAATGATATTTTCAGCTCAATACAGCCGTACCCCGACTCGAGTAACATCATTTGAACAAAACAAAAGTCTGCAGAGGGGTCATAGCGGCAACTTCAGACTGCCGACCTGATAACTCGAGCAGGACTTCCCACTGCGATACTGTACGGCGGGATATCTCTCTTGACCACGGAGCCAGCACCGATGGAGCACCCTGATCCAATGGTCACCCCAGCCAAGATAGTCACATTCGCTCCAATCCAGCAATCATCACCGATAATGACTTCCCTGGTGAACTCCATTCCTCGATGTGTGCGACGTGCTTCGATCTTCGTCTCATGCTCGCCCGTGATGATGTTTACATTCGGGCCAATCTCCACGTTGTTTCCGACGGTGACCAGTCCACAGTCCAGGACAGTCAAACTGCTCTATCAGCTTCATCCGGTATCGTTTGTTGGATGCACGACTTACTTGAAGTTCGCATAAAAACCATCTCCAACACTGATGTTACATCCATAGTCCACAAAGAGAGGAGGCTCGATATAGATTCCCCTTCCTGCCCGGCCAAACAACTTTCTTAATGTCACCTCCCTCTGCGCAACGGTCTCAGAGAACGGCACATCGGGTTTAGGAGGAGCATTGAACTCCGACATTAGGAAGCGCGCCTTGGTGCGACCCTCTATGAGCTCCGATGCGAGGGGACTATATCTGTACAGCGGCTTAGCAGTGGTTCGGTGTTCTGAGCGATGTCCTTACAGTATCCCTGATATCATCTTCTCATATTCCTCGCCCCAGCAGACACCTTGAAGGCTTTTGGCCTTTTCGATGATCTGGTTGTCTTTCTCTGTTTTGGGGATCATTGTGATTGTAAGAGCTTGCGAGTCCGGAGTTTTGAGGTATGTTGGTTACGCTGGATTGTCGGGATTTATATACCAATGTCGCTGTCATTGTTTGTATAGGTTGAGATAAGCTTGTCTGGTGACCACTTCTCATCTGTGCTATACTCGTCGGTTTAGACCTACAGCGAGAAGTAGGATACATGCACCAATAGGACCCCTTCCAGTGGGTGCCAGAATACGAGCACATGAAGCTCTCCTTTCATGGCGGGGAAGTCGGCCCTAAATTCCGGAGACACATATCAGACCTAGACATACCATGAATGAACATTGTTGCAATGCCATGCCAATGTCCACCAGTAGTGGAACGAAGGTATAGATGCAATCCATGTGTCAAGGCCGAAGTTTACCCGCAGGGCAAGACATATAATCATGAGATCAATGAGATGCGGCATCTGAGCAACGCAGTGAGTCAAAGAAACCTAATCAAAATATGGGAATGGAGATGTCTATGATGAAATACGAGAATTTGGAACAAACATTACATATCCTTGAATCAAAGGAGTGGTAGGTGTTGATGGTTGCAAGGAGTGAAGAGGGAATCCCAAAGAGATCTTCATGTATTTAAATTATGAGATTTTGCAGCAAGAAATCCTCGATGGTCTAACGGTCATGATTTCCGCTTGTCACTCAATAGAGAACGAGCGCGGGAGACCAGGGTTCGACTCCCTGTCGGGGAGATTTCTTTTGCCCTTTTCATTTTTGTCCCTCCTCCACATCCATAAACTTTTCACCCGTGTTAATTTCACCCCACTTTAGCTTAATTTTTCTCCTGCAGCAACTAGGTGGTCGCTCATCAGAGCAGCTGCAAACCGAATCTACTGGCAAACAAGATACCGCATCAGAATATTCTATATTCTTCGATCTGAGAGAGGCACACAGGTCAAGTCAACAGGTCCCTGAGCTCCACTCCAAGCCTGAGGCTGAATCTCGACCTAAAATTAGGACACTCCCAATTTCGGAAGGGGACCCAAAGTGGACTAGAGCCGGAGATGCCGACGCCGAATTACCGATGGTCCCTGAATCATGCTGCATCTTTCCATGGGATTTCAGAACTTGGATAAAAGTCCTGTGACGGAAGGTGCTGTATGAACCACAATTGACGACGTGTCAGACGGTTAGTTCATTTGAAGACTGTCTCGCAGCTCATAATTGGATCAAATGCATCTCAATCCCGTAGTTTCAGCTTCTTCTCTAGTCAGCTATCGCTTAGTCTAATCATTAGGCCTAAACTCAGTTTCCATGGGCCCAGGTCTAGATTGCCTAAAGCCAGACTTATAATACTACTCAGTCCCCTGCGTTGTCAACATTACCTCCACTTTCGTCTCAGACAACTCCTGTCCTTTCGATAATTCGATCACTCCTTTGAATAGTCACTCGTTAATGTATTACTTCGCATCTGATACCCCCTCTTCTATGAACCCCTCCAGCAAAATGAAATTCCTCCTCCTTCTAGCGACAACCCTCGCCTCCACCGTCTACGCTCGCACCGACCTGAAAGGCTGTATCTCCTCCCAAACCCACAACCAATGGAACGAAGCCAGCATGATCTGGTACGTCCCCGGCACAGGCGAAATCTGCGACATCCCCGACTGCGGCGGCGGTCGCGCCCCGCCCAAGCATGATAATCCCGCTTGTCCGGGGCAGTACACCGGTACCGCGACCTACGAGCCGAGCTATCTCCCCGGGTATGGGCCGGGTGCGGCTGCGTCTACGCCCACGCTTGCTGCGACGGCGAGTGCGTCGACTACGGGGGACGCGATGACCACAACGTCGAGCGAGGCGAGTAGTCTGTTGATTACCGCTGCGCCGAGTATGACTGCCAGTGCGACGGCGACGATGAAGACGAGTGTCAAGGCAGGAAACTCGTCTAGTGTGGCTTCGACGACGACTAGTTCTGCTGGTGCTACTGGGACAGGGAACGGTGCGGGGATTCTCGAGTTGAATGTGGTTGGGGCTGTGGCTGCTGCTGCTTTGGCTGTCGCGGCTTTGTAAGTAGTATGATCGAGGATAAGAGGTGTATAATACTTTGGATACTCAGGAAGCACATCAATAATGTCCATCTGCAAGAGCTTGGATGAATCGTAACTGCTTCCGTCGCGGTGGGTGGTCCTCGACGAGGCTGTTATCGGCGCCTTAGACTGGTGAGCTCAGAGTCAACTGCTTACTATCCCAACGCGGAGGAGCGGAAGTCTGACTTTAATCTGAACTGGATCAGCGAGTAGAGAGCCTTGTTGCGTAGGCAACACACTGTTGCTGATGAAGCCCGGTAAAGGGCCTGGTGCTCTTGCTGAGCATGATTCCATCCATAAGACACAGAGCGGCCTGGGTAGCATCAGGCATTAATACACCTAAGAACAAAAGTACAAAATGGACTGTGGAAGTGTCTTTTTGTCCTTGTTGGTAAGTGATGCATCGACTTGTCAGAAGGATGAGCGCTCGCTGGGACGGTTCCAGGTTTGGAGCCATGTCGTGGACCTGGTGCTTGTGAGATTTGAGCTCGACGAAGCAGGAGTAGTAATTGATGGCGTTTTGGATGGTTAATGTGGTTGTGTCGATTCCAGCAAGCAATAGATATTTTCCTCAGCTGCGCTTCTAAACCAGACACTCCATCGACAACTCACAACTCGCTCTTACTGGTTGGATTAATAAAGACAAAGGTACGAGATCAAATCAGGGCAAGGTACTTTTTCTCAATCAAAACAAATTCATTAACTTTTATCTATATACAATCATTTAGATCAATCAAGAGCGAAACGATCCCAGAACATCACCCACGGGCGCCTCAGCATTCTCCATGACCTTAGCCAACAACTTCCCAATCACCTGTGTCTCCTCCTGTACTTGTTCCTTCTCATAAACACGTTTGTCAAAGGCAAATTTGAGCTTATACTCATTTACATCCGCTGTCTTGACAACCTCAAACACTACCGCATATGGCTGCGGCATCGTCACTTGAGACTTGGCCATCACAATCCACTTCTGATACTGCTTCGCTGTCGCAGGGGCCGGCTCAAACGGCTGGAAGAGGAAGAGGGTCTTGTTCGAGAATCCTTCACGCGTCGTTTCACAGGCTTCGTGAATCTCATCCACACCGACCGTACTGTTTTCGGTGTACTGCCAGAATTCATCCTGGGTTTGACGCAGGAATTCTGACACAGGCATTGAGGGGTCCACTTTCGACCGCATGGGAAGGAAGTTTGCACAGGTGCCGTTGATGGTTTGAGGGTCAGGCAGATCAATGTTGCGACCTGTGTAGAGGTAGTCGAAGGCGACGTCGCCTTGGTTGCTGCGCAGCGCCAGCCAGAGCTGGAAGATGGACTGGAAGATGATGGAGACAGTGGCACCGGTGGACTTAGCGAACGCATCAAATTCAAGGTTGATGGTGTGGACATGCACAGAGTTGATGCGTGGTTCGGTGGCACTGCTGCTGGGGAATTCGAAGGCAATAGGGCGCTTCTCAGATTGCTTCCAGAACGACAGCGTGCGGGACTTGTCCATCTGCCAGATGTAGAATGCAAAGTCTTTGAATGGAGTGAAGCGTTCCACAGGAACATTGTCTTGGTAAGCCTCAAAGTGCTCGCCAAATATGCGGAGAAGCGTTCCGTCGTACAGGCCATGGTCGAGCTTGGTGACAATTTCGGTATCGCCTGTCGACAAATGGAGAATGGCGTAGCGAATAAAGGGCTTGCCAAACACAAACCGGTAGTCGTCAAGAGACTTGATGATTTGTTGTCTCTGCTCATCGCTGACGTCTTCATAGATCTCGACCACGGGAGTTGCGTCGCGGAGAACAACACCATACCACTTTCCGTGACAGCGAGTAAAGGTCGTGCGTAGAATCTCGTTGGTCGTTGTCAGCTGCCGAACGAGGTCAATCCATTGTCTCCCTTCAAAGTCACGGCCGACTTTCCGGACTGTCATCAGACTCCACAAGGCCTCGGGATGAGCACCCTGGGTCAGGAACTCGGCCTGTCCCGGCGGGCAAGGATAGATGTACTCATACTCAGTCGCTTGTAGGCCAGCGGCAGAGATAGCAGCATCAATATCCGAGGGAGGAGTGAAAGTCTTCTGTTGAATCTGTTGTGCTTCGTCCGACTCGCCCTTCAGCTGGTCGGCCATTGCACCAAGGCTAGTGTATTTGAGCACATCTCGCACGGAGATCTTGAGTTGCTTGCGTCTGAGCCAGCTGACGAGATTGATGGCGGCAATGGAATCGCCGCCGAGGCTGAGGAAGTCGGCTTCCAAACCAAATTCATCGTCGGCAAGCTGCAGTGTTTCGATCCATCCTTGCTGCAGCACCTTTTGCGTCTCAGACACCAGAGGGATAACCGCACCCTTTGACTGCGCGGCGCCGACCTTGTCAAATGAGAACTTGGTCAGTTCGCCCTGACTCAGCGACTGCACAATCGCCTTGAGCTGCTTGCGGTTGGCCTTGCCGGAGGGAAGTCTCGGGAGCGACGAGAGAGGGACGATTGCCTTAGGAATCATGTATGGAGTAAGGCCAGTGAGCTTGGCTCGGACACGCTGCACATTCTCAGCAAAACCATCCAGCGGAAGAATCTCGCCCGGCTTTTCAGAAGAAGCACCATCGAAAACGGCGACCGCAACAAGATGAGCAGTGCTCTTCTGCTTCCAGACGGTCAACACACAGTCCTTGATCTCACCAATCCGCAAGAAGGCCTGTTCTATCTCTCCCAGTTCGATTCGATGACCGTTGATCTTAACCTGGTCGTCCTTGCGGCCCAAGCACTCAATGTCCCCGTTCGGGAGATAGCGGGCCAAGTCACCACTGCGGTATAGGCGTCGGCCGTTGAGCACTTCACTCTCGACGAAAGCGGCATTGGTAATATCGGGCTTCTTGAAATACCCTTGCGCGAGCTGCGGCCCGAAGAAGCACAGCTCTCCGACAGCGCCGTAAGGAACTGGACGGACTCCATCTGCTTCGAGGACGATGGCACCTACAGACGCAAGGGGCCTGCCAATATTGCCTCCAATTGTGTCAGCATCGACATCCTTCATCGTCACCAGGACAGAAGCCTCGGTGGGCCCGTAGCCATTACGAAGTGTCACACGCGACGCCCATGTTGTCACTACGTCACGGGTCAGCTGTTCACCGCCAACAGTCATGGACTCCAGGTTGGGAACATCCTTGGGATCCAGCAGTCGAGCCACAGTCGGGGTGAGGAAAACATGGTTGACGTTCATCTCGTTGATAACCTCGGCCAGGTTGTTCAACAAGCGCTCCGAAGGTGCAATGCAGAGAGTGCCGCCACTGTGCAGTGCTACGAAGAAATCATACAGCGAGACGTCAAAGACATAGTTGGAGAACTGTAGCATCCTCGACTCCTGGCCCTGACGATGCTCAAACTCGATGATCGATTGCATGGCAGCTGCACAGGCGCCATGTGTCACCATGACACCCTTGGGAAGACCAGTACTTCCCGAGGTGTAGAGGAGATAGGCGAGGGCATCCGGAGAGACAGTGATTTTACGAGGCTCTGGGCCATATGCAGAGAGGTCGGCCTGGTCCAGGAGGATGCTAGGAATATCACTCTCCGAGGCAAAGTAGGATTCATGTTCGTTCTCCGTGAGGACAAATTTGGCGCTGACGTCGCGAGTGATGTACGCATTTCTTTCCAAGGGGTTCTCAGGGCTCAAAGGCACATACGCAGCGCCGAGCTTGAACAAGGCGAGAATGGCCTTAATCATCAACGGCGACTTCTCTAGGAGAAGAGGGACGATGTCACCCGGCACTACACCACGCTCGGAGAGACAGTGTGCCATGCGGTTCGCCTCGGTATCCAACTCCGCGTATGTAAGGAACAGCTCGTTCTGGTAGTTGATGGCCATCCGATCGGGGTATGTGCGGACCGTGGCTTCGAATTGGCCATGTAACGTGCGAGTGGCATCAGGCAAGTCCTTGTGTGGCTGAAGCATGAACTGTAACTCCGTCTCGCTGACTAGGTTCGTAGCCTTGACTGTCTGTCGAGGGTTGGACGTAATGACATTCAGTGCCATGCAGAACTGGTCGAGAATGAACTCCAAACGACGCTCTTCCATTGGCGATGTGAGCGTAACGTCGATACCTGTAGCGCCGTCGTCAACGTTCAGTGTCGTGTACTCGGTTCTCCATACTGGTCGCCGACCATAGAGCTGGAACACCTCCTTGGAAATATCATCGTTAGCCTTGTCGCTGACAAGGATATTGACCATGGTGTCGAAGAGAGTAGTACCCTGGCGCTCAGCAGCGGCCAGCGCATTCCGCACTCCGATCTGGGAGTGCTTGATGACCTTCCAGAGACTGGTGTTGACCGATTGCACCAGCTGCTGAAGTGTCTGCTCCGGATCAATTGCGATGGCATAGGGAACGACAGCCAGTGTAGGTCCGTTCAGGGCCTCAATACCTGGAACAGGCAGCTCGCGACCAGAAACAGCCGTTGCCATTGTGACAGACTTTGAGGCGATGTGGGAGGAGAGGACGAGCGCCCAGGCCGCATGGATAATTGCACCCAGAGGAGCACGCAAAGCCGATGATGCGGCCTTCACCTGCTGGCTGACGGTGCGCCTGGCTGTGGATGTCTTCGTCACAGGAGCGTAATTGAGCACTGTTGGAACAGCCTCGCCGAGATGTTCTCTCCAGAAGTCTTGAGATACCTTTGTGTCTCTTGTGTGCAGAAGGCCCACGAACGACTTCCACTCGGGGCGCTTCTCAGGCCGACGGCCGTAGTACACACGAGCGACGTCGTCGAAAAGGAATCTGTGAGACCAGAAGTCGAAGAGTGCATGGTGAACCGAGACCACGAGAATGCTTCTGTCCAGGACGGCGACACGTACGAATGGCTCGCCTAGTGTGACACCTTTGTTCTTGTCCTGTTCGAGGTATTCGGGCAGACTCATGGAAACTTCCGACCAAGGTAGGTTGAAGTCATTGCGGACAACCTGAAGGAAGCCCTTGGCCGCGGCGACGAAGGTGGATTTGAGGAGTTCGGTGCGCCAGAAGACGACTTGGAATGCCAGCTGCAACCGTACAAGGTCGAGATGGCGAACGTCAAAAACACGTTGGTACAGGTAGTCCTGGCTGCCTTGCAGCGTGCTGGCCAGGATGCCTTCTTGCAGTGCGGTGACAGGGTAAGCATCGACAACACGACGGTCGGCAAGGAAGTCCGCCTTGGGCGCTGGATCAGAGATGTAGTCGAAAGGCGCGGCTGGCTCATTGCTAACGTGAGTTGGACTCGAATCCAGTTGGACGGTATCCGCAATTTCCTCGATCGTGTGCGCCTGAAGCATATCCGCCAACTCAACGTGAATTCCGCGTTCCTTTAGTTCTCGAATCGCGCGGATTGCGTCAATGGAGGTTCCGCCCAATGCCACCAGGGAATCGGAGGGTATGATAGAAGACGCGGGCAGATTCAACACTTCTGCCCAAACCTGCGCAATCTTCGAGGCAGTCTCGCTCAAGCCAGCCGTAGCACCGTCTTTTGGTGACGTGCTGTGGCCCAACATCTTGCTGATTTCAGTGCTTTCAGCAAGTCGACGAATGGCCCGGAAATCCACTTTGCCATTCTGGTTGGTGGGAAACTCGGTGCACGACATCCAATAACTGGGAACCATGTACGGCGGGAAAGACTGGCGAGCATGATCGCGCAGGTACTGCACGAGCGTTCCCCAGTCAGTCTCGGGTGAAGGGACAACAGCAGCAACAAGCGACATGCGCTCGTTGATGTAGCATCCCACACACACCAAGCTGGCTACGCCCTTCACCGTCGCTAGCTTGGCAGCCACTTCCGCAGGCTCCACCCTCTGACCGTGGATTTTGACTTGGTGATCGATACGGCCCAAAATCTCAAACGTTCCGTCCTCACGCTGGACAGCCAGATCGCCGGTGCGGAACATCATCGTGCCGTGGGCATCCTCTGGTGCCTTGACAAAGGCAGCTTGGGTTTCCTTCTGTCGTTGGTGGTAGCCATTGGCAACCTGAGGACCATACAGACAGAGCTCACCGGGTTCGTTGACAGAAAGACGAGTCATGGTGCCGGGCTCCAGGACGATCGCGGTGGTTGTGTCAGACGGGAGGCCAGGATTGCGGGGGTTATCACCTGGCTGGAGTTGACGGGAGAAGTTCAGTTGGGCACATTCGCTAAGTCCATATGAGACGCGCAGGTGGACTCTGTCTGCCCATTTGTTGACAAGGGACTGGCTGAGTGGCTCGCCGACAGTGGTAATCTGTTGCAAGCAAGCTGGTGTCTCATCGGGGGATAGCAAGGCGAGGGCTGAGGGAGTGATACCCAGGGCATCGATCTGAAGGTTGTTCAACACCTCGGGCAAAGCAGTTGCGAGTCGGTCTCGCCTGGTGAGGCAAAGACAGGCGCCCTTGGACAGGGTGGCCAGGATGGTTCGTTGCGCTGCGGAGAAGATGGGGTTGTAGAAGAGCAGCCATCGCTTGCGGCCGTTGAGTTGGAATTGGTCGATGCCATGAGAGACAGCACGGTGGCTGAGGAGGACTCCCTTGGGGGTACCAGTTGAGCCAGAGGTATAGATCAAGTATGCCAGGTCGGACGGAGTTATCGAAGGAGGTTCAAGTTGTTCTTGGTTCTGAATCGACTGGATGCTCTCGATGGTGATGCTGTGATCAAACAGGGACGCATACTTTTCGTGAACAATGACAGGTTCGGAACCGCAATCCTCCGCAATAACGCGGTTACGCTGCGCAGAACCTTCCGGATCGAGAATGACATAGGCAGATCCGGCCCACAGAATGGCCAATACGGTAGCCACAAACTCGATAGAAGGGTCCATACACAGGGGCATGATACGACCAGCGCGGAATTGACCCGCTGCCGCAATGTGCTCGACGAGCTGCCACAGCGCGGCATAGCTGTACGGTTGCTCCTGCTCGCATTGAACAGCTGGAGCATCAGGGTTTGACTCGACTTGGTGTCTGATGTAGTCCGTAACGAGGCAGGGAGGAGACGGAGGAGTGAGAGGAGGAAATGAGCGAGCCTTCATCGAGACAATCTCGGTTCCCTGAAGCTCAGGGCTTTCCGCGAGATCTCGAAGGGCGACCGGAGCCATTCTGATGCCGTAGCAAATTCAACGAGCGAGAAACAGGATTCTAAGAGAAATGAGGCTTGGGAATTCCTCTTCTCGAGGTCTCTGCTTGATGTCGAGGAGATTTGGGAGGATTAGACGAGGCTATTTATGTCTACGTTCGACGAAAGTTCGATGTGAATCTCATTTTGGCCTTCATCCAACCCCCTCTCTGGCAACAGTAGCAGCTTGGGGGCTGAATACAACATTGATGCCTACGATGATGCCTTGTCCTGCATACTCCTTCCATCCACGCGAAGGATTCTGTCCCTGCAACTTCGATGAAACTCGCCATTTACTCATCTGCATGGCAGTAAGCACGAAGAGCGCCACGAGACTCCACCTTCGGCCTGAACTGCGAGTCAGTGACGAGAAGTAAGAAAGTACGTTCCCAACCAATGCATCCATCACGTTGAGTACTAGATATTTCGATGGCGCGTGGTGGTGTCGGGATTAGGAGAGGTTTCGCCGTCTCTGTCCAGGAAAGAGATAGAGAGACGTCAAACACGAGGATCTGCAGTTGACATTGGATCAGGCCAATGGTATTGCACTGTCTCCTATGAATCTGTACCTCTGTCGTCTTTCGGGTTGGCTCCGAGTATCAACAATGCCGATCACGATATCTGATAGTTACCTTGCGCATCTGCAGGATCTCGATCCTTGATCGACTGAGTGACACCTTGCCAATCAGAAAATAGTCCACGGTCTGCATCTCGAACCAGACCTGGCAGGCTTCTGGCCGGAACGGAGTTATGAAAGTTGCAGAAGTATATCCGGCTACGGGCTGGTCAATAGAATGCAGCATGGAGCCTGCAGAAATTTCGCAACCCTGCATCTGCAGAGGCATTTATCAGACCATGTGTTATAGAATCGTGGCATGTTGCGATGCACAAGCGAGTGCCACGCTTTGAGCCAGGTTCTTCTGTGCATGTCGTGGCGTGCAGTGTAACCTCGTATTCGATCGGCGTTGCGTGCAGACAAGGGTCGAACGCGCCACTGAGAGAGTGGCTTGCTGGATTATCGACAATGTGCACTCGGATCGGCTGCTCGCCGATCCTAAGACTCAGCATAATGTTATGTTGCAACAAGCTCACCCTAAGTTGGGACACAGACTTTTTCCGCGAAACGACGATGCTTGGTTCTCTGGGCGAATACGTGGCGCCACCGTAAGCAGGCTGATTCTCGTCTTACTGCAGTTGACGATTCCAAAATATTCTACGAGGGTCTCCATATTCTATGCTTCGGCGATGATGGCTCTAGCAGAATTTGTGCGTCAGACTGGCTATAAATGGCGCCCGTATACAACACTGGACATCTGCAAGCACCACCATCGACTTCCGTTCTCACAACCAATCAACTTAAGTCAGAGCTCGCTTGTTCATTTCCATTACATCATGGCTGAATCTCTCGTCTTTGCGTACGGGTCAACGGAACCCGTCAAAGACATCCGTCTTCATTCAGCCCCTGCACCTGCGGACTGCGGTCCTCACGAGGCGGTGGTCGACTTCCTTGCGGCACCCATCAATCCTCTCGACTTTTTGGTGTTGCACGGAAAATACCCCGTCAAACCACAGAACCACATCGCCGTCGCGGACGGAGAGCATCGACCCATTCCGGGCTCAGACGGCGCGGCCCGTATTATCAAGACGGGATCGGCGGTGACCCAGTTCCACGTCGGGGACACCGTCATCCTGCGGACCCACTGCCGAGGCTCGTGGCGCACGCACGCCGTGCTTGACGAAAACGACGTGCTGCGCGTTCCATCGGAACTGGATCCTCGGCTCGCGTGCATCCTGCGCATGGGCGTGGCACCGGCCCACTTCCTGCTGCGGGATTATTCGACTCTCGAGCCCGGCGACTGGATCATCCAGAACGCGGCGACAGGCACGGTCAGTCATTTCGTGACTCAATTGGCGCGCCTGCAGGGTGTCAATGTCATCAGCGTGATTCGCGACCGTGGCACCGACGACGAACTCGAGCGCACCAAACGGTCGCTGCGCTCGCACGGCGCATCGATTGTCCTGACCGTTGACGAGCTCAAGACCGTCGGTGCGGAGGTACTCGCGGGCAAGCGTGTCAACCTCGCTATCGACTTTGTTTCCAATGATGCACTGGCGCGACTGATGGCGTCGTTCTTGGCCCCTGGAGCCACACTCGTCACGGCTGGCTTTCTGGGGGTAGCGCCATCCGGCCCCGAAGGCAACCTGCGTCAGTTCCTGTGGCAGCGCAACATCACTCTCAAGGCTTTTCGACTCAGCGATTGTCTTGGCCGACGATCAGCATTCCATCAGATGGCGCTATTGGAATGGTTTGCGCGGTTATTCATGGAGGGGACGCTAAGGGCCCCGGCGCTGGAGTATGTGCGGTGGAAGCGAGGCGATCAGGGTCTGGAAGGCAAGTTGCAGGAGGTGCTCGAGCGCCATGAGAGGGGCGAAGTGGGCGAGCGCAAGAAGATTCTGGTGTTTGAGCACTAGTTAGTTGTGAGACATTCGCCAGTCATTTACTTGTTGGGTTAGATCAATGCACGTTGTGAATAAGATCTGCAGTGTTATCAGTTTTCTGCATGAAAATTATGTCAAAGGTAAAGTAACAGAAATATACAATAGGTTGTTTCATGAGAAGATGCTTGGAGGAGTTCTAGCCTTCCATTCTGGTGTGTGCTGCTGCTGCCTGGCTGTCAAGCCAAGGGGACGTGTGCAGCCACGAGAGAGAATGATTGAAGGAAAAAGGAGCGAAGGATTTGGCAGGATCTTTATCCCTGGACGCCAGGTCGGGATGGCGCCGAATGGGCGAATCTTGCGTTGCATCAGGGCTGATCTGATGGGCCGGAGACGGGTTAAGGCGACGCCCAGTCGGAATGATCAGCCAATCTAGTGTGCCAGCGGGAAACAGATGCGCCGCATCCCTGCATGGAAATGGATCGAATCATCCCTAATAAAGCATTACTATTGCACCATTTGGTTATAGTGCCGGCTAACCGGCTGATCGCATTATTGCATTATTAATCAGTTGGTTGGTGTATCACATCTGCTCACTGTGCATTCTTTGTTGTCAAAGACATATAGATACAGGGCTGGTTCCTGTCTGTTCGAGGGAAAAATGAGTCTATCCAACATCGGGCTGACGTGCTGTTCTCTCAACTCAGTCAGCGATTAGTTTCATCTGTCATCATGACTGCTTCTGCTGCTGCTACTCCGGATAATCGCAGTGAAGGGTCGTCTCCTCCCTCCACACTGCCCGTTGAGGAGACTCAAGTAGAGAAAGCGGAGGAGACACAGACTCCCCCTCCCCCTCCAAATGGAGGGTGGATGGCATGGCTCCAAGTCGTTGGAGCCTTTTTCCTCTTCTTCAACTCATGGTAAGATATCGAAATATTCCTGGTTGACTTTCGTGCTCACTAACCGATCTCTAGGGGTGTGGTCAACACCTTTGGCGTGTACCAGACCTACTATGAAACAGATCTCTTGCATGGTCACTCCCCCTCGTCCATCTCCTGGATTGGCACTGTCCAGGGCTTTCTCCTGTTCCTGGTTGGAGTCATTGCCGGTCCAGTTTTCGACAAGGGGTACCTCAAGACCATGATAGCCGTGGGCTCATTCCTGGTCGTTTTCGGTCTTATGATGACTTCCCTGTCAGACAAGTACTACCAAGTCTTTCTGGCTCATGGAGTCGTTGTTGGAATTGGTTGTGCGTTCTTGTTCCTACCTAGCATCGCCATCGTGGCTACTTACTTTACCACCCGGCGGGCCGTGGCGACGGGCATCACCGCGTCTGGAGGAAGCATTGGTATGTCTCGTCCTTTGTCACTATATCAAATGCAAGCATACTAAACAGGCCAGGCTCCGTGATATACCCCATCATCTTCCGCAAGCTCATCTACTCCGTCGGCTTCGGCTGGACCACCCGTATCATCGGCTTCATCGCCCTAGGCGGACTGTGCGTCTCCCTCGCCGTGATGCGCATGCGCCTTCCACCCCCGAAGCAGGCCCGATCCCTCCTCGACCTGTCCGCCTTCAAAGAAGCCTCCTTTTTAATCTTCAGCTTCGGTCTGTTCTGCGCCTTCGTCGGCCTCTACTTCCCGTTCTTCTACCTGCCCACCTACATGTCCAACGTCGTCCACTCAACCGACGACCTAGCCTTCTACATCATCGCCATCCTCAACGCCACGTCCGTCTTTGGTCGGATTACCCCCGGCCTGGTGGCCGACCGGTTCGGCTCCCTCAACACCCTCATCCCCATGGGTCTGAGTGCGGCGATCCTCGCGTACGCCTGGATGGGAATCAAGAACATTGCGGGGACGATCGTGTTTGCGTGTCTGTATGGGTTTGCCTCTGGAGCAATCGTCTCGTTGCCGCCGACGGTTGTGGCCCGGTTGAGTCCGAATATGAGTATTGTGGGCACGCGGATGGGTATGTGCTTTACGTTTGCCGGGTTGGGCCTGTTGATTGGCAATCCGATTGCTGGGGCGCTGTTGGATCTGGAGAGGGGGGTGTTTTGGAAGGCCGAGCTGTTCAGTGCGGTTATGGTTACCGCCGGAGCTGCGGCGTTCATCTGGTTGAGGATGTTGAAGTGGACGGATGGAGAGAGGGGGAAGTATTAACCTGTCAACATGGTTGAGTGAGTGAGTGGATGGATGGCGGTGAAAGATGGCATATTAACCATTCCTATTTGACATTTCTACACTACTCAGTGAAAAGCGTTCTATTAGAGCACTCGGCTGGGGTGCATGACTGCTATTTATTGACCCTTAATACTTAGCTGCATTGATACCGATAGACTAACCGGACTACTTATGTTTCAGGGTATATATTCTCCGACTCCTCTTTGTTCCACTCTGACCACGTACCAAATTACATCCAAGCGTGAATAGTGCTGTTAGAACAGACAGACTGTCTCTTTTATAAATTTGCCTTCTAAGACAGATTTGACCCAAATATCTCCTGAATTCTGATGAGACTACAAACAGCAGGATTGGGGTTAGGGTTCATTGACCACGTGGCTGGATACTGCTGCTTGCCACCGCTCTCATGCAGGGACAGTTGCCTCATGATTCATCTCATCCATCTCTCAGCCGAACTTTATCACCTGTCCAGTTCCTTCATCTATATTGCAACAGGAAAGTATTGGCAATGACAAGTACATTACCCGTGAGAGGTCGTCGGACACATCGCAAATCACGACATGGCTGCCAGCAATGCAAGGCCAGGAAAATCAAAGTATCATATTCAACCTGCGTGCCTGCATCATAGTCCTCAACTAATTCGGCATACAGTGTGACGAAGCCAAGCCAACCTGTAGAAATTGCAACAAACACGCAGTAGACTGCACATATTCCCTCCCAAGTGGAGGAAGTCCTGCACAATCTCAAAGGAGCGAAAGAGCATCTCCGCAGGCCTCCAACCCGAGCAATTGCGAATCTTCAGACTTAGCAGTGCACGACCTGGAGCTCCTGCATCATTTTTCTACATCCACTGCCTACACCTTCTCTCGACATCCAGCGCTGCAAACCTTTTGGCGAATTGACGCACCGCAGATCGGATTCGGTGCCCACTACACGCTGCGAGCAATGCTAGCCATATCTGCCCTCCACATGGCCTACCTACGACCCACACAAAAGCAATTCTACGTGTCTCAGGCAGAGCACCATCACAGCGTGGCCTTGAAATTTGTGACCTCAAATATGACACAACTAATGAACGAGAATAGCTCAGCGGTGTTCTTGTTCTCCATCCTCACTAGCTATTTCTCCTGCGCCAAGCCCCGCAAACTCGACGACCTGCTTCTCTTCCAGCAGGGACGTATCTCCGAATGGCTGGTCCTCTTCCGCGGAACGGGGACAATAGTCGAATATGCGCAGGAGGAACTCCGCTCAGGACCGCTGGCAGCGTTACTGAGTATTCGGCAGCGCCGATCTGACTACCGCACAACGCTCCCCACGCAGGGGCAAGCCTTCATGGACGACTTGGAGGAGCTGGTCCGAGAAGAAGTCAAAGAGCAGCAGGAATTACAGGTTTATCTCGGAGCAATACAGGAAATGAGGGTTTCGTATGCGCTGTGGTCTGATACCGGGATGTGGGAGACGGGGGATGTCTTTGTCTGGCTGCTGCGAGTATCAGAGGAGTTTCTAACTCTCCTTCGGGAGCAGCGATATGTGGCGCTGGTGATATTTGGGTACTTCTGTCCTTTGCTCCGGCGGCTGGAGTGGATGTGGTGGTTGGAGGGGTGGAGTGTGCATTTACTTTCTCGGATCCATGGGTTGCTGGATCAGGAGCATCGCACTTGGATCCAGTGGCCGATGGAGCAGCTGGGGTGGCGGCCTTGATATATCGCTACTGTTGTCATGCAGTATATCCTGCTTGTAGTCCATATCATAATAGAGTTTACTTCTTCCAACTTATTGACGTTGAGTCTTAGTAAATATGGAAACTTGATATATCTAACACTACGTTTCTCTGAAATGCTAACTCATATCACGTATAAACATCATCACAAACAAACTATATCAAAACGACAGTCCAATGCATCTAGACCCCTCTTTCCGCGTCGCTACCTCGAGCCCCCAGAGTCTCACATTCCACAAGCTCACCCTTCCCCGCACCCAAAACACCAGAAGGATGAACCACATTCATCAGAACCATCAAAACAAACATCAACGCCGTGTCGAGAACATACATGAAGATCTCATGATGAATTAGATACCCATCGAACCCCTGCGCAAACTCCACCATCCGAAAGGCACTCCGGATGAGAATGAGCCCGCTAACCAGGTACAGCACCCAGAGCAGACCCTTCCAGCTCCTTGCCCAGGGCACCTTACCAGAGGTACCCGACCTCTGTGAACTGGCGAACCGAAAGTGAAAAATACAAACCACAAAAACAAAAACACCAAAGAACAGAAGCTGAACAGCCAGACCAGCGACGATGATATACGTGCCGATATCTTGGGAGTTTGCCGAGCCGGCGGACATGACTCCCCCGCCTGTGCTGTCAGCAAAGAATGTCTCGCAAAGGGTAAGAGGGTACTAACCAGCTCCCTGGAGGATAAACGAGAGGATATCCCCCGCCACAAAAGTCTTGGTCATCCATTTCACAGGAACGGGACTTAGTCGTTCTGCGTGGAGGTATCGGATCACCCGACCAAGGATCATGTAGATCGATGCTGCGTAGAGCGTTGGCGCCAGCAGGACCAGAAGTGTCTGGATGGCGTAGAGCGTAGTAGAAGTCTCAAAGAAGTGGGATGCAGCGCGGCATCCGTAGCCGGTGACCTGGACTGCGTCTGGTCAGTGGTGTATGGATGGAAGTGCTGCAGACTTACAGAACCCGCCCACGATGAATGGGTTCATGTACTTTGACCCGGCCTTGACGCGCTGGTATAGATGTGCCAGTGTTGTGATGTTGAACAAGACTGAAAAGACGATTGCTGCTGGTAGAGAGGGCTCGTAGTGATAGAGGACGAAACTGTTGTTGGATGACATTTTGTCTGTTTGGCAAGGATGTGATGTCAGGTTGTGCTGAGAGGATAGTGAACATTGCATTGAGCTATGGGATGTTTATATACAAATTTCTATCAATTATATACAGTATACAACGAGATGTCCATGGATTTTTGGTCTCGCGTTCGTACTCGGGTACGATGGCATCCCAACATAGAAATGCATGAAGCCTTGGTGCTTGGGCGTATCAAAACTCAATTGATAGCCAGATTTGCACTTTCAATCCGATAGGCTCTCAAGTATCAATATTTAGGCAACCCTCATTTTCATGCCGGTCAATTGTCTTTTGACGAGAGCGGGGTGTCCTTGTTCCCGATCCGATCTGATTCAGAATGGCCCCTACAGGCAATGAATCGGCTGTAATACTGCAGCCTTGGACTCCTATCGGGGTAATTAAGCCTCGAACAAAGTTATTCTAAGTTCTGTGGCTGGTCCGTCGAAATTAGGGCAGATCCTCAAGTGAAGATCATCGTTACGAAACAACCCGAACCCGAATCCGAACCCGAGACAGATTTTATTTGGTATTGGCACCGACTATCATGAACGAAGCAAAGGGCACAAACTCAGTATCGCTGATCTTCAAAGTCATGTTTGGTAGTTCAGGGACGCGATGATGCGATTTCTGTCAATGTATGTTCTCAGCGTTGCAACTGTCCCTATAAAAGGCGTTGTTCTCTGAAAACTGGTCAACACCAACACAATCAACCAGCGATTCTTCATCGCAATGTCTTCTGTTCGCTTTCTCACTCTTTCTCTGGCTACTCTGGTGGCGGCTAATTGGAACACCTCCGTTACAGGAACTCCATGCGCCTGTGCACAGCTTGAGTCGTTCTACCCGGACAAGCTTCTCTTCCCATCATCTGCAAAGTACACAGTCGAAGCTACCAGCTACTGGGATATCCGGAGTGATCTTCACCCATCCTGTATCTTCCTCCCAACTACTGCTGAAGAAGTTGCGAACGCCGTGAAGATCCTCACCCACTGTGACGCGCATTTTGCCGTCCGCGGCGGTGGACATATGAATGTACGATGCCATCTCAACCAAATACTCATTACTGACATGGACAGTTCCCTGGAGCCAACAACATCGACAACGGCGTCCTAATCGCATTGCCCGGAATGGACCAATTTACCGTCCACAACGAGACCATCGACGTCGGACCAGGCATGACCTGGTACGACGTCTACTCTGCCCTCGACCCCTACGGACGGATCGCCATCGGCGGCCGTCTGAAGACCATCGGCGTACCAGGCCTCACTCTTATCGGTGGCGTGCATTATTTCATCAACAAGTACGGATTTGCCATGGACAACGTCGTCCGGTACGAGGTGGTGTTGGGGAACGGGACGCAGGTCGTTGCATCGGCGAACTCGCACCCGGATTTATTCTGGGCGTTGAAAGGAGGGGCGAATAATTTCGCGATCGTAACCAAGTTTACCCTGAAGACATTTGCGATTCCGAAGATTAGTACCACAATCCAGAGCTTCAATGAATCCGGGATCTATGATTATATCACAGCGTTATGTGATCTGGTCAAACTTGATGAGCCGAATCCCATCGCGGCAGGGGGTGTCTTCACGATCGATTACAATGCGACGACGAAGGTGTCTTCTGCTTCGCTGATTGGGGTGCAGGAAGGCGTTAGCAGGCCTCCATCGCAGTTCACCAATTTCACTGCCATCCCTGGCGTGTCAAAGGCGCACAATGTGACGACTGGGAAACAGTTTGCTTCGGGACTCGTTACCCCGAATCAGATGTTCCGGTAGGAAGCATTCCTTTGAACCTTGATATTCAATGCTGATGGCGATAGTGTCATGTTCTCTCACCATACAGTACAGCCTGATCCCGAGACCCTCTACTCCATTTATCAAGCGTGGAAGACAGCGGTCGATGAGATAGCCGACGTGAAAGGCCTCTACCCGACCTTTGTCATGAACCTCTCTCCAGCAGGCGCAGCACGAGTAGGCAGGACTAATGGGATCGGAAATGTGTGGGGCCTGGACGAACAGCCCATGATATGTATGGCCCTGATTTCCTGCTACGGCAATCACTAATGTATGCTGCAGGGTGGCAATTCAGTACAGGCTGGGATCTCGCATCTGACGACATCCGCGTGCAGACCTGGTCGCGTCGACTCACGGAGTCTCTGCACACCATTAACAGGAAGAAAGGGACCAGCTCCGAGTTTGTCTATATGGGCGATGCGGGCGAGTGGCAGGATCCGTTTGCGGGGTTTCCTGAAGCCAATGTGCGGCGGATGAAGGCAGTTAGAGCTGCCTACGATCCTCTGAGGACCTTCTCAAGGCTGAACTGGGGTGGGTTCAAGCTTGGGTTTGACTAGCCAAGCTGCCAATGTTCACTTTGGCTTTATCGTGTTGTCGTATTCGGAAACATTTCCCGAAGGGGTAATAGTCTTGGGATGATCGGCGCTCGGATTCGGGTTCGTGTTCGGGGTCGCTGTCGACCAACTCCTTTGCTTCATTAGTTCGAGCTTGAGCCAGTTATAGTCAAGATGTATAAATATGCCGTTGTAGAACGTTATTTCAACACCACTCTGCAGGCTGCCGCCGCGAATCTATACATCATCGTTCAATTTCCATTCTCATCGGCTGTACACAATGATAGCAACCAGTACAACTACCAACCCTCCCCCTAAGCAAGACATACAGACAGAGCTCAACTACTGGGGAGGGACCAATGACCCAATAATCATCGACTTTGCTAAACCCGACGGAAAAGAGAAATTCGCAGAGGTAGAAAATAAACAAGCGAAGCACCCGGTCCTCATCCACGACATCCGCGGTACCGAGGATCAGTACACACTAGAAACACACGGATTCCAATACTTCCACGACGAGGTCCCCGAGCTGGACGACTGGACCGACGAGCGAAAGGTCATCGACACCCTTATCCCCAGGTCGGAAGAGCTCGTCCGCAAAATGTACGAACCCTTCACCACAACAATGCCACCCTCTAACCCGAATGGAACAGAACCGGCGCCAAAGAAACAATAACCTTCACCCACCGCATCCGCTGCTTTGCGTCCGACGACGCAAAACTAGCCGACAACCGCGCTCCAGCACACAGCGTCCACACGGACTTTACCGTCGCAGGTGCGTTGCGACATCTCGAAGCAGCGGTCCCCGAGTCGGAGCGCCTCAAGCAGCTGTTAAGTGGTCGAGTCATGATCATCAATGTCTGGCGACCACTGAAGACCGTCCATAGGGATCCCCTCGCTGTCTGTGATTGGCAGTCTACCAACCCGCAGGATATCATCCCCTTTCGACTGGTCCTCCCGCAGGGCTGGAACGAGCTCAGCAAGGTGCAATACAACAAGGATCACCGGTGGTACTATCTCAGCAACCAGCAGCGTGATGAGCCGCTGGTGTTTAAGCAGTTTGATAGTGGTAAGGTGGAGGAGGGAGGATGTACGCTGCCGCATAGCGCGTTCGAGCATCCTTCAATGACGGAGCATGAGCCTCGGCAGAGCATCGAGATCAAGATGTTTGCTTTTTTGTAGATATTGTGCTGGCCTCAATTTCTGCTTCAAGTGATCTATGCGCGTACACGTGGCCACAATTTGTAAATCAATAGTTATTCATCTCAGCTGAGTCACTAGTCATATATCACATTACCACATCCGCATGAATTTGAATGGGCCAAAGCCCAGCTGCATGACGCCGGGGCTGGGCACTGGGCTAGTCGGACCACCGTGCACCTACAGACCTGTAGGACAGCGACACACGAGAGGAACGAGGTACTCCTTTCAGAAAGTGGTTAGCTGCTCATGATTAGGAATTAGGCGCTGTTGTGACCGCAAGTCGCTTTTGCCTCGCGAGTTCCTCAAATTGGTTCCTTTTGTTGGAATGGTACTTTCCTTTCTTACAATGCGGGAGACTTGTAGTCATAAACATGATGCCTTACATTCGATCACAAATAAGGTATACCAGTATACTCAATTCAGCCTGTAGAAAGCCACAGAAACTCCGCCTTGGTCGCTAAGGCCAGTTTTGTTTCTGTTGCTCCACGTAACACTATACGACATTCGGAGGTAACAGATAAGTATGTAGGCAAGCCCCCCGCGGCTCATCGATGCTTGGGCTGGACGACCAACTTTTCAAGAGTAGCTGTAGCACGCGCCAATAGGATTGATTCGAAAGCAATCATCACAATTATAGTAGTAGCAGTCAGCGGGCTCGACACAGAGACTAGCCCAGTCCGCACATCCGGGAGCTTTCTTGTCGAGAGGAGAACGCGCTCTCTTGTTGGACACGGCTGGGGAATCCCCGCCAGCCATGACCCGATCAAGCTGTGCGGCGAACGAGCTGCGGAGTTCAGCCTCCTGTGCAGCAGTCAACTGGATCTCATCCAGGACTTCGCCCTTTCCGTTGACGCTCTGGATCTTATGTCCGGTATTGCTGAGCTGGATCCTGCCTGGAGAGTCGGGGTCTCGGGCAAGGCCCTTGTTGGAAGATTGTCAGCCAATTGCTGTCAACGAAAGAACCTGAATATAAAGCTGTTAATTTGATAGCAACTGCTATGTCTGGCTGGTGCTCGAAAAGAGATCCGAGGGAAGGGGTGACGGCCAACGCGGCGAGTAGAATGCCGGAGAATGGAACCTTCATTGTATTCAGTAGAGGGACAGGCAGACGAAAGTGGAAGAACGTGAGCGTCTATCGGGTTTCTAAGCTCGGGTGGTCGGATTCATAGGTTTTCCGAGTTTACAGACTACGTTTTCAAGACACGATCTCTTATATATATGTATTTCAAACTACTATACGTAACGAGGTTTGACTCTCCCCTCTCGCTATAGGCTAAATCCTCAATTTGAACATTCCGAACACGCCGTTCTTGTCCCGTTTTACTTTGAATGACATTGGTCCTAGCACAAGGACACTAACATTGGTACCATGCATATGCCATGCCTTCTATATGCCTATTAAGGATAGTAAGACTTTGGGGCGACCGCCGCCCAGACATAATAAGACAGTTAGACTACAGGTACAGACAGTTAGACCTTAGAATGACGCTAAACGCGCTGAGAAACGTGCCAAGGAACCATTCATGGTGGGGACTCTGGTGAGTATCATTATTATCATCAGCATCGCATGGTCATAGTTAATTTAAACCCCGCATGGCTGAGGTACTAGTCTACTAGTCTACTAAGCCTTCTACCCTCCTTGATCAATCGGGTCGCTTTCCCCCGAGAGGGTTGGTTTCACCTGATGTTAATCGGCAACTGGGTGTGCCTCATAACCTACTCCATACATTTCCTTCACAATTTCGGTACGAAGTGACTCTCGCTCTGGTTAATCTCTCAGTATCTCGCTTGCGCTGTACCTTTTGCGTCCGGCGGGCATACAGAACCAAATGGTCTACGCTTACGCGTGACCAAGTGAGTAATTTCCGTAATTAGCCAGCTCGGGAGCCGCTTTTGGATTATTAATATACTCGGTGGTGCTAGAGGATAGAATATAACAGGCAGTCTTGGTGCTTGGCAGTTGGTTAGTCTATGTATGTAACCAAGTTTGTACTCCTCCGAAGATCGATCCGAGACCCTTTTGGGCCGGAAATCTGAATCCAACCACACTTACGCATCTCGACGCTCAAGCCGCCCCCACTTGGCGCGGGCCGTTAAGATTAATAACTTAACCTAGCTTTACTTAACGACACTGGTGTTCGTTGAGATACAGCGGCCACCAAAACCTACTGATACCACTCCAACATGAGTTGCTGGGTAAGCGATATTTGTGATAGAAACCATCTTCTATCACAGCCAAGCCCAGTTTTCCCAGGCACTCAGATCCTAACACGATGACTTGCAGACTCTCCCAAGCTTCGTGAAACGCATGAAGCGCGATCCCACTGGCAGGGGATGCACCCACCTTGGCAAGGATGGTGTCCTGCGGACCCTCTCGGGGGACTACGAGGTCCTCGACGCGCGGGGCCTCAACCCCGAGGAGATCAAACAGATTTTGGATACTATGCCCCCGCAGATGGCTCGGATGGTTCAAAAGGAGGACTTTCGTGACGTGGACGGTACAAAGGTTACAAGTGAAGAGGCACTATTCCATCCAGCGCCGGGTATCCTGCCGACGAAACCGAGCGAGGAGGAGGCTACAGAAAGACGGAGGCTGGTGAAGCAGAGTCAGGAGGCCTATTTGCAGGCCAAGAGGGAGCAGTGTGCGGAGCTGGAGTAGCGATCGCCGGCGCATTTGCTATATCAGGCGTCGTCGGGAGATAAGGAGCTCAAGTCGAACGCATAATGTGTATTGTACCCTAGGTAATTTATTCCGGGGCAAGACTGGAGGAATTCCATTAAAGTACGTATGTGACAGCAGTGGGACAAGCTGTGGGTGCCCCCGGCCTTATTCAGAAGGCATGCAGTCTTAGATCTCAAGCACATTGTTCATGCATTATGACTACGTCGTAAGAACCCTATATTGACTAATAAGCTCCCTGGCAATGAGTCATATCCTGACGTTAATTTAAGGATTACCAAAGTCTCTAAGACTGGAGACGACTCGGTGACTCATGACATTATATGTGACCTGGTCCTATAAGTATGAGAATCCTGTTCCTCGAAACAAAGGAACTACACTTCATAATACAATGATAGATATGAGCTAAAACAAGCTACTGTACTGGTCGAAGACACTATACACTTGGAGTATACATTGGGTATCTATGCTGATCTTAAATTTTCGTTTACACAGATAACAAGGGCAAAATCTTAAGACATAGTACACTCCCTGGAGTTTTGTGGTATACAGACCCTTATATTGTTGGATACACAAAGACTAGAGCCCTAACCTCAATACTCTCCCTCGAACGTACCCCATTTAGTGTCTCTGGTAGTGGAAAGGATGTATGTGGGACATCTAGCAATGTGGTATTCTTTGTTAGACTTGTTCCTGTCGGCAAGATCGGATGATGGGATAGGGTAGATGGTTGATGGCCACTTACGTTTTACACTCCCCTCCCTTGAGTCAAAACTTTTGAATAATAGAATGTCTTTGTCACTCTGCCTACTCATATAGTACCAATGAAACGGCTTCGTCGAATCATATAGTGCATACTGTACTGTGCCTGTATAGTGGCCGCGGGTGATATCTACCCCAATTAACCTCGATGTATCAACAGAACGTCCATCGCAAACAGCAATGGGACATTCTTCAACTGGGCCATTAATTGGCCGCCAGATGCTATAATCATTCAATCAAACAAGTCAGCACATAATGTATAGAAAAGTACGGAAAAAGACCGTTAGGACTAGAGAGCTAGGGTTGCTTTGTCTCTTCTTCACCCACTTTATCATTTGCACTCGGCCAGAGAGAAGGTGCTGGGCCTGTTCAGGGAGATGGCTGCGGATGCGTTCCATCGTGGGTGTTTGGGGTTGATCTACAGTTAGGAGCGTGTCTTGCCATATTTAGTGTTTATATGGATTGAAGGCGAGGGTTTGTATAGATAACTCACCTACGTGGACTTGTCGAGCTCGGCTGAGCAATTTTCGATTTTTAGCCTGCCGGTCTTTTGCGCTTTTCTTCTTCCTTAGCTATCAAAGAAATCATGAATAGATGTTAGCGAGAAAAAGATAATCCCAAACATAAGATGCGGCTTGTTACCTTCCAGTCAAAGATGTAAACCTGATCCACTCCCTTGATCTCATTCCTTATGATAGCTTCACATTCAGGCAAGAAGACCTTCTCGACCTGTTCTGCATTCCAGAAATCGCTGGGCCCCATTGATGATGATGGATACTTGCGATAAACGAACCCATTCATCTCAAGACTGAACTCCCCGCCCTGTTCCTTTGTCCCCCGAATATCTCGAATAAGTTCTTCGCTGTCCCCTTTCTGAAATATCAGATTGTGTACCGGCTTCTGTGCGTTTTTCTTTTTACGGCCGAATTGGGCGATGCGATACGGTCGTGTATCGTTGTAGATAGACTGCCATTGGAGATATGTCAACTTGACATTCACATCTGTCGACTGAGAAGACATTATGAATTCATGAACAGGTATGGTTTGGATTAGTTGTGGAGGACCTATTCCACATATTAAATAGGTAGCTGGTTGAGTCACATTTTCCATAGCAGCCTAGGCTAGTATAACTAGTGTACTAGGGATTGCAACTAATCTTGTGACGGATACTACCTCATGGGTTCTAGACTGACCGGCGTCTCTCAGATTTCAATAGTAGACAGGGAATGGGCACGCTAGATGCTAGGTCCAGCAGCCACTTTGCCTATTGCGAAGAGCCCCTCAGAAAGAGCAGTAGTTACAAGTCATAGTCATACTCTAATCACCAAGGGAAATTTACGGGTCCTCGTTTTAGAGCCACAATTTCATGACTGGAGACTCCAATAGGAACAGAAGCACTAACATTACGCCTATTCTCAACCACCATAGCTTTGATTAGCTTATGGACAGTACTCAAGTATAGATTGATTGTGTCACTTGCGTATTGGGTGTAGCAGTAAGGTCATATGTGCTTCTTGACAATGCTGTCAACCCCTGCGGGCTGAATGGGTAAGAATATTCCGTCACTATTCATGTGTTTTCCTGTGAGTATCGCGTTTTCCTGGTCAACGCCGGCTATGGTATGGAAGGTTCTTGCAGCAAGCAATTTAAGATGTTCTTCAATTTTTCTGCTTGAATAACCTCTCAAGTTGACCCCAATCCGCAAAGCGCTTCTTTCCCGCGACACACAGTATAAAGAACCTTATCCCATCTCCTTGTGCCTACCTACCCCGAGACAGGAACATACCTCTTGATCATTGACCAGTGAGGAACACCAAATATCAGTAGGGTAGTCAATTCCGTAAATCCAGCAGCTTCGTACAGCGGACGCCCAGCAGGCGTAGCAACCAGATAACAGTCTCTCTTTGCTGCGGCAGCCCGCTGTACGCCCCATTGTAAGAGCATCTTGCCAATACCCCTCCGCCTATGACGCGGGTCCACCGCAATATAATCGAGATCTACGCTGCTTGTATTAGTTTACTCTGTGGCTTCGCAGCTAGACTGTGTGAGGTGCACCTACGCCACACATTCTTTTTCATCCCGGCGCCGAAATGCGCACGGGCATCTTCAGCTAGAATCCGACGCATTTCAGCTAATGCGGACTGGTCTAAGCCTGCGTGCGCATGCGCAGCAGGTTCTGGTTCTGGTTCGTGGGGTTGGTGCGGTGCGCAACGGGGAGAAGGCACTGGAACATCCCACAGCGCAAAGCCAACAATCTGCCCTTGCAGAGCATCATCTACGGCTACCATCAGAGCAGTCCCGTCAGAGTGGAAGCTCGCAGACTTGCGAGCGGCTCGCCATTGTCTGCATGCTTCGCCAGCTGGCATGTCCGTCGGTTGAAGGTCAGGTGGAAACAAGCGTCGGGATATTGCGTCTGTGGTGGGATTGAAGGCTGCTGCTGCAATATTTGCAATCATCTCTAGATCTGCCTCTCTTGCGGGGCGTATAGAAAGCGCCATTTTTCTATTTGGCAGTTTCTCGGACAGTTTTTCTCAGACACGCGTCATAGCATTCCTGGACGTGTTTGCAGCGGACTGAAGACAGAAGATTACCGGAGGACATGGTGTCTAGAGGGATGGTCTCGGAACATAAAGATCGAGGAAATCCAGGCAACTACCCCGCCTCGTATTTCCCCACTGTTTTCCGCACTTTCCAAGACTTCCATGGTAACAGACAGTGACCCAGCAGACGGCGTATACTCCAAAGCTGAATATGAACAGGGCAAACAGAAAAGATTGAGAAGAGATACGGCATGTAGATTCCATTACAGGAAGACAAGAGTATTCTATGAGAGGAGATGTAAAATCAACCCAACACCGCGCTGCCGGATATAGTACATAAACCTGACAAAAGCCATCAATCAGACCAGACGAATTCCGTTCTTCTCCAAGTACTGCTCAAACCGCTCTGGAAGCCCTGACGGTTCTGCAACAGCCACATATGTGTCAGGTCTGATGAGGTAGGCTGCGTCTCTCGCGAATCCAACCGCTTGATACTTCCCATCCCAGGGGAAGACATGCAGAGGCACACCCTTTTCGCGACACCAGTCCTCCATCTCCTGCTTCGAATCCCCATACACATGGATCTGCCATGTAATTTCCTTCAGACTGTCAAAGTTATCAACGTCCCCCACAGGCGCCCACGGGATCCGATCGCCACCGTGTACATAACCCGCCGTACCCGCAGACAGAGCGCTGTCGCGATAGTTCAGCATGATTTGCGACGCGCCTTGAAACAGACGGTGCCTAACCCTGTTAAACCAGGTCAAGACGGGCAGGACGGTGGGTATGACCCAAGTCCGGATGAAGTTCGCTACGTATCCCTTGGCAACGAGATTGCTGAAGCCCCGGTCCGTAGTATTAACGAGGGTACTCGCAAACGCACGGCGCTCGGGCTCGTAGCTGTCCAGCAGCGACGCATCGGCCTTTCTGTGCACCACCGCTGCAATCTTCCAGGCGAGATTGATCGCGTCGCCGATGCCTGTGTTCATGCCCTGTCCGCCGACAGGACTGTGGATGTGGGCTGCATCACCTGCGAGGAACGCCCGGCCCTTGCGGAAGCTGGCTGCGAGGCGATGGTGCACGCGGTAGGTGGTGAACCAGTTGACTTTGTCGATCTGCAGTCCCATGTTCTTGATCGTGGTTGGTAGGATGTCGTCGAGCGTGAGTTCGGAAATGTCTTTGGTTACGTGTTCTTCGTCCACGGCGCCCGCGAGACGGGCCTTGCGGTTTTTGTCGTATGCGAGAGATAGCATGAATTCGGATCCATTGAGAGAAACGTGTGCCTCGCCGTTCATCGTTGGCCCGCTGCCCTCGATATCTGTTACATAGAAGAGCTGGGGGTACGTTGCACCTTCGAAGGCAATGTTGCAAACATGACGGACGGCGGAGTGGGCGCCATCGCAGCCCACGATGTACCTTGCTTCACAAAACTCTGTTTTCTCTGCTGAATTTGGTTGCTCGGTTGTGTATTTCAGTTGGGCCAGGATGTACTCGTCGTGCTCCTCAAAGTCGACCAATTCCCAGTTCCGTTGCACTGTGATCCCCATAGCATTCAAGCGGTCTTCCAGTAACCGCTCGTGGCGATCCTGAGGATATACATGAATAAACGGGTACGGGGTCAAGCCCTTGCCAACATCACCGATGGGTACATGGGCCCGGTGGGTACCTTCAGTCCAGATATTGGTAGCTTCGATTTTGTGGCCGTTGGCGACCACGTCGTCGGCGAGGCCTAGCTGGCGATATAGCTCGAGTGGACGAGCGTGGACCACCAAAGCCCGAGAAGTGGATGGTTTGGCTTCTTGCCTGTCGATAATGCGCACTTTGACATTCTGGCGGGTGAGCCAGAGGGCGAGCACCAGGCCAGTGGGTCCGGCTCCGATAATGAGAACTTCGGTACGGGGAATCATTGATAATAAACTTGTCAAATGCTTGTGCTATGATGGACAGATATGCGGGTGTACCATGCTCTTAAATTAAGGTCGCTAAGTTGCGGAGGTTATAAGCGCTATGCGTCATCAACGGGAGTTTTCGGGGTGTTGCTGATGCAATATAGCTCGTGAGTACATCACGAGTCTGAACGAATTTGACTGACTCATGCAGGGCGCAAGTAAGCTATCTATTTTTATTTCAGATTTCATGCATGATAATATTATTCGCCAAGGGTTACAATGCAGGCACAGCCTATATTGTGGATGTTCCCAAGTAGTCATGACTCGCGACCGGAAGATGCGGGCTATTGTTGTATTAATTATTGTCCGGCGAGGCACCGTTAACTGTGCTTATAGAACCCCCCACGAGGTATAGGACGCGGTAAGCAATTAGAATATTATACTAGCAACTGTAGGGAGCAACTCTTGTTCAAGCTATGGCATTAGCCGGTTGATTAATATCTGCCCCGACGTGAGGGTGATCTTAGGGTGTGGTAAGCCCCAGAGGCCATAAAGGAGTGAGAATTAGACCAGTCCTCTTCCCAGTAATGTTTCAGTGAGATCACTGATCCTCAACGTACAGACGGCCACCTTACTTTGTTATCTATAGAAATCTGCTCGTTCAGCGTAAAGGTATGTGACCCCTTTCTATTCTCTAGCTTAAGGGGAACAATCGAATCAGCAACGAAGGTATAACGAGATTAAAGACTTGACCAACGATCTGAGCAGTAAGCAATCTATGAAGGATTGACAATGATTGGACATATTATCGCTTTGACACCTCCCACAAGGACATAGAACCAGCCTCTAACCGCTTTTCTACCAAATCACCCATGATTATTAGCGAGTTGCAACGTGCGTTATTGTGCTCCACGATGCTTAGATGAGCGTGCTCTCAACAGCAGCCAGAGTGCCGTTCTCAATGGCCCCAGCGTGGTGACGAGCAACCAATCCGTAAGCGTATTGGTACCTAGTCACAGTTAGACCGATCTGAAAAATGCCGAATGGCGCAACTTACTTGTCCAGGTAGGGCAGAACCTGGTCCAGGCCAGGGGTGTTTCTCCAGTCGCGCATCAGGTCGGTGACGACGCCAAATGTGCCCATGAGGGTGACGCCGGCCTTCTCCATGCGACGGTTGGCATCGGCCGCCAGCTTGACGTCAAAGGTACCGCTGGCCTCGGTGTTGGCGAAGACCTCGTATCCCTCGTCGATGAGCGAGAGGGCCAAGAAGGCGGTGCCTATCTCGTTAGGCTCGTTCTGCCTCAACGCTGGAGGTAAGACGAAACTTACAAACTTCAGTGACAATACCGCCGATAATCAATTGTTTCTTGCCGGTGGCCTTGACGGCCGCGCGGAACTCGGCATTGTCCCAGGCGTTGACCTCTCCCTGGCGATGGACAATGGTCACATTGGGGTTCAGGTCCACGACCTCCTTGATCATCAGTCCGTTGGGACCCGCGTCGGAGGAAGTGGTCATGACGACGGGCAGCTCGAACAGGTTGCCCAAGGCGGCGTGGGCAAGCATGTTGTTGCGGAAGTCGTTGGTGTTGAAGTCGCGGACCAGCTGGGCGAGACCGACTTGGTAGTCGATGACGAGAACAGCCTGGTTGGGAGATTAGTAGCTGGACAACCTGGGATAGGGACAAAGGGAAATACCGCGTTCTCCTTGTCCAGTCGGTTCCAGGCTTTGACGGTCGTGGAAGCCGCCAGGAGAGAAATAGTCTGAAGGGCACTGATGAAACGCATCTTGTTGATATGTCGATGATTTGGATGAAAAGATGGAGTTTTCTATCTCACTGTTTGCTCTGCGGTCTGGATAGTGACGAACTGAAGGGAAGCAGTCCCCTTTATACACTCGATATTCGCTGATCGGCTTTCACCTTCGACATGACATTCATCTCCAGTTCCTTACCATCGGGTTGATAAGCATGACACATTGGTTGCTAAAGTCCACGCGGAATCTGAAGTAGTCATTTGGCAGCCGTCTACAGGGAAGCATTGCATAGCCGACCTCCAATGGACAGGAAGGAATACTTGCAAGCTCGATATGCTCCTCATGTCTCACATAATCTCGCATAAACTTCAAGGCAAAGCTTTCGGGACTGAGTTTGACAGAATTCGAAAGTGGAGTGAGAACCTTAGTCAGGTCAGGATAATGATGTGCTAAGCCGGCAGAAACCCATAGCCTACTCCATAGTGAAGGGCAGCCAGTTATGTTTTCGGGGCTTTCGTAACGTGCATCATAGTCGCACCCACGTGGCGATTATATGGGGGATTTTCTTATTTCCCGTAGCTGCTCAACTGAACAATAGGCTAATATCATTCAAGTACATTCCACTACTGAGCATATGTATCAATAATATCAAAGTAGTTCTACATAAAACTCATCTGCCGAGAAAGGCATTCGAGTCTATGTCAGCCACCATCTTTCTAACCAAATCTGAATATTCCAGGATATTAGGTCTTGCCAGATTATGCTGGTGACAAAATCATTTATAAGACTGAGTAAGACTGTAAGCATACTCCATCTGTGAAGCTGCAAAAGCCATCACTAAGCATTAAGTAATGCATTTGGCAATCATACGTGGGTATGCTGGGATATTTAATATATTAATAGGTTAGGTGTCTCTGTAAAGTGGGCTAAGATGATTATCCTAGGAGGGGGAGTTATTAAGTATTATATTGCTAATACTTAATAAAAGATAGAGCTAAGAGTGCAGTGTATATTAATACTAACTAGAAGATCAATAGTAGTAATATAGGTATAAGTATAAATGAAGAGATGAGCTTGGGTAAGAACCGTAAGATTAAGGCTAGATAGTAGTAGTAATCCTAGAAGGCTAGAACTTTATAACTATCTTAGGCAGTACCTAACTGTTACTAACCATTAAACTAGGTCTTTATTAAAGCAGCTACTTATTTCCCTATAATAATTACTACTATATTTACTAAACCTGATGATAGGATGGGTAATTCATAGCTAAAAATAACTACTAAATGGGCTGTTCCCCTTGGAAAATATCACTGTTCTTGGGGAGATTGTTCTGTTTATATCCCCACCTTGGAATGGACTGGCTCGACGATGTCATCAGCTTGGCGTTCCAGAAGGGCATTTTTAAACCCTAAAGTGGTAGGTTCTTTGCCTTCCTCTTTGAGCAATGTCGCCAGCTAATAAAGTCTTAGCCTGGTTTATCACCTGGACTACATCGCTGGGAAAGTATCGGCAGTAATCGGAGGTTTTCAGAGTGACCTTTCTTTTTTCCTGCGGCTCAGAATTTAGGTGCTCCGTGGACAACGCAACAAGTGTACCCTACTGAAAAACTAAAGAGGTTTCTATCTGCTTTATCTCTATTCTACCTAGTAGAACACGGAAGAGTACACCACCTGCATCATGAGGAATTCAACTGGGTACTGATCCAGTATATCAGGCACAAGTTCAAGCCAATCTTTGAATCGACAGGCGATTGTAGCATTGCAGAAATCCCAGAACTCCGGATACCACCCAGCACTTTCCCAGTCCATTAGGGTGATTCTAAACTCAGGACATCCGTCGCGATCCCCGAGCCTTTGAACCATAATATTCTTCGGCTGAAGGTCACCGTGAGTGAACACAGTGCGGTGGCCGCTCAGGGTCTGATTGACCATATTTCGCAGCAATCGAATGTACTGGTCTGATTCTGTCTGGCGAAGCTTTTCGATGATGGCAAGATTCATGTCTTCCTGTTTTGCGAAGGGTCCAGAAATTTTAGGATTTAAATTTTCGGTCCAGAATACCCCGTCCAGATAGGATAGGGCTGACGATTCAACATCCCCAAGTAATCTGGCGGCGGTATGCTCCGTAGTTCAGTGATCGCGGCTTTAATTAAGTTGCTTATCGTAGCTTTTTCAGCCGAGTTCAGGGATGGCAATAGCTTTTCAAGCGTATCACCAGGGAGATATTCCATAATAATATAAGTTTTGTTGTTGGCAGGGTCCTTGAAGGCCGCGTGAACTTTTGGGACGGGAACTTTGCTGTTTTCTGCAAGAAACTTCATGTTTTCAGCCTCGATGAGGGGTACTCCGTGGCCCATTTTGACTGCGAAATCTCTCATCCGGACGACTTTGGTGGAGGTGTCGGGAGTGCTTAGAAGTTCTGTCGCGGCCTCTATCTCGGAAACAGATGGTAGGCGAATGACTTCAAAAGCCGATTCTCTTGCCATCCTGTGGACTAGGCTTGATTCTGTATGTCTCTTGCAGAAAATGGACGTATAGCACAGGGGCAGGTTGAAGTGGGTTGAATAAAGAGTTTAAAGCGGGCGCTTTTGTTGAATTGAACTGCTGATAAAAAGCTAAGTTGAATCACACGATCAAAGAATCCAACAATATCTCCTCAGGCTACGAGTTCGGGCCGAACCTTTCCAAAAAGCCTGGAACTCTCTCTAGAATATAAACAACAGGTTTAATAATATGAGAGTTTTCCCCGTACCCAGGGTTCCAATCTACTATACTCTGTTGGCTGCCTGACCACCCATTTCGAGGAATGCTAATGGAGACGGACTGCTTACTCGGGGCTCGTATCCTTGTACATCCCACAGCATGATCGCGTGGGAGATAGCTCAGTATATACTAAAGGATAGAGAGAGCAGCGGTACTGCTCATAATCTCTGTTGTAATTGAATTCCGCTATTAAATTCTATGGAACAAAAGATGGAATTTGATTGTGCACTCATATGTGAATGACAGCTATAACCTTTAGGCACCAGCATGGATGATATATAATTGAGGCAAGTCCTCCGTCAGTACTCAGGACCAGCGAGGACTACTTAATTGAGATTGATTCTATGTGCAGACTCGAAAGCCTGACAGACAGAGATAGAGATAGATAGAGATAGATAGCAAGATATGCTTATCTGGACCTGTTGATGCTATCAGAGCGATGAGATGCTGCATGGTCTTGTTATCATGCGGGGTAAGCCTTATAAGTAGTTATAACTACCTAGAAATGCGCAGTCGCAACATTTCCAAACGACAACAACTTCGTACTACCCAGGAAAACAACCACAATGTCTGATATCCCGCACGTATCAAACTGGGTCAACGGCGCCCATACGCCTCCAACCCCCGAACGCATCGTCGTCCTCAACTCCGCAACCGAAACCCCGATCGCAACCATCGACGCAACACCCCAAGCAACCGTCCAAACCATCATCGAAACATCACGAGAAACATTCAATACCGGACCTTGGTCCCGCGCCGACGCCTCCGACCGCTTCACCGTCCTCTCAAAGGCAGCGACCCTTCTCCGCGCGCGCATCCCCGAATTCGTGGAACTCGAAACCAGACAGACCGGCCGACCGATCCGCGAGATGCGCGCCCAGCTAGCCCGCGTGCCGGAATGGCTGGAGTACTTTGCCTCGCTGGCTCGCGTCCACGAAGGCCGCGTGACGCCCTTCAAGGGTCCTGTCGTGAACACCCTCACCCGGCTCCCGCTGGGCGTGGTGGCGCAGATAACACCCTACAACCACCCTCTTCTGATCGCGACGAAGAAAATAGCCGCCGCGCTGGCGGGCGGGAACGTGGTTATTGTCAAGCCGTCGGAGCTGGCGCCGTTATCGGTGCTGAGGCTTGGGGCGTTGTTTCAGGAGGCGGGCTTGCCGGACGGTGTGTTGCAGATCGTCAGCGGGTACGGCTATGAGACGGGCAAATCTCTGTGTGAGAGTCCGCGACTTGCGAAGATTGATTTGACGGGTGGATTGGCGACGTACAAGGCTATTGCGCCCGTTGCGGCGGCGAACATGATCCCCATCACGGCGGAGCTTGGGGGAAAGGCGCCGGTGTGTTTGTTTCCGAGCCTCGACGTGGAATTGGCGGTTAAGGCGGCGTTGTTTGCGAGTTTCATTGCCAGTGGGCAGACGTGCGTAACTGGCAGTAGACTCCTAGTGCATGCTGATCTTTATGATCGGTTTAAAGACCTGTTGGAGAAAAGGGTGAGAGCCTTGCGGGTGGGAGACCCGATGGACGAGCGCACGCAGATTGGTTCTGTCATCTCTCACGCGGCTGTCGAGAGATGCTCTGCTTTTGTGCTGCGGGCAGTACAGGAGGGAGGCCGGGTGCTCTGTGGTGGTAACCCGACAAACTCAAATGGAAAAGGCTTCTTCTTTGAGCCGACTATCATCGAGACACATGCCGATTCGGATCTCGCTTCTAACGAGGTCTTCGGGCCGGTTATTGCGCTCGTGAAATGCGAATCTGAGGAGGAAATCATCCGCATTGCCAACAGCACATCCTATGCACTCGGAGCATCGGTCTGGACCAACGATTTTAGCCAGGCTCATCGCGTTGCTGCAAAGATTGAAGCAGGCATTGTTTGGGTAAACGGACACCACCTGAACGATCCATCTTCATCTTGGGGTGGGTTTAAGGAAAGTGGTATGGGAAAGGAGAATGGCATCGAGGCCTATGAGAGCTACACCAAGGTCAAAAGTACAGTGATCAACTATGGGGTGCAGCCTGTATGGTTTGATGACGAGCCCGCCAACGCGCGGTATGGCTAATTTCCGCCAGTGGCCTGGAATGTACTGTTGGTGTAACTCTGTTTCATTCTGTCACTCAAATGTAGCTAAGTAGGAGTAATTGAGATTGCCATACTACAAGAGTAGTAATGGTAGCGACTGACACTAGAAGTGTCATTCGGCCCCGAGGCTCGGAAATGAAAGATTACCCGATTCGGTAAATAACGCGTGGGATGATGGCGATCGTTCTGTATCTCCGAGCGGATGGCGGATTTAAGTATACGGCTTTTGCTCTTTTGGTAAATCAACGAGACATAGCATCAGATGCTATCAAAAAACGATTGCATTTATATGCGTTCAGGATGCTACATCCATGCCCCAGTCAGACTGGGATTGAGTCGACGGCTTGGGCTTTATCTACAACATCTCCGGATATTACAAGTCTAAGGGTTCGTCGAAGACAATATGAGCAGCGATATAGAGACAGCGCCGGACAGCTCTCGGGTCGAAAAGAATGAGCCTCCCAAGCCAACATTCCCGGAAGGAGGGCCCAAGGCGTGGATGACAGTGCTAGCTTGTTGGTGTGTCATGTTTAACACATTCGGATATATGAACGCTTTTGGGTTGGTCTCGTCTTCTGAAAACTTCCATTATGCTAACGTCGTGCGCGCAACAGTGTTTACGAAGCATACTACAAGAATACTCTCCTCAGGAACGAAAGCAACTCCAACATCGCATGGATTGGATCACTACAGGCTTATTTCATGTACTCCAGCGGACTTGTGTCTGGTCCCCTCATGGATCGATATGGACCAAGAGTAAGCGCAGCAAGCCCAGGAACAGACAATTACTAACTCTCATAGGTTATACTGGTCCCCTGCTCGATCGTCTTCGTTGTTTCGGTCATGCTCACCAGTCTCTGCAAAGAGTACTACCAGTTCATCTTGGCTCAGGGCGTTCTTGGAGGCGTCTTCAACGGCCTGACATACACCCCATCGCTGACGGCAGTGAACCAGCACTTCTTCAATCGCAGACCTCTTGCCTTAGGGATCGCTTCCAGTGGCTCGTCCCTCGCCGGCATCATCATCCCGATAGCGCTAAATCGCATGCTCAACAAGACGTCCCTGGGCTTTGGCTGGTCCGTTCGGATCCTCGGATTCGTCATGCTCGCGCTCAGCGTCGTCGCCTGCCTTGCCATTTCATCTAATGCACCCAAACGACGCACCGGGGCACCATTCTTTCTGGAAGCATGGAAGAAGCCAGAGTACACTATCCAAATCATCGGCCTATTCCTGGTTACCTGGGCTCTCTTCGTACCAATGTTTTACGTCCCAAGCTACGCACAATCCATCGGTATCGGCGTCAGTTTGTCCAATTACCTCATTGCGATTCTGAACGCGGGCTCCCTCATCGGTCGGATCCTCGGTGGCGCGCTCGCCAACCGCCTGGGTCGATTCAATACCCTTGCCAGTGCGTCCGCTGCGTGCGGCGTCCTGATCCTATGCTGGCTGCGTATCAAGTCTCATGGCGGGATGGTTGTGTTCTCAGTGCTGTTCGGCTTCTTCTCGGGGATTGTAATCGGTCTGTTTACGGCTACGATTGCCATGACGGCGCCGAAGCCCAATGTGATCGGATCGTATATTGGGATGGCGCTTGGTGTGCTGGGTCTGGCCAGTTTGACGGGGACTCCGATCACAGGGGCTATGATCAACACCTATGGGACTTACGACGGGGCTATCATCTTTGCGGGGGTGTCTGCTGTTTTAGGTGCTGTGATCATCTTTGTCGCTCGGGTGGTATATGCGGGCTGGAGACTCGTTGCCTGAGAGAACGTCTTTTGATTTGCGTCGACTTTTGTGGATGTAGGTAGAGTATTGAAGAACAAAATTGCCCACAGAATCTCCTGCTTATGATACAGAGACATAAGACAGATTCCCGACCTGTGACATGTACACTTGATTGCAAAACTGGTGCAATTATTTATACTCTTGAATCTGGTAATCTGTCAACAAGCGCTTTCCTGTTCTTACTAATAAGAAAAAAGATGCCTCAACATTGAAATCAAAGCAGATTCACTAACATCCCTATATTAGAGGCTCTTTTATTCCAACTTAATCCCAACTATCTACCCTCTCTTTCCCCTGCCCTCATAAGATACACAAAATCAGGCTGCCTGGATCATGGATTCTACTGCGCATCCATTTACTATCCAGGATGCCCCATATTCCATAATAGGACCTGGGGAAGTCATGATTAGAAATTCTGCTGTTGCTATTGTGCGATCAAATCACCAAGTTTCATAAAATCCCTCTGTGGACAATTCAGTATGATTGAACTTTCTACCCCTCACGCAGCGTACGACCTAATCTTATTATTCTCACAGGACATATGGTGCTCGTTGGCTGGTAAATTGGCCATTCATTCTGGGCACAGATGTCGCTGGAGTGGTGGTTGATGTAGGCCCTGGTGTGACCCGTTTCACCAAAGGCCAGCGGGTCGCGCAAGTACTGTGGCTGATTTTACACGGAGATAGAGACCTGCGTATTGCTGTTGTAGGTATTGCCACAATCTAGGGTCAAATGATCCTGCCCACTCGGGATTCTAGTTATATATATTGGTGAAGGAAATCACTGCGGCAGGAATGCCAGATTCTATAGCTTTGGAGAAGCCGTTGTGCTACCGCAGGCTCATTTGACTGCCGCGGCAGGCCTGTTTCTTGAAGAAAGCCTCAATCTTCCCTTACCCTCTGCTACTGGTGTGAAGCTAACAGGAAAAATCAATTCTCATTTAGGGTAGCGCGTCTTCGGTTGGTGCAACAATAATTCAACGCGCAGAAGCAGCGGCTCTCTCAGTTATCACAACTGGATCAGCTCATAACCATGAGTTGGTAAAGTCCCTAGGCATAAATACTGTTTTTGACTATAAGTCTCCTACTGTTGTTGAGGATGTATGTTGCCAGTGCGCTCGCCAATACTAAATTTTGTTGGTGTCTTCGACGCTATTTCCGAAATTGCAAGTTTTGAGATGATGCATGCAATTCTGGACCAGTTGGAAGCAGATGTCAGGACTATATGTTCTGCCATATGATAAACCCACGGAACGGTTTACTCCAATACTTGGTAAGGCCCCTTGTGATAGCGCCTTTTCCTCCCCTTTTTGCTCATCTTCGCTACATATAACTAACATTCTTCCCTTTTTTTTTCCCCTTCTTGCCCTCTTTTAGTCAGTTCCAATTTCCTAACCTATGACTCCAACAAACATGTCGTCGACTGTATTTGGAGAGTTGTCTCATAAGCTCTGGAAAACGGACGCCTTAAACCAAAGCCTGACCCTGAGGTTGTTGGGAAAGGACTAGAACAAATCCAGGGTGCTGTTGACACCCTAAAGAAAGGCGTCTCGGCTAGAAAGATCGTTGTCACTGTGATAATCGAGAGGCTAGGGAAACTTTTTGACCTTTGGCATTGGTAATATGGAAGGAGACAACTGTCTGTAGTGGGAGTCTAAACTTGCAGCCTATATGTTTGCACCAGTTTTGCAACCAGCTGTACCAAATGGGTACATTGATGCAGGTGCCATACAGGGAGTTCCTCCTGTTTAAAGATTACTGCCTCAGGCTACAAAACCACCGGTCTGGATGCCTCGAGGATCAGGCTGAAGGGTCCCGGAGAAACTTTAGACCGGGTGATCCTGGCAAGTGGCTGCCATCAACGACATGATCAACCCATCGCTCATCTCGATGAATCAGATTTCAAGGCATCCTGTCAACCAGATTCTGCACTATTATTCCTACTATACTAGAAATGGTTGTCTTAACACCTTCCTGGCTAAGTGGTTGATGGCTGACAACATCCCACAATATCACGTAAGACAGATCTCGCTCTAAGCTCGGAGATCACGCTGGGCTTCTCCGATTTGTTTAATGATTGTGTTTAGACTTTGGCTAACATTTTTTGATTAGTGAACAATCCGATGCTCCTTATCACTGATTAGTGACATCCCGAATTTTACCATCATTCAGGCAGCAGCCACTTCCAAATTCCAATCCCATGCTTACGGACACGCACATGAGCGATACAAGGGATTAGGACCTTAACTCCTTTGATGACGAATCGCAGACGGCTTAATAATCTTGGATGGACTCCTCCAGAATCGGTCCCCCTCGGATGACCTGGCCACTATTTGGAGCTCTAGTTCGCCCCGGGTGGAACGGGGGAATCTTACTCCGTAGCAACTAACTAGCCATACAGTCGAGCCTCCGTATTCAAGCGATACATCAGAGCTCATAAACCTCAAGTTGTCATCCTTCGCTCACAGATAGCTTCTGGCACGGCGAACGTGCAGCTTCTATTCAGTGATTACACTTGGCCTCGGTCGCTTTCAGTTCCGGTCTAAGCTCTGTGTCTCAGGCGCCATTCATGTCATCAACTGAATCGAACCCCGCTCTCTCATCGGCTTCTGACGATCATCAGTCCGGAAGGGACGACGGGTCGCGGAAGGAAATGATGGTCAATCCACAACCAGCAAAGGCCAGGGAACGGTCTTCTAAGAAGAGAGGTCGCCCTCAAAAAGTGCAGGATGCTCAGACACCTGCGGAGGTGAGTTATAGTTATCACTTTCTTACTCCGAGAACACCTGCTCAAAGCAGTATCAGAGACGCCGGGCTCAGGTCCGTCTAGCACAGCGCGCCTACCGTTCCCGTCAAGAAGCCACTATGTCGCAGCTGAAGAATCGAATCGCTGAAATGGAATCGGTGATCGAGACGATGACGGAAGCCTTTCTTGCTTTTAGCGACACGCTAATGCAATCGGGTGTATTAAATGCATCTCCTGATATTGCTCAGTCCCTTAAAGAGGTGACCGCCAAGTATGTCACACTTTCAAGTCAGATGACCGAAACAGACGGAGATTACGCTACGCCGCAAGATAAAGCATTGTCCCAAATCACTGCGTCAGAACAGTTATCCTTCCACTCGGCAGATCAGACAAGCGAGTCATCAGACTCCGTGGTCGCTGTCAAAACAGGCCCCGGAAACGGTGATCTCGGCGGCGCAGAACCCGTCGGCGCACTGATACCGATCGAGACACCGGACATGGCTAATGGCTCCATTTTTCCTATCACAACTCCGATAAATATCAGAGTCCCATCTCCTCACCTCATCAACATACGCACACCTATGTCGCATCTATACGGTCCGGATAGCCCCTTCTTCGCCCAGCGGTTGCACCTGGCCGCCTATAAGCTCGCACACCGATACCTCAAGAATCCAGCTGTTCCCGACTCCGCGTTACTTCGGAACTTTGGTTTCCTGATGACCAGATGGAGTCGACGCCAACTTATCACATACTTGAATTCGTTTCTGAAATCCTCCGAGGGAGTTGAAGTTTCTAAGAAATTCAATATTCCCTTGCTGAACCTGGGCGGTGCCGGGTTACACTACCCACAGAAGCATTCGCCCCTCAGCGATCCTAATCCTTATTGGCTTCCCTCGGCTGAAGATATTTCGATGATGTATGCAAATGGATTGAGTATTCAAGACCTTGAAGAGCCCTGGTTTGACCCGGGAGACGTGGAGGGATTCCTTGAGGAGCAGGGCATCATTCTTTCCAATCGAAATATGTTTCCAGAAGGCTTACAGAGCGATCGTCAGGATGTGGTTGCTAGAACATGGCAGTCAGGTCTTCTGGATGACCAAGCGGTTTTCTCGCGGGGTCCCATGTTCGCTGTCGATGAAGATCAATTGATCAATTGTAAGCCCAGTTGGACTGCGTACCAGTATGACATTGAGCGCTAATTTTGTTCGGCAGGGCTGTCCTACCGCGGCATTTGCCTAGGCCGTTCGCCAGGATTCCGCAAACGTGACGTGGAGAGGTTCATATCGCAACATGCTTGGCCCGTCGGCGTGCCTCAAATGCCTACTCAGGCCGTCGCAGTAGTCTAATGCTATTCCCGACAGCGCATTACGTTTTTACATTATTCGGAGAAGCCGATCGCTGGTCCATAACGCCCGTGACTATCGGCTCCAGCGATTTCTACTTCATATTCAGCGTGCTCTCCTCTTCGGCTGTGTCAAGTGGCAAGGACTGGCCTGAGTTCTCCAGCGCGATCTCCGCAGTTCAGATAGTGACTCTGGCTTTCGCATGCGCCACAGCAACATATGCACAGCGGTAATGCTGCCCTTGTATCGACGTTGTGATAGTCCCGACGAGGAGTCTATTGCTGCCGCCCATCTCTTCGGCTGTGGTTTATAAATGATTTCGTGCAAACCTAAAGCCGAGCGAAGAGCAACGAGCAGGAAATAGGACTTCGTTCTCCATAGCTTCGCCAGTTTGTTTAATGGCGATCAGTTCGATGCATAGCAGAGGTCGAGTGAACTGCTATAGCCACCTGACCCTGTGATGTTGGCGTTTGTGTTAGCTGGGGAGTCGCAGGTGTCGCTTCCTGTGCACCGTCAATCATCTGACCAGGGTATGCCATCGGAACGGATGTCAGTTACCTCTGATTACCTCGCGGGCTGATTCGCCCTCGAGGGGCAGAAGGGCGACGAAGGTCCAGCTATTCACGACCAATCCGATCCTGTGCATTTGCCCTCTTCTTTCGGTGAGCTGTGGTGCCCGTCACAGCCAGAAGGAAATAATGCTTCTCTGTTCCGTGCGGACTAGGCGAGGCAACGTGAAGGACATAATTGACTCTATCGAGCATCCCTGGAAATGCTGTCTTGTGTAATACCTCGGGCGACGGCGAATTTAGCCTTGTCTTCATATTTCGAGGAACGGTTCTGGAATTGCATGGTCTGGCCTGGATTTGCTGATTCGAAGCCCATAGCCCATTTCCAGGGCTTCAGGGGAGACGGCGCTGGCCATAAATTGGGTGGCGCCGGCGAATGAAGACAAGACCGGACGGCATTTTGACACTCTATGATTCATGCTCACTGGGTCGGCATGAGATGCAGTCGGACTTTTATATCTGGCGGGAGGGGTTCGTTTCGTCAAGGAGGAGGCCGAAGACACTAAGTACCTTGGCTCGGCGTGAGTCCAATGTTTAGTGATCACTTCAGTGGAGACGGTCAAGTGGCTGACCAGACTTTCTCGTATCACTGATTAGTGATACCGTGTCCGAGCACAACTGCACCATGTCGAGAACGGGATGATTAGTATTCGCTGATGCAGCGTGTCACCACCCCGCTCGATCTGGTTGCAAGCTTATCACAGGACCTGTTTCTACCCGGTAACGGACTATAGTAGTTGTAGTAGCAGTATCCAGAAATGCAGCGGCTCTTTTCTAGGCTGTCGGGTTCCCTGAGTGGCACAAATAGGTTGTCTGTCACGATGATACAACCCTTCCAGTAACGCTATTTAATGATCCTCGTCCTCGACAATCAACGACAATCATCCATAACACCCACCCATCTGACCCATAAACAACAACCATCCCACAAATAATCAAAATGCCCCGCTGGCTCATCCAACACAGTCCCAACACCCTCACCCCCGAAGAGAAATCCCACCTCGCCCAACAAATCACTCAGGCCTACGTCGGCTTCGGCCTCCCAGCATTCTACGTCCAAGTACACTTCACCGAGCAACCAGCCGACACATCCTTCATCGGCGGCGAGCAGCACCCCAACTTCGTCGCGCTGACCATCTACCATCTGGCGCGGACGATGACCTCCGACGAGCAGCGGCAGGGATTCCTGAAACACATTGATGCGGTCATGACGCCGATGTTCGAGCCCAAGGGGATCGACTGGGAGTATTTTGTGACGGAGGCGCCGAGGGATCTGTGGAAGATTAATGGGCTTGTGCCGCCGGCTGCTGGGTCGGAAGAGGAGAAGGTCTGGGTTAGAGAGAATAGGCCTGTGAGGTTATAGATGACTATGGATTGAGGGTTGTGCATAGTATGTACATGAGTTGAAGATGCCTTGTTCAGGAGAGAAACGAGTGCAAGATGCTACTTACTGTTTGATATGAACGATGAAAGCGTTAGCTTCTGCTATCTAGCTCGCAAGGCTAATTGATATGTCGGTCCTTAATACTGCACAACTCCTGGATGTTGTTTCTGTTGCATAGAGACAAAGAACGCTCACGGACAGTATGCAGAAGAGCTTTGATCCCAGCATGGACTGGTCACTGGACACACGTACTTATTCAAAGACCTGCAGGGCATTCCCAGGACAAATAACGCGGTGGCATGGTGGACTTTTGACTGGTTAGAGGACCAAGGGGTGACTGACAAGTGGGGTGTACAATCCTTCGAAGAGAACTCAAGCGTTTGGAAAGAGACCAACCTGCACCACTCGACGAACCAACTGTGGATGATGTTACTGACAGCCACGGGTTTGAAGCGGCTAAGCAAACTCGGATTCTCTCGGTTGATCATTGATCAACGGACCCACCAGGCATATTACAAGAAGAAGAGGACCACCCAGCCGGGCTTCAAGCTCCGACGACTGAACATCATGCAGTGGGTGCTCACGCAGTAGAAATTCTGAGACTAATCGGTTAGACGGGCGCAAATTGCCCATAAAGGAGGAACCATTTTCTACCCTTAGGTCATAGGGCCAGACTTTCTGTCCCTGCAGTGTCTGCTTACTGCATTAGGAGGCCTGGATGAACTCGCTAGTCCGGGAGATACGTAGCGTTCTTGCCGCTGAACTATTTTTGTTAGGATTAGAGAATGTACATGTTTATTTCCTTTGATGATCAGCTCTCATGCGAACAGAAAACCATAAAAAGGACAGGTATCCAGTCAGTTACACAATGAATGACAAGATCCTCCATCTGAACTCATCTACATATCCAAGCCACATGTCAAGCTGCTTTGCGAGCCATACTCTTGGCTAGTTGTACAAATAATCCACCATAATTCTCATCCTTGATGAAAAGCAGAAGATATTGACCCTTCAATATCAGTAAGATGTGGTGTTGGCGTACGGAGTTGAAAGGAAATTTAGCAAGGACCTGGTCCATATCAAGTGTTTCTTAAGACGGCTCCTGCGAAGCCATTGGATATATCTGTTGAGTAAGGAGAGCTTCAGGTGCAAGAGGATATAAATACAGGGTATCCTCTTTATCAATCGATTGTTTCCAGCCACCATCGTGTCGACGTCCAGCCGACGATTTGTGCTTTTGATTTCTTCAGTCAGGTTTTCTATGGAACCTATGCAGTGATGAGCATGACACATCATCATTTGAATACCCGGCTAATCCGACGTTACTTACTGCATACTTTAACATCAAGATTCTCTTGCAAAATTCAACTCCCAGGCACATGTGCCAGCAGTTTTCGGCATATTACACTGCCGCCAAGGCAGCGTATCCTTGCCATCTGAGTCCTGGACAGAATGGAACCATAAATTCTGGTGAGTTCTCTCCAGTACAAGCTTGAACGTAACTAATATGAGTCCATTCATGTTCGAAGGTATCGAAGGCTCGAAATTGATGTCACTAAGAACAACGCACGGAGAAATGCAATACAGATAAATTAATAGCTGTGGCTGGCTGATTCGATCGATATTTTACTTGTTGAGATCCCCCCTCCCTCCTCCCCAGTCGTCTGGTCAGACGCAGTACACAACTGCGTTCTTATTGCGTAGGAGTTCGCCCGAAATCCGCGCTCTCGAAATATGTTCTCCTGCATTTAGGAGACTACCTGAGGGGCACAGACCTTCCTTGAATATTAAGGCAAGCAGACCATCCACTTCTAACCCTCAGTCATTTGCCAACCGACATAGGTACTCCTTGAGTTTCGTATGCTTAAAATGCGGTTGGAAGTCATATAACTTACCAGTCTAAAGGTGGTACACAAGAGCCAGCGATACTGTCAGTCTCTACTTATATTGCACATTGGAAGCACAATGATAGCCCAGTTAGATCCCCTCCTGGCGTAACATGCTATAATTGTTGCAGGGCGATACCAATTGATGATGCCTTAATAGACTGCCAAGTAAGACATACCTTGCTTACGGCATTGCCTGGTCCGAGTAGGGAATACTTAACAAAACCTCCAGCAGTCCCTTTAAAGGCTAAAGATAGACTATATGACGAGAGAATTTAGTAAATCGATAGGTGATGCACTGCAGAAAGAGGAGATTGGATAGAAGTCTCCAAAATGAGGACTGCCGTTCGCCTTGGGGTCAGCTGAGCCAGCTAGTCCGTATGGGCATGTACCTAGCCAAGCCACTCTCACCATCACCACGACTTAATTTGTCGGACGCTGCAGCGCAAGCTCCATACCAGAAGATCACTGCCTGGTGCAGGCGCATCTGGCCATTTCCATCATAATGAGTTGGCGTTTGTATCGGCAAAAGCGACGGAGCGGCATAAGACAAGGCTGTGGAAAAGCTTGGCACTTCCCTGGACCACTATTTAAAATGCCCAATGTGATGATCCTTCTTCTAGTACTCTGTTAGATTCTCATTTTGATACTTAATGCCACTGCTGACCTGCTATGGCACGCCCTAAAGACAGTGGCGCGGTTGCATATACTCCTCTGGCCGCGCCTGAAAACGCTCACAACCAGTCTCTAGGGGAATCCGCCGTTGCCAAAAAGCAAAGCTCCCTGTGGGCCCGGTTGGGGACGGTTAGCATCCTCATTTTGGGTCTTGGCTCCTTTATGCTTGTCTTGTTCGTCCTACCTTTGGCCTGGCTTTGGGCCGAATCCATGGCAGCAGCCGCTGGGCGAGAGCCAAGCAGCACTTGGATCGCGGTCGTCAAAGCGGGCTGGACCACGCGGGCCGTCACCATCTGCACGGCAATTCTACGAACGGTGGTCACGACACAGGCCAGCGTGACGACCGCAATGTTTGCAGGAATTATTCTGGAGCGGGTCGGCGCTCCCCTAGTGGACGGGCCATTCTATTCCATGACGCGAGCTCTCAATGGGAGTCCGACTAACCTGTTGTGGACCCCAAGTCTACCGTTTCGCGGAACAGGGCTCTCATCCGTGATCGTTGGCCTCATTTTCATTGAAGTCTCGGTCACTATGGCTGTGCAGTTCCTCTCCACCCTTCTCGTGGCCGACTTCGGAAATGGCGCATTTACCGAAACCAGCAACGCGACGAATATCCGAATCCTGAATGATACCCAAATGGCACCCATTAACGCGTGGTGGTTAATGCCTCCGGCGGCCGATTGGACGTTTGCTGAGCAATCGGACCCATTTGTACCTGGGCCCAAGTACCACGATACGGGCCACACCTACCGCGCCTTTTTGCCCTATAAAGAAGCGGCGCAGAGAACATCACTGCGCCATTTCCACGGCCCAGTCCCAATCGTCGATCAACGGGTCGTGTGTGTGCAGCCTGCACTGCGTGACCTTCGCCTCAACGCGCTCTACACAACCTACGCGCTTCTCTCCGGACAAATCGCCATCGCGAACGGCACGTATCCGATGCTGCAGGGGACGGAGAGTCAATCTTACGTCCCGTTTACGTGTGCGTTACCCGCCCTGGTGAAGTTTTCTACCCGGGAGCAAGGACAGACGAGCTTGTGTTGGCCGAATTTCGGGGTAGACTGGGTGGTCTTGGTGGAGGAGCCTCTGGTGCCACCTGAGCCCATGACCATGAAAGGGACCCCAGTCGTCGGCTATCCGGAAGCATCCACGATGTTCATGCTTCTAGACCTCGTCTCCTTGGCTGCCTTCGGCACCGGCGTGGAGCAGGACGTCCGCAGCGTCGGGAACAACGACACCACTAGTAGTCCGTGGGTGATGGTCGTAAACGGGACCGATTCCCCTGCGGTACGGGTGACGGCCTGCATGGCCAATCTCGGAGTGGACACTTTCATCGCGGACCTGCACAGCGACTGGGAGGGGTCGGAACCCGCCATGTCCTGGAACCAGCCGGCGCAGCGCTACAGCACCGCAACTACGCGCACCCAGCTAGGTGCGGTTCTCCCCCGACAGCCACTAAACGACCGGGGCGTGCTCGCTCTCACCCCCCGCTCGGACTGGCAGTTCTTCTTCGATGCAAAGACATCCTCCTCCGCTAAGCTTCACGCGTACAACGCTTGGACCTTCACGCTGGCCCTCGCCGGCAGCCTGCGAAACCCGCTGGACACCGGCGGGACCCCGGTACATCGCAACCAGACCGTCGACATGGGCGTCATGCTCTCGCAGTACCCGACCACCATTCATTTCAACGCGCACGCGAAGCAGGTCAGTTTATTCCAGGACACGCTGAACCAGACGCAGAGCCCCGCAGTGGCCCTGCAGGCGCTCCTCACGCGCATCTGTCAGATGGTTTATTACGAGACGCTGTTGCGACTCGAGCAGAGTGGGAGCGCCAAGACCGCCTTCAGGCGTGCGGCGCTGCTTCCGACTCATTGGACGGGATTTGGGGTCGGGATGGGGTTGTTGCTGAGCCACTGGGTGGTGGTGGTCATCGTTGCGGGGCTGTTTGCGCGATACACGCGCCATTCCTCGTTAGGGAACCACTGGCAGGCGGTTTCACAGGTGTACTCGAAGGAGACAGTGGCGGTTCTGGAGGAGGCGGATCGAATGGATGATCGAGAGGTGAAGCATTGGGTCAAGGGCAAGGGGCGCGGGAAGGAGTTTTATAGTGTTGTGCGTGATAAAAGGAAGGGGCGTGTGGCGCTGACGGTTGAAAATCCGGATTAAAATCTTACACTCTCACCAGCATGAATAATCCTGCCTACTAATAGGTATGACTAGGGAAGGTTCAAGAACCCTTGGTTTTGATGGCGCAATGCGTTAAGTTGCCCAACAAAGTACTCACCCCCAAGTCGGGCCTTAAACCTCCTCTGTGACTGAGAAGGATGTTAGTGTCTTGGAGAGAGATGTGAATTTCAATGGCAATACAGGAATGGGGCTGCCTGATATCTTGGCGTTCCATTCGCACGTTTGGTACTTTATTCATGTGGATGCTTGCAACGGGCCTGGGCTGCCATTGAGGTAATGTATGCACTTTTGCTCCTGCTATAGTGTGGACAGATGAGCTTTTCTTACTGCTTAGTTTAGTATATTGTTCCACTGGGGTTGCCTGATTAGGCAAACAGCTGTATTTCGTGTTGCAGTGATATTTCCCCCTTATTCGGGTAGGGGCCGACGGCGAGACAACATTTGAAACCCTGCGGCTTGATGTATCCAACCACAGGATAGAAAGGGCTTCTGTCTCCGCTTATGCCTCCGCTTGGAAAATAGATCCAACAATGATATTATGCTAGTGCTACCATATTTTTCTTCCAGGGATGACGCAGGTTTTGCCTTCCTCCACATGCAAAGATAAATAGAGCACCCATTCCCCAGCAAAAATGCTTCGACTCTCAAGAATCCAATACACACTTGTAAAGAAAATATCCTCTCCCTGATCACCATGCACTTAGATCACAAGCTCCCCTGGAATACAGTGTCAGCGCACTTTGCTTTCATAAAGGACAACCAAGACATACGCAGAAACGATTTCGTCATCCATGATCGCTTAGCTGATCGTCAATCCGCCGAGTTCAAGCACTTCACGCAGACTCTTATTTCCACCATTGAGGAGTTTTCAACCACTGAACGAGCCAAATATCCACATCCTGCCGCCCTACCGAAATCCGGCCCCCTATATGACTCGTCTATTCTACCCTCCATCGAAGAGAAGTATCACCTTGGACCACACGCTACCAACTCCGCGGTATCAAATCCACTGTGTGAGGAGTTTCAGGATGTCGACTACTGGATCAGCCGAGCCCCCTATAGCACGGCCACTGCGCACCTTGCCGATGCAGTGAAGATGCTCATTATCTCGAATGAGATGCTCGCTCTGTTACGTCTAGCAAACCACGAGAAAATCCCACTAATGGATCTAAACCATCTTAGCTGGGGTCACAGCTTCGGTGTCACGCATGTTGCTGACGTGGCTCTGGAGATTTACATGTTGCTGAATATCGCTGCTTCTGTCAAAGCTAATGCAAAACCAGGATCTGCGAATGAAACTGGTTGTCTGACGGAGACGCGGCGGTTCCGAAGTTTTGCTAGTTGGGGATTGGGTGATTTCGATTTTCCAGCTCAAAATATACCACATCGGTTGTTTTGGAATGCAAAGGGCATTACTGACGGACTTGAGTTCTCAACGTGGGACCCCTTGCGCCTTGGGAGTGACGATGAGAGGAGGGAGATGAAGGAGTACTTGAAGATGTGCTTTGAGCTGTTGTATCGATACGATCTTTTGATGAAGGAGATGGGCGGGGATCCTGAGTGGAAGAAGAAGATCCTAGGTATACTACATACATGGGGTGCAAGGTGTATTACCTTAGGCGAGACAGGGTTCTGCTTCATTTGACCTTTATTGACACGTGCGCATTGGGCTGAATATGTAATATTGGGAATAGGTGATAAACAGCCGAGCGGTCTCTTTTCTCCACGTCTTACCATGTTTGTCGAAGATATAAACATACCAATGCCATTCAACCATATTGTCTAGTAGCTGAGCATCTAGCTATTTGTTTGGGCAACTTCTTTTATTACGTCCAATAATCCAACATCCACTACATCGTGGTGGAGCACGCTGACCTCCTTAGCCTGCTCAGGTCCCCATTATCAGGCTGCTAAATGCAATCACGACCTTTCTCTACTGGTCTAAAGTGGTTATTTCCCAGTGTGGTACGTTTTCTTGCTTTGTTTAGTTTCCTCAAAGTTCCAGATAGCATCTCCATATATACCGTGCTCCTGGATAGCTTCGCGTACAGTGCCAAACCATTGTTTTATGATCTTTGTGTCTTCCTGCTTCGCACATTAATATCTAGTTCTTCGATTATATCTTGCACATAGTTCAGGACAGCGTTTTGTAAAGAGAGTAGGCCTAGATGACGAGCAAATCTGTGTCAGCTCACGCAGTGATCCGGGCTAGATTGCAAAGCTTCATTTATCTGAATCAAGTTGTTTATTGATGAGAACTTCTTCTTTAGATATTGTCATTTTCGTGGCCATTGACGCGTGTTTCTGAGCGTGGCTGCCTTCCATTAAGGCGAGCCCGAAGGGTAGTCCAAGATACTTCAAATACTCCAGAAGCTTAAAGTTTTGATTTTTGAGTTTTACTTCTTGTATGCAGTAATAGCCATCTGCATACGGGATTCTTTAGCTAAAGACGTTTTACATAAAAATAATGAAAAACTGACGCATATTGGGCTCTTGACTTCGAATAATTTAGTGATTGCATAGCGGAGGCTCTCGGCGAAATATACCCACTGGTGGATGAAAGTAGGCAGAGTTGATCAACAACTGAAAGTGAACGAACCAATAAGAGGCTTGGGTGCAGGAAAACGGGGGATGGGTATTTATTCCTCGGTCTTATGATGTCGGCTGGGATAAGTAAGCTTCTCAAATGTAACTGAGTTACACCAAATAGGACGAGCAGTTCCTTCAACCCTTACTGGCCTAGTTCTCCATGTACAGGGGGTGCCGATGTCCGATAATATAAATCTATAAATCTATCGCAATTTGCCCAATAGCTGGAGTATGATTAGTTAGCGCTACGCCTACTCGAAAACGAAGAGGCATACGGAGTATGATCAGCACAAAACGAGCATGAGCATGTGGCACGTCAGACTCTGATCAAACTCCACCAACGACCATGAAGAGGTCAAGATGATTTGCGCAACTTTGAAAACGGTCAACCCCTCGAAATAATCAATCGACTTTCACGAGAATTCCGTTCCTGAATATGACCGGCCTGCCTGGGGGAAATCTGGCTGGTGGAACATTCATTGTGATCCTGCAATCTGCATGTCCAAAGAACTAATTCCTCTCCGTTCTTGAGTAGGCTGGAAAAAGGTGGATAGAGGCGGATTACTTGTATAGACTAGATTTCCCCTATTGTCTCTTGTACGTGTATATTTTGAGACATATCACTGTTGAACTTCCTCACGGTTCTCTGTGAAAGGCGTTCAGTCTCAGGCTACTCTTATTTTGTTAGTGGTAATGTTCTCTGCCGGAGTCCCACGGAGAAGTCCTGTCCAGAAGCCAATAAATTACATGTATATCCTCTAATAAAACGCCCCGTCTTTGGATTTCATCACTTGCGCCATATTCCACCTTGGAGTAACCCACACTTAGCAACTCAGCGGCCCTGGTAGTTTGACTAGGTCTAAATCCGATAGAATGCTTATGCTAGTAACGAGGTATAAAAGTTTGCGTTTCTGTGCTCTGGTAGGATATGAACCAGAATATCTGCGAGCTACTGTGGAGCAAGGGCCAACCAGTAATTACTGATAATTGTTAATGCATAAAAGGGAGTCCAAGTACGAATACGGGACTTTTTCCGAATAAGGACATGCAGAAAATTCTAGTTGCGTAGTTACTCAACGACCATGCCAATTTTCCCCACTGGTGTGGCAGGGATAGGCCTCATCCCCGACCATACGTGGAGCAAGCCCTAAGTCAGGCGGGCACCTTTAATACATATACGAACTTTGGACAGCAGATCATTCAAACGGAGCCGAATATAGTCATGACCAAATCCGCCATCCACTGAGCTATCTTTGTACGGCCATCGTCAGACCGTTGATTGAAAATGTAGCATTTTTAAGGCAAGCAATCTTCTGTTCCAGCAATCATTTTACAGGAAAACCAGGGAGTCCATAGCCTAAATCCCGAAATTCATACCAAGATATAAAAGGATATTGTTGAATTATCACGTTTAACTACAAGCCAACCAGAGCCAAACACAGGGATAACGCTGGATTAATATGAGGAATACGGAGTACAAGTCTCGTTGAACCATGTTGGGGCGGCAGTCAGACGCCGGATACGGAACATAGCTGGCCTTATGTGGGTCGACTGTGATGGAGTCTGCGTGCTTGAGGGCTAAAAGATCCTGTTCGGTGTTCTCTTGAAGGCACAGAGATGGTATAAGGTCTCGGCCATGACGGCTTAATCGTTCTATCCACACCGGATGCTGGTTTTTCCCACATATCATATCTCTTTCCAACATTGTGGCAAAGCAACTGCCCCATGCTGCATCTGCATGAACAAGGAACGACAGGCTGTATTCCTGTCAAACTCTGCTAAGCCTCTCCACAGCACTCTCTTCTGTTGAGCCGACAATGGCTACAACAGCATGGACAGCTTATCCCTCCTTAGCACACTCATGTAGTTTGCGTTTAAGAAGTGTTGTATCAATACAGGCATCCAAATCGACGTCTATCTTGGTCGATAACCCCTGACCCAAGATCGGTAAGAGCTGAGTTTATTAGTCTGCTGTTCCTTCTTTGGGGAAAGCGTCAGGGAGTCGACATACTGGCTCCCTTTGGCCAGGAGTAATGGTGAGTTTTACTGATCATATATTGCGGTAGTTTGTCAATTATATGATATTCCTCCAAAGCATCCCTTCCTGCTGCTGCCTGGATGCTAACTTCAGTGCTTCTTCGAGAAATAGATCCGATATGTTAAATTGCTCTTTTAAGGAATCCGGCAGGTCAGGAATAGTCCCAGGCCGTAAATTAAGCAATTCCCAGGTACTCATAGCTTTGAACAATTTCAGATCTGCATTGCAGTCCTCTAGTTCTTTGGATAGCGACATCTTATACGGATATAAAAGAGACCGACGCACTGCGGAATGTTGATTTGAATGGAAGCTGCAGAAATACGCCATTCGGCTGTATTCGCCATAGGGTTGCGTTTACTCATATGGAGTAGACTTGCCTAATATGCACTTCAATAATAGGTTTAGATACCACAGGCTGAAAAAGCCCGCTTGGTTATATTCGTCACACGCCTATTAGCTACATTATCAACCCTATAATACAAATAATATCCTAAGTATACCACAACGCCTCCACAGCAAATCAGGATCTCCTCGAGACAAGCCCCTAGCGAGATGACCTTTCTAAGTTCTGACTATGCCCACAGCTTGACAACTAGCGCGCGGTTCGAATGACCTTTTGTAAGTCAAACAGGTTGAGTTGTCCTTTGCGGATCAAGATTGGTAAATCCGGAGCTACCTTTTATACCGTGGTGGTCTTTTGTCTGGAAAGGAGTACCAACGAGATTACAGGGAAAGATATGAAACCATCCAGCTCCCGTCATAAGGCCAAGCTGGTCTCGATGCATCGCTGCACCAGCTCATCTGCCTTCTTGGAGTACCTTTCTTCGCTAGCCTGTTTGCTCTGTACTCGGTCTTGCGTAAAGGACCTCGGCCTTCATACCTGGTTTACCATCATCCCGTACTAATCAAGGCTGGTTAACTCGGCTGCTTAAGGTCATAAAAAATTCTGCAGCCATGTAAACATATGTTGAATGAGAACTTTTAGAGAAGAAAGCCTGGTTCGTAGTGTGCGTGACAACATATTCATCCCGATCCCTTCGCGAAACCTCGGCGTCCAGGGCATTCTGTTCAGTATTAAGGGTACCATTACAACAAGACTATATAGTATGCGTCGAGCCTCAAACCTTCCGCTTTCTTGATATACCAGATGTCTACCGGATTTGATATTCACCTGTATGCTTCCATGGGAACATGTGGAGATTCTGGGCATTGAGAAGATTGACATAGAATGCCAATGCACTCATAATTGCAAGGAAGTCTTCGCGGGCTTCTTCCTGGTTGGGATTGCTCTCAATATTTTCCTTGATAAGTTTATCAGCTTTCCAGTAGCTGTCGCAAAGGAACTCGACACCAAGGTAACCAATGAACTCTGATATTGACGGGATAAGATCCCGGAAGAGTATAATCAGATGTTGAAGAGTAAATTCGGGGCGCGTGGCAGCGAGTTTAAGTATATTGTCGAAGATATGATAGCCCAGAGTTCGAACAACACTGCTCGAGAAGATCATAGCACCGAAGTAGGAGTTTTTCGATCCGGGCTTCGCTGCGGCTTGGCCACGATGGAGTTTTTCAATTTCCACAGAAACACTTGACCAGGACTTCTCCGTCTATGTATCTGACCTCAGTAAGCGGCTACTAAAGGATGCTTATGCAAGCGTACCTCTTTATGAATCTCCTCCACGAGACTCCTTACTTCACTACTTACGCCAGTTCTCTGAAATTTAAATAGCGAGATCCGCTTTGGATCAGGTTCGGGCTTTGAAGCATCCCAAACGACGACGTCAATAGGCTCTTTCGCTTCGCATTGACTTTTCCAAATCTTATCTGCAACCCAGCGTAGCGTCTTGAGATCTTCGTCAATAACTTTCCCACATGTGGCTACAGATTGATGCTCAGTAACTTCGCCATACTTTATGACTAGGTGCTGGAATGATGAAAGAAAGACTGAGCCATCAGGCTCTTTGGCTCGATCAGGGGCCTTCTTGTCGGCGGGTGTGTACTTCTCATGATTAGTGGTCTGAAACTCGTCTAGAAGTGGCCACTCACAATCAACTGCTCCAGGGGAACAAGATGGTACAACTGATCCCCAGCGACAACAGCATGCGTCTGGAGAGAGTAATACGGCAGTACGGTTCCAAGAAGCCTGACCAACGTCGGGTTTGAGTCGTTCATCTTCACTGTAACTGTTGCATCAAGCTTAGGCCACTTGATCTTGACCTCATGAGGTGCCTGCGACTGCTCATTTGGGAGGCCGTTCATTCTGAAAAAGTCACCGAAGGCAAAGATGGTAGATATTTATCGTAAACTGGAGTATAGTCACACCTGAGCCTATTGCGAAATAATTGATGGTGTGAATAATTCTTACCTTTTATATCCAAGATAGTGTTCTAGAGCCAGAGATAGTTATGATGTATTCATTATGCAGTCATGAGGTTTCATTTCCATATTTCTGTCGTTATAAGTTGAAATACAGATGGGCGATAACGCGTAGAGCAAATTCTTCAGCAGTTGGGCCGACACTGGTTGGCATATCCCAGTAGACCTGTAGAGGGAGAAAACTAAGCTTGCGTCAAAATTGCGTAGTATAAAGATAACAATTGGCTCTTGAGTTGGCTACCTTGGGTTCTCCTATCCACACCTCTGTTATCAAAAGTATCCGTGGTTCGGCAGTGGGCGTACATCCAGACCACGCCGAGTCTCCGGAAACGGCAATCATAGCTTTTTGGTTGCGTTCCGGATTACCATGGATGAGTATCCGCAAAATCCTGACATACCGGCTGGCTACTGGCTTGGGGAGGCAATTGTTTTTCTAGGCTATCCAAATAATGTCTACAATGCGCACGACGTCATACCACATCGTTTATAGCTCATGATACGGCTCTATGACCGTTTCCATGAGACGAGTCAGTATAAAGTGGCCAGGGAAACAAAGTAGTATGACTCCCAGCCTCGAGAGAATTCAGTGCAGTAAGCAGTTTTTACCTAGGGCGGAGTTCCCCTGGATTTGCTCACTCTGGTCTCAACAAAGTTCTGCCGTCCCTTTCTGATTCACTATTTCAGTGTCAGTCACGATTATCCTCATCCTTAGGAACCAAGATTTAGGCATACTAACGAAGAGGCAGAACATTTCAGAATGCCTGCTGCGAATACCAATGAGTCTACAGGAGATCCCTTCCGGAAAACCTGTCTTGTACCCTACGTGGACCCTGATTCGGCCCCTCCTGCTGTTAAAGAGAAGCTTAAAGTGCTTCCGTTTCGGCGCAACATCCTCCTGACGCTGGCTCATTCTCACGGCCTATTTCCACATTTTAGCGGTCTCCTCGGTGCTTGTTTCGATGGGAAACAGCGCAGTATTCCCGTTCTCGACTGGCAGTTGATCGTGCTACGGACTGCTACTATTCTCAAGGCTAAGTATGAGTTTGAAGTTAATCAACCTGTGGCTGAGGTATTTGGATTCCCGAAAGAAAAGATGGATGCTATTGGGTGCTCTATCCAAGAAGTATTGGATGGTAGAGGTCCCTGGACTGATCGGGATCGGGTCATTCTTCGCCTTATCGATGAACAGCTGGCGACTTATGAAAATAAGCCCGAAACAGTTGAGGACGCTCTGAAATTGCTGTCTGTGGAGGAAACAGTCGAGGTCCTAATGATCATCGGTATCTATGCTTTATTAGCTCGGGTAATTAAAGGTTTGAGGGTGGATGATGACCAGCCGATTCCTGACTTGAAGGATAGAATTAAAGCTGCCATTACTGATTGACGAAAGCAGCCTGCAATTCCGGCCCTCATTCCAGAATATTTTGAAATCTACTATGTCGCAGTTGAACTCTAGGCTGGACAAGTTTCCTTGTTTGTTGCCTATGAAATAGATCTGAGTAGATTACATTGTACGAATATGGACGGAAGCGTAGCTGAGTATTCTGGTCACAGTGACTCCAATTATGGCTCTAGCATCAATAAATCCACATATTACTATCCTTCTTGGGGTTTTGGTTAGCTCTCGCTCAACCCAGGAGCATGATTGCTGGTGGTGTTCTCCATAAAGTACTGAGTACATTAGATAACCGGATGATGGGAATCCAGCTCAACACTCGCCATTCGAACCCGACCTAAAGCTAGCAGTTCACTCTCTAGCTACAAACTTGATGAAATATGTCTTAAAGATCAGTGAGGCTAGCAGTTTCCTTGTTTACGTGGCTGAATCAAGTTTAGCTACTAGGCGGCTTTAGGGTTTTAGGGCTAGGGGTGGCCTCCAGCGAATCTTTTTCCGACTGAAAGTTACGAACAAGGTTTGGAGAACCGGAGTGCCGGATCTGAAAGATTTTCGAGATTGCATGAAACGGTCCTCCCGTTCCCTAGGGACCGCCCAGTGTCACCGTGTGGGTGCCCGTTCCATACCATAGATTGTCCTCTAGTGTGTAGATAATTGTCAGCGGGTGCTCTGGCTGGACAGTGGCGGATCACTCAATGCATGTTGACGCCTGCCGCACGATTTCTATACGAAAACACTAAAACAACTAATAGGAAAAAAAGAATATGGAACGCTACAATATGATCTAACTACTTTTTTGAAAATCGATTATTTGAATGATGTAATGCGAACCGGTTGTTCCGGACCACCTTGAGCCTGGCTTATGAAAACCCTGACCTATGATGTACAACGATGGTGTCATTGTACTACAAGTATCTTTTAATAAATCAGTTCACAGTGAAATCCATACCCCTCTTCTCGGTCTAGACACCGATCCGTCTAGATGATCCGGTTTTTCCTTTCACAATAATAAAATAAAGCAAGATCTTTTGTACTAATACAAAGGTTCCAAGTTTATTTTCACTTTTAAGCTTTTCTTTAAAAAGTAGCCGTGCTGCACATTGGTCCATTTGTTTGCTGGTTCCTCTGCCTAACATGGCGTAAATTGCAAAATAAGTGCTTAGCAATGTGCAGGTAACTTGTAAGCTTGAATCATAGCTAACCAGGTAATCCCTTCCATTGCTATCAGGAAACCTTCATTATTCCAAGCGTCATACAACTGCTGCTTTGGAATTTCCCTTTCCTACTTAAGGAAGGACTGGAGGGCACACTTGTCCATAATCATCCGGGTGGCGCAGGCTATGGGCCGAACCGCCTTCTTATTCACTGGAGTTTTGCCGATCCCTTTCCAATAAGCCGCCCACGTCTGTTTTCCATATAAAAACCGTCTAGGTTTAGGTTAAGGTGTAGTCTAGTCATACAGAGTTATACTTATAAGCTCCAATCTCCCTAGCATATATAGATACACAGGTACCATAACTTACATCTGTATTTTTGTTAATATGAACTTCTTGAACACTAGAGAGAGGAACAGTGTTTTTAAGGCCTTTCAGACGAGTGTTTATATACTTTAAGCCATATGCTGTCCAAATATACTAGCATATATGGGCCTTGTGGAGATATCAAAGCCTTGAAGAGTGCCATTTTATATGGTATATAGAAACTCACCTGGGAATTATGTTATGTTCGACCACTGATATGTCAGCAAAACTCGCCCAATGCCGAAAGCTGGTGCACAGGGCAGCTGCAGCGGGAGCTAAAGTACAATATATCACTACTGTCCTCTAATACTCGAACAGGCACTGTTTCTTCCCGAGGTGTCTGACTTCGTCGCCTGTTCCCAAAACAGACTGTTAGATTGGTGCAGTCCTTGGGTGAGAGTGAGTTTGTGGTGGACCTCCAGAGGGAAGCGCAGCAAGCGGGACTACATATCAATGCTGGTATTCATGAACTAACGACGGGTGAAAGGGTAAAGAACTCCTCGATCTAGATCGATGACAAGGGAGTTATCACCTAACGTTACCACAAAGTGCATCTATTCGATGCGACTACCTCAGCAGAAAGCACGTATGAACACTTTCTTAGCATAGGGGGGATTTCTGTTCTTATCTCCTAATACAACTTTCTCGACTAGGACTGTGGAAAAGGGAAAGAGTATATTACCTGTGTTCGAGCCCCAGCTGGCCGCGTCGGCTTACTGATTTGCTTCGATGTAAGTTCAAAATAGACGAACGCTTCGATATAAGGGGACAGCTTACTCTAGCGTTTTGACCGCAGCTACGCTTTCCAGAAATTAGTCTGGCGTTGAGGCGACAAGATGCTCGGATCATTAGCTATGCCTCGACCTTTTTCGCTCAGACGGGACCTGCACATTGGGAGACGCTACTCCGACTCGAGCTATTGAGACACAATGCTATGTTATAGCAGCGGCACAAGCTGGACCACATTACAAGGAAAGAACTAGTTACTACCATTCAATGATTGTAAATCCTTGGGGCGAGGTTGTGGCTACACTTGGAGATGAGCACAAAGGACCTCAAATTGCAACTGCTGAGATTGACTTTGAATTTTTCTCAAGAGTCAGGAGGAAGATCAAGTTGCCTAGAGGGGTGGATATCCATTCAGAAATATGAATTTTCTACCAACAGGTGTTGTCGGTGACACCACTGTATCTCTTCGAGTCTCGCTGCGCTTCCTGTACTAAAAGAAATTGCCAGAACTAGCATACCTCTTATGTTGTAAGCAGATTTGTGCCGTTTAAAAGGGAATTATTCTTCTTTCATGGATATTTACCAATGTTACATCAAATAGAAGAATTAAGCCACATGTCACAGAACACTTGGACAGGGTTGCATCAATTCCGTCATCTCTAATTATTTGTTACATTACCCAGCCTCTTTTTCCGTCTAGACAAAATCGATTGCGTGATGAATTGATGAGACTTTGTCCCCCTGATGCCACCCAAGGAAGAGACTTCAAAGCATTTGTCTCCTTTTCACCTTGCATCTAGGCCAAATATCGGCCACATAAAAACTGCAGATGTGTAAGGACGTCATACAATATATAATGATCCTTCTTATATATCAGCGAAAAGAACCACACCAAGATTCGCCCGCTCAGGATCATTGTTACCGCTAAGCCGTGTAGCTCTATAACGCACCTCCACCGGCCCCTACTTCAGATTCCGGCTCCCTCCATTCTTCAAGCTGAACTCAGTTCCCCCGCCCCTCTGCAGTACCTCAAGTATGACCCGCTTCGAACAGCAAATAATCCTCCCCGGAGCAGAATTTCCTCTGGAGACCGCAGTCGCACTCTTGGAGGACTACAGCAAAAGCAATTATTACGTCTACGAACGCGGTGATAAGTGGTACCTTGGGCTCGGTGCTCATGCATCCCTAGTCCTTGATCCAAAGGGGCAAACCGCGACAGAAATCGACACTGAGGGCCGGAAAGAGTCGATGACCATAACCGACTTGCCCACAGACCAAGTTAGACAGTTCGTCTCCAAATATTCCGACCATGGGAAGATATTTGGGCAGGTTGGTTTCAACTATTCTGCGCGCTGCTCAGGGCAGGCCTATGCCCCAAGTCAGTGGCCGATGTTAAGTCTCATGGTTCCCCGCGTGCAAGTCATCATGGACCGTATTCAGATTACGGTCACAGGACACGCTGAAAATGATGCCTATGAAGTAAGCGAGCGTATCAAAGGCATAGTAAAATCGATCTCCATGGACAATATATATCTCCCATCCGAGCCCCATGACGCGATTGATCTCGCAGTGAACGCAGGCGAGTACAAAGCTCGCGTAGCCAATGCAATTGCAGATATTGCTAAGGGCAGATATACCAAGGCTATTCCGTCTAGGAAAGTTCCTTTGGATTTCCGGGTCGATATGCTAGCGACTCTCCTCCACGGCCGACGAGCGAACACTCCTGCACGCACATTCTCGCTTAACCATATGGGTATGCACGCGACCGGCTTTAGCCCTGAAGTCCTTCTCTCCATCGAGGACGGGAATGTCTATACTGAAGCACTAGCCGGGACCCAGCTTTCGGAATCACCCGAGGCTAGCCTTGATCCATTCGACAACAAATTACATAGCGACGCCAAGGAGGTTATGGAACATGTCATTGCTATCAAGGGGTCCATCCGTCGGTTGAGTCAGGTTTGTCTTCCTGAGTCAATCTCTATTAAAGATTTCATGAGAGTTATGCCAAGGGGAAGCGTGCAACATCTCTTTTCCCATGTACGTGGACGCCTAAGAGCAGATTGCGACGGCTGGGATGCTCTACCGGGTCTTATAGCCAATATTACCGTCCCTGGGATGCCGGGACAGGGGAACCTGGAGGCAATGCGGTGCTTTGAGCCTGAACCGAGGGATCTCTATTGTGGTGCGGTGCTCATGCTGGATGAGGGCTCAAAACTCTTCGATGCAACCCTGGTTCTTCGCACAGTGTTCCAGGATGCGAATCGGCAGTGGCTACAAGCCGGGGCAGGAGTCACGAGTTACTCAAAGCCGGAGCGTGAGTTTGCCGAAACATGCGAGAAGCTGGAAAGTGTGGCCCCGTTTGTGATGCCCCAACGTGATTCACTTGGGCTTAAGTCAATAGCTAGAAGAGCTCATTTAAGATCCCAAGGGTGCTAGAAGGTCTAAACGCTGACCATCTATAAATAAGAAAACAGCAAACGATTATTACATTAATAATCATAATAAAAAAGTCTGCAGTCAGACCATATTACCCCTCCACGGCTTTGGTAGGTATGGGTGGGACACTGAGTTAACGAACGTAGGACTAAAAATAATATAAATAATTCACAAATTCTTAGCCAGCTCTGACCAACGAACTAATCAGCGTGTATCCAGCAGACAGAGTGATCAACTCATTAGCATGGTAAAGACACCTTCGAGCTAAGTTATCTACCTAAGACTCAGGCATGGACAATAGACCAAGTTGAACAATTCTTAGATGTTGCTGAACTTACTCAGCCCATTCAGAAACGGTTCGTACTCGTCATTTTCCACATCACTCGGTATTCTTTTGTATAATATAGCCGTTCGGCAGGGAGAGAGCAGGTTATTGGTCATTCGTTGATAACCTGTGCTCACTATATTTACTGTGAATTTATCGGCATCACATTTCCTCGCATTCCTGCTCTCCCTCACTCCGCACTTCTCTCAAGCGAACGCGAAGAATTTTATCGTGCAGGCCAGTGAGCATCCTAGTTTATATTTTACTGGTAGTACCTGCCACTATCGTCAATTTCAAGTTCAGGCGTATGAGAGAATCTCTTTGTGCCTCCCTCGGTCCACCTTCGAATCCGTATATGTGACCGGTTGGGAAGAATCGAAGAACTTCGTATCGTCAAGAACACGAGGCTAAACCCCCCAGCTCTTCCACAGTATTCTTTTTTGTATCATAATCAATCAATTGACGCTCTGTTTGAACAGCCAAGTATAGACTAGACTTTGTGAAACCCCTTTCTGACCCAGTTGTCGAGGTAGCGTTTGAGTAGTACATCGTCCAAAGGAGTGTAACAGATGTCTGGACGATCAGCCAGAGCTTTTTCGGCATTTGGCGTTTCGTAAACGGGTGTGTATTTACTTGTCTGTAGACGGCTCAATTCCCGAAGAACAGGTTCGTCCAGCAAGGGCATCAATGGAGATAAGGGGTTTTGGTCTAGGTCATTCGATTCACGGAGCTTCGTAACCCACTCATCATATGGAATTTCTTCCACTGGATACCCAGCTTTATTGATCATCACGCCGGTCTCTTCAATATTCACCGATTTTGAATGATCTGGAGCGACAATACTGTAAGATCTGCCAAGGTTTTTATTTGACGAAGCGATATGGATGAGAGCGGAGCAAACATAGTCCACTGTTACATACTCCATCCGTTGGTCAGGGAGATGAGGCCAATATCCAATCTGAATACTTCCAACAATCAGTCGGGCGAAGAAATCATCTGGATTGCCCATAGCGCTAACATGGTCTCCAATAGTAAACCCAGGACGGTAGATAGCGACCGGTAGCCCTCTAGCGCGCATCCTGCGTACCATTTCCTCAGCTACCCACTGACTATGCGCGTAGCCAGTGTCGTAAGGCAAAGACTCGAGGTGAGGCTGGAGGGGGCCATCTTCTTGCAGACTTTTCGTGCCCAAGACCAATGCAGTCGGTCCCCAAGTGTCGATGCTGGACATGTAGTGGAAGGCCTTCCGTCTTCCCAGAGCAGCCAGTCGGAGAACGTTCTTAGTTCCAATAACGTTGGAAGAAAAATGATTCTGGTACGGCTCGCAGAAATTGACCTTGGCTCCCACATGGAAAATAACACTTGCCCAATTTGTGAGCCAGGTGAACCGTTCTTCACCCAGACCAAGGGTCTCATCTGCCATTTCACCGTCGAGGACAATCATTTTTCCTATGTTTTCCAACGAGGTATCCCAGATATCGTACCTTTCCATAGCGCGTTGGATGCGAGAACTGGCTGGAAGACCATTGCGGCTTCGAGCCAAACACGCGACTTTTTTCACGGTTGGCATAGCCAGAAGACGGCCAAGGACATGCACTCCGACAAATCCAGTGACACCTGTGATAAACACACGTCCTTCCTCGTTGGACTGCCAGTCTGGCACAACCGGGATATCGTCGGCCAGTAGAGTGTCCCCCTCCATGGTACCGGTATTGACAAGACAAGGGCGGGTTTGTTTGGTCTCCCTTAGCATGGTGGCTATCTCGGCCACAGTTGGATTTGCTAAGAGCATATCCATGGTCACCTTTTTACCAAATCGTCGCATCATAAGTCCAATGAATTTGGCTGCTTCGAGAGACGACATGCCCAGTGAGAAGATATCGTCACTTTCCAGCAACTCGGGCACATTAATGAGCCCCCGTACCATAAGCTTCAACGTGTTGGTGAGCTCACTGGCAGCTTGCTGTGTATTATTGTCCACGACTGATGCTGTATTATAACCTTCTTTTGACTTCCTCTCTCCCTCTTGAGCCAAAGCCCCTCGGTCAATCTTCCCGTAAGCAGTTAGAGGAAACTCTGAGACCACAGTGAATTGGCTGGGTACCATATACGGTGGCAACCTTTCCTTGGCGTAATCCTTGACTGCCTTCAAGCTCAAGTTACTATCTTCCTCCGATGGGATAATATAGGCAGCAAGGATTTTATCAGCAAATGGACACTGCTGCAGAACCACAGCTTGCCTAATACCGTCCATTGTCTCGAGTGTTTTTTCGACGTCTCCCAACTCCACCCGAAAGCCGTCCTGCTTGACCTGCATATCAAATCTTCCTCTAAATTCCAAAGTCTCCAAGGGGATTCTCCACTTGGCAAGGTCGCCAGTTTTGAACACACGTATAGGCCCCGCTGAGCCTTCTTTCAGCGTGGATGCGTCTAGTTCGATGAAGTGCTTTGCATTGGCATCAGGCTGATTGAGATACCCCCGCGATAACCCTGGGCCCGCGAGATAGATCTCCCCTTCCCGGTCGCCGCGCAAGATCAGCTTCTTTTCATCATCCAGGAGGTATATTTTTGTCTGTCCTACTGCGCTGCCGATACCAATAGTCTCACGCTCGGTCTCCTTGAGATCAACAAGCTGCAAGGTGACAAATGTTGTGCACTCAGTGGGCCCGTAGCCGTTCCATAGATACTTCGGTGCACCCTCGGTGAGAACATCTCGCACTGCCTTCACATTGGGAGCTTCACCACATGCCATCACGTGGCGGGCGCCCTTGAAAGCAGAAGGACAGGTAGTAGCCACAATCGTAAAGAGAGCAGTGGGAAGCATCATCACGGTCACTTTATGCTTCTTCACGAAGTCACCAAAGCTAAATGGATCCGTTGCGGTAGACTTTGGTACGACGACAATTGTTGCACCGGCAAGCAACGTAACCCAGATCTCAAAGAGAGATAAATCGAATCCGGGGTTATTGACTCCAGTCACCCGGTCATTTGGATCAAGAGGCGTCACCGGCGTCGAGCTTGCTAGGTGCAGTATACTCCGAGCAGAGATTTGTACTGCTTTGGGTCTTCCCGTTGATCCTGATGTAAAAAGAATGTGACTGCGGTGGTGTTCTGGGAAACCCGAGAGCACCTCTATAGCTTGCACATCTTCAGTAAAACAGGCCTTGGTGTCCGCGACGTTATCAACAAATATTACATCATAGCCAGAGACTCTTTCGTTCAGATCTGTGGTGGTTATGATATGTCTCGCATCAATGTCGCTGAGCATGTCATTCAGGCGTTTCTGAGGCATAGACGGGTCGACTGGCACGCAGCTTCCGCCGGCCCGTAGCACGGCCACTTGAGAGATAATCTGACTATACCCAGTTCCAAGAAAGATACAGATTGGTTCTTCAGGAGCGATATGTTTTTCGTGTAGCGGCTTCACCAGTCGATCAGCGCGTGCAATCAGCTCTTCATATGTAAAGGTGTGCTCTCCGTCAATGATGGCAGGAGCTTTTGGACAACGTCCGGCCTGATAGCAGAGTAATTGCTCCATGGTTTTCCTTAGATAATATGATTCAGTTACTTTACAAGTCTGCAAAAGAAGCCTTTGTTCATATAGTTTAATGGAGAAGCTTAGCTACTTAGCACGTAGCTTGCTGGTGATTTATATTTTAGCTACCGCTGCAGATCGGATCAGTAAAGTAAACCATCCAAGGCCATTGAGAAGTAAGCTCTTCACATCATTATGATACAACCCAGCTCATTGAAGTTAATAAGGGCTGTCGTCCCGCACAGCATGCCGATTGATTGCATGTAATGCAGTCTAGACCTGGTCTGGTGCACAAAAGAATGTTTAAGGTAGCTGAAAACAGCCAATTTTGCCCCATCGATATCATGACTGGCTTCCAAGTTGTACAGAGTATGATCTATGACCTCAGTACAACGTTTACCGAGTGGCGAGGACGCTGCAACCGGTGAGATAGACTGCTCTGGGTCTTCCTTGAAAGCTCGATGTGCCATAACAGCCTATGTTAGTTGCTCCTAGTAACCTATGAAACCAAGGAAGTCCGCAATCAATCTCAATTTGCATTCGGAACCAGATTAAACCTTCTAAGGATAAAGCCTGCAAATGATTTGTAAATGACGTCCTATGCACTAGTCATATTTAATGTCCGAATTCTAGAGTAAAACGTCCAGATTTCTTCCTATCTTCGTATCAAGATAGCACCCTGCTTGATTCATAGCAAATTAGGGCAAAAATGGCTTCCCAGATACCACCGTATCTGATAGAGGAGTTGGAATCACTTTTCACGGGCATAGACCAGGTTATTAGTCCACAAAGCCCCGGCTATGAAGAATATCTGCAACGGTGGTCTGATCTTGCCACTCAACGAGCTGTATGAGATAATTTCACCTCAATAAGAACCTGCTCAGGTGGGCTAACTTTGGTAGGGAGTGATTATATTTCCTGAAAGTGCACAAGATGTCTCCAAGGCTGTTCGCTTTTCCCGACGACATAATATAGACCTGGTGGTCAAAGGCGGGGGTCACACTCCTGATGGTGGGAACTCCAGCGATGGGGGTATCACCCTTGACCTTAAGAGAATGAAGAAAGTCTCTCTTCATTTTGAAAGCAATACTGTCACTGTTCAAGGCGGCGCACTGTGGGCAGATGTACACCATACTACCGCTGGAAGTGGCCTTGTAGTGGCCAGCAGCACAGTCAGTACTACAGGAGTTGGTGGTGTGACGCTACAAGGAGGATATGGGTATTTGATGTGTGCGCATGGATTGATTATCGACAATCTCCTGTCTGCACAGGTGATTATCGCTGACGGACAATTATTGACCGCCTCGGAGAGCGAGAATTCGGATCTCTTCTGGGCCATTCGAGGGGCTGGACAAAATTTCGGTGTTGTGGTGGAGTTCACCTTCCAAGCCCACAAGCAGCCCGGCGATGTATTTGCTGGGTCGCTTGTGTTCACAGCTGAAAATATGGCAACTATCCTTGAATCACTCAATGCGGCACTCAAGTATAAAGATGGCAAATCCACTGCCCAGTGCATAATTTCCCAGTCTCCCAACACTAAAGAACTGTTGGTGACTGTTGGGATCTTCTACAACGGTCCAGAAAATGAATGCAGGGAGAGGTTTACTGACCTATTCAATCTGGAGACTGTTAGCGCCGATGTTAACATGATGCCGTATGAAGAGGCCAACACCTTGTTTGACTCGGTCAGTCCCCCTGGCGGCCGCAAAAGAATTATCGCATTTGATTTCGCCTCTCCCATTAGGCCAGAGTTTTGCCAAAAGATATACGATGAGGTCAAACTCAAGTTCGAGGCTGAACCAGATTTAACTCGGTCCTACGTAGATTTGGAGTTCTGGGAGATGTCCAAAGTCTGTCAGGTGCCAACTCCGGCGACTGCATTTCCAAGCCGCATGATGACCCAGAAAGGAGTACTTACGCTTCAGTATACAAACCCTGATAAAGACGAGGAGTACCTTCAATGGGCAGTCGACATACAAATGATGTTTCAAGATGAGTTCAAGCGAGCTGGTTATAGACCAAATATGTTTGTGTCAAATTTTACCTACTACACAAAGCGTAAGTCACTGAGGATACCTTGCACTACCTTACCATCTTACTAACTAGGCAACTTTCTAGCGTCTAGTACCAGATCAGCTTCAGACATGTTCGGAGTAAACGGACCGAGATTGGTTGAGCTCAAGAAGAAATACGATCCGCAAGGTTTCTTCAATAAACTGAATCCTATCAGCACATAGTTGCGAGTACAACTTCTATCTGAGCAGCCCATATCCATAGAGGCAATCTGGATCTTGCCAGTCCTGGTTCAACGACGCTTCGAGAAGGCTGACTTGTGCTTTTAGTTGCTCTATCTCGATTCCTGTATTTTCCTTATACAAATAGTAATGCTTGAGATTATCTTCTTTATCTGTGTCCGCCGGTTTAAGTAAAGCCAAAAACTATTCATTCAATGCAAAGCTAAATAAACAGTAGGACAGTGTGCCCCATATGCATGAATAATACGTGCCACTATCTTACATATGCTGTGTCCTCTGCCTAGATATCCGTGGACTTCAATTACATTTATCGCAGTATCTATCATCAGATTCATGTATTTCGCGTGTGGATGTCGAGCTCTTATTAATATGCTCGCTCAAGCGTACATAGAAATGAAATTTCCCGAAGAATCTTGGGAGCCTTTTCCTCCTGAGTTGGCCATCTCGCTTCTTCAGACGAACTTGGATGCAGGGTGTGAGCCTCGCCGAGTCATTGTGGAGACGCATGATTGGAACTTGCAGGTTGCTTACAGTTTATCAACGTAATCCAGTCCTCTCACCCATTCATATCCTTCGGTTGATACTTTTACTAAGGTGTCTGCGTGTCATAATTGCGTCTTCCTTGTATGCTGAATATGGCAGGACCTTGTATAAGTTGATATACAAAAGAGCCATTCAATTCGGAATTCATTCTAACCTAAACAATTCCATTTTGTTCTAGGTCTAGAAACAGACATCTCTCTGCCTTAATTCATTCCTTTTAACTACAGCTAAACCTTATAACATGGGATTCTACGACGTTGCTCCCAAGCCCAAGAGTGTTCTTGGCTATCACCGTGTCCTCGCCCCCTCCGCTGGTGTCAAGGTCTCCCCTCTATGTCTAGGGACGATGAACTTTGGAACTAAATGGTATATTTATCCGGGAGACCGTTCTTGATCCACTTTTGTAGAGTTTTGTTAATATCCTATAGGGAGAGTTTCATGGGCGAATGTAAAAAGGAAGATGCGTTTGCCATTATGGATGCCTTTTACGATCATGGAGGCAATTTCATTGACACGTGGGTGGTAGAGAATCTCACCAGAAAAGGAGGATTAACTGATACTTATACATGCTCAAAGCGCCAACTGTTATCAAGATGAGCAATCGGAGGAATGGATTGGTGAATGGATGAAGGGCCACGGAAATCGTGATCAGATGGTGTAAGCATATATTGCATGCCTATGTTGTTATCTTCTACCTTACTGATTTCCAGGATTGCAACCAAATATGCTATCGGCTATCGGCCCACGCATTTTGATATAGAGCCCATCCAGTCAAACTTTGTTGGTAACTCGATGAAGTCAATGCATCTCTCGGTCAATGCAAGCTTGAAGAAGTTACAGACTGACTACATCGACGTGCTATACCTACACTGGTGGGACTTAACCACTGGCGTTGAGGAAGTGATGCATGGCCTTAATGTCTTGATTAACGCCAGAAAGGTGCTGTATCTCGGCATCTCCGACACTCCCGCCTGGGTTGTTGTCAAGGCCAACGACTACGCGCGGGCAAATGGCCTCCGTCCTTTCTCCGTCTACCAAGGTAGCTGGAATGCGTCACTGAGGGACATGGAGAGAGAAATTATTCCTATGTGTCGGGATCAGGGCATGGCGATTGCTCCTTGGGCATCCGTCGGCCAGGGCAAGTTCAAGTCTGCGGATGCTCGTAAGGCTGCTGCTCATGCAGGATCTGGAAGAGCAGCGGAACCGTCGGAGCGTGAGATCAGGGTGTCTGAGGTTTTGGAGGCTGTCGCTGATCGCAAGAATACTACTCTACATGCAGTGGTAAGTCGGTCTCCCATACTCTTTAGCCTCGAGAAGTAGGAAGGCAGTGATAACAAATTAGTCTCTTGCGTACATCCTCCACAAGGCACCGTATGTCTACCCCATCGTCGGACAACGGAAGGTGGAGCATCTCGTGGCAAACATTCAAGCCCTTAGCATTGCTTTGTCGAAGGAGGACATGGATGAAATTGACACTGCTGTGCCTTTCGATGCAGGATTTCCAAACACCTTCATGTTCTGCGGCAAATATGACCTGAATAAGACTGCCTCAGACGTCATGCTGACAACTTTGTCCGCGCATATCGACTCACCGGCAAACCAGGAATCGATCAAACCTCGTCAGAAGATATGAGAATTGCCTTCTTTTGCGTATTCGATGAGTGTGACGCGGCTGAAAGCAAAGTTGTTCTCAGTGAGCTGCTTAAAACTTCGGATTTGAAAAACCACATATTCCGTGCGCCTTACCGGTCAATCAATGTTAGCTTACGCGGGGTTTATAATAAGTATGCATAATATGGATTCTATTCGCTGCGATATGCAATAGTAAGAATACTGCCGGTAGTGAGCATCCTAGTTTATATTTTACTGGCGGTACCTGCCGCTATCGTCGATTTCAAATTCAGGCGTATGAGAGAATCTCTTTGTGCCTCCCACGGTCCGCCTTCGAATCCGCATATGTGACCGGTTGGGAAGGATCGAAGAACTTTGTATCGTCAAGCCAGGTGAGATCTCTAATCTGCTGAATACAGCCCGGAGAGGACCGCAATGACAGTGTATGCCGCAGCACACGCAAAACCGCCGAAGATAGCTAGGGGTCTACGCCCAACTTTATCAATGATCAAGAAGCACACTATGGCAGCGATCATCTGCAAAATGTTAAACATACCTGATAGAATAAGGGGTTGCTCAGAAGACTGGTTAAGCACCTGAAATAGAGTCAGTGCATAGTAGATAAAGGCATTAATGCCAGAGAATACTGGAAGAAGCTAATGCTAGCTCCCACGGCTGTCCATTTCCAGGACTTATAGCTGAAGATATTTAGACAGCTAAGGAATTCAAGCTTAAGCCTAGTAGCTCCTAGGTGTCGCTTTGCCTAGACAAGTTTCTGAAAGGTGATCTTAGTAATGACTCTGCCTGCACCCTGTTGTTGTTGCTAGGTAAGCCTCTCAGCTTCATAATGCTGCGAAGACAGTCGTCAGGGTAATTGACAAGGGCTAACCAGCGGGGTGAGTAAGGGAAAAAGTAAATACCAAGTCCCAGTGCTGTGGCTGTGACCATCTGCAGGCCAAAGGGTAGCTGGAATGATGCTTCACTGGCGATATGCCTCATGCAAAATGTAATCTAAAAGGCGATCACGACGCCAGATGTGATGGAGATCAATTCCAAAACTAAGAGTTCCCTCTGATGTTTTCGGAAATGTACAGAGGTGCACCCTTATCACAATCCCAAGTCAATATTCCGGTCAAGTACACGCGACGGACTTGCTCAGTCACTTACCAAGGCAAGCGTACCAACACCTATACCTCTGATACATCTTCCTGCCATAAGAGTGGCATAGTTTGGTGCAGCTGTCCGGAGAATAGCACTAATATTAAATATCACAACCACAACCATCAGTGCCCACTTGCGCGAGAACCAGTCCACCACATAGGGCATGAAGATGCAGCCAACAAAAGCACCCAGCAACAGCATCACAGTCATAAACTCCATGCCAAAGGCAGATGCCGCAAAGGGGTAGGCGTGGTGGAATTGCTCCATAACATTGATGATGGAGATGACTCCCATATCGTAGCCCATAGAGAAGCCGCCCAGAGAGGCGAGGACCGCCGCGCCGAAGACATATTTCGAGCTGAGGAGACCTTTAACCCCCGAGGAGCCGTAGGAGAACGAAGCTCGGATCCGCAATAATTTGTTCATTGTGTTCTGATGATACCACCGCACTGTCAGCCTTGCTGGACAGATGCTGTTTGTTTTCGTCAATGGCCATGGCCGGTGCAGAGGAAGTGGTGATATGGACTCAAGAGAAGTGCAAGATGATGGCTGTAGGTCTTGGGTGCCGAACTGATGTCCCCCGAGCTGTTATTTATATTTGACCCTTGCCAAACCATGCCTTTTGAGAAAATGTTTCTCTTTTCTCATAACTCCCGGAATGATTGAACCTTTAGATTCCGGAGTTTCATTTGCGGGGGAGGAGTCTTTGCTACTTTAGGCTTATTACTAAAAGAGGCAGGGGTCGCCGATGGCTGTGATAACCGTACCAAATCTGTTACAATTCTAGGTAGACTTTCGTTGGCCAGGAGATAGGGTGACTTATTGCTTGTGGTTTTTCTTTTTTTATCTCGACAAGCTTTCTCTAAAGCGGGAAGCAAACCTGACTTGCTAGGACCGTGCGAGCCTTACCGATCTTTGAACCCACAGATGACTCGTGTAATCTAGCCTATAATGCTAGTGCAAAGCATAATCTGAATAGGGAACTTTCCCCGCGAGACGGAATGAGCTTCCAGATCAAGCAAACTCTCTCTCAAGAAATGGTCTCTCGAGAAATTACTAGATATGGAAAGAATGCGGCGACACTATAGAAGCGCCCCCATCCGACGTCACACGCAGGCCCCATGTAATTGGATCTCATACGCGACATGTTCTGCAGAGTACCTGCCACGCAGCTCATTCGAGAAGGCTCGTGGTCAACCATCGGCGATGACCTACAGGCGGCGATTCTCGGGCCCCCCCCCCCCCCCCGCCAACCCCACCCCATCGGTTCTTGCACGGTACACGATGCATCGAATTCGGATAGTATCTATCATGCGGGGAAGCCTGCGGTTGCGCCGACTGAGAGTATGAATCTGTTCCAGAGCAGAGGCCGGAGGTTAATAAATGACGCCGATCTCCGACGGTGCAGAGTCGCAATCTACCAGTTGACTAGGCGTCTGCATTATTCCATCCTCGCTCTCGTCATTACATTGCCTACATCCAGAGACCACCACCGCGTAGTCGAATACGAGAGCGTCACGTCTTAACAGACCCTGAACCATGACGAACTGGGACCGCCGTGTCAAGTTTGCGCTTTTCGGCCTCGGCCGCCTGGGAGTCCTTCGAGCCCGCATCCTCGCCTTCCAGCAGCCTCGGATCGAACTCGTCGCGGTCTGCGATGTAAAGCCAGGCACTGACAAATGGGCCGCAAAGAATCTGCCCACGTCTGTCAAGTATTTTTCAGACCCTCAAGAATGCTTGAAGAACAGCGGCGCCGAGGCCATCCTCATCTGCACCGCGACGGCTACACACGCCCCCTTGATCCTGCAGGCCCTTGATCTAGGCTTGCACGTCATGTGCGAGAAGCCCATCTCTGTAGACGTCGCTACCACCAAGGCAGTGGTTGAGAAGTCTGTGTCTAGGCCTGACCTCAAATTCCTCGTTCCCTTCACTCGCCGATGTCAGTAACACTAGGTCCCGCGCTTTGCAGAGTTCAGAGACTGACTCGCGCCAGATGACAAGGCCTACCGCCAGGCTAAGGCCCTGATCGACAATGGAGACCTGGGTGAAATCCACGCCGTTGAGACGACTGGTATCGATCAAGCAGATCCCAATGGTATGGCACTAATTGCCCCCAGTCGTTGTCTTCCGCATAGGCTGATAGACTGACTATCCTTGATTAGCCTTTTTCGTGTCCTTTTCTGAGCAGTCTGGCGGCATCTTCCTTGATTTTGGCATCCACACCGTCAGTCCCAGTTTTTCTTCTCTCTCTCACTGACAGTCCAATCTACTAACACGGCACTAGGTCGACGCCGGACGATACCTCTTAGATGTCAAGTCAGGCCTCTCCAACCCCAAGAAGCAAGTCAACAGAGTCATCGCCTTCGGCCAGGTCGCTGTCTACGGGGACTTAGCCAAGTATGGCGACGCCGACAACGCATGGGGCTTGGTGGAATTTGCCAATGGCAAGATTCTCAAGAATTACCTCGGTCGCACGCTCACCAGCGGTTTCGAGGACACGACTCGGTTGTGTGGCACCAAGGGACATTCGATCATCAGCGCTACCTCGAATGTTGAGATTCGCGACCATCTCGGTATTCGCACACAATCTGTGCCTGACGCGTTCACTCTCTTCGATGCGACGTTCCTGGCTGACCTTGCTGAATTCGCCGATGCGGTGCTGGATAACAAGCCCTTGACTTGTCAACCAGAGGATGCCTTCGAGGCGGGAAAGATCTGCGCTGCTCTGCAGTACTCATTCCGCAAGGGGGTGCCCGTATACTTCGACGACAACGGTCTACCCATCATGGAGTAAGTTAGGAAGCGATTGCATATATTACAAGATGAAAGAATTTCCGATCAAAACGGGCTGTGCAGCCCGTATGGAGTGCTTCGTAAACTGTTGACCTTAAAGTTCTGTGCGAGAAATTAGTTTTTAACGTACATGCCGAGAATCAGCGCGTGGTCTCATAACTAATTGAGGGAACGCGTCCTGAGTATCCTGATCAACCAGTCTGTGTGCCAATGATGAACCTGATATCTTTAATGTCATTATCTCTTTCCTTGGTCCCCTCTTCATGCTCGTGGGGTTAGATATTATGTTGCGGCAAGTCATCCTTTAATGTAGATGGAACCTCAATGATCCGTAAGTGCGCGGGGCCATAACTAGCATTGCGAGTGACAGTGAGTCTGGCACTATAATAGTAAGACTGCATTAGCTGGAGACATGAATAGCATGTCTGTTGTTGGGGGAGAAAGGAGCTGCCACGCACCTCATCTGTCACATTTCACTTTTATGCGACTACATTCTCTGTGGATGCAACCCGTAATCATACTCTGCGTATGGGTACTTAGACTTCCATGAGGACTTACCCTGACAGGTCTAAGCCGCTCCCTGTCGCCGTTGCTTTTTTGCCGGTCTTAGACAAGGATCGGCTTCGTCCGAGTTCTGCCACCGGTCCATCGTGTTGTCCGACTCCGATGTGAATAAGTGGCTTCATACCAGTCACTTGAACCCTGTGAGGCAATGACGGGCGAACCTCGCCGCGAGGCATATCCAGAAACAGCAAGTCAAGTATTAAGACAGGCAAAGGTCGGGGTTTTGTCAAGTCATGTGAATGTTGTTGATATAAGACTAAATACGGTTGAAATGCGGCGAGACTTTCCCGGTTCGGAGATTTGAGTTGACCAACTCCTCATTTTGTGGGGCTTATTTATTGTAGATATACAGTAGATATATAAATCGTCCAATGTTTTGGTCGTTGAAGGGCGTATATTTGCAGCTCGGAAGCATTTAGTATTTTCGCGAGATCAGGTTGTGAGCATTGCCTAAGAGGCACCTTTTCAACATCTCCTCCCATCATAATAAGAGAAAATGGCACCTTACGTTCAAGAATCCGCTGGCACCGATCCAGTCTCTACGGCTAGCCTCCAGTCTAAGAGGGCGGTGCTCAACCACGACCAGGTCCCAAAGCCCGTCGCGGACGACTTCATGTACGCCTTCAGGTACAACCACAGTCTCCCCACTACCGACGTCTTAGGCGTTGAGATCCCCGCCGACTGCGATGCTCAGAAGGAGGCCGAGGGCATCGTAGCCCGTCTCTCTACCGCCACATCAAAGGGAGATGCGCAAGCTTTCGCTGGGCTGTTCCTCGATTATGGTGAGACCCTTTCAAAAACAAGGGCCGAAATCCCGACTTTCGCTGACTTCGAATGTACAGGCGTGTGGCGTGACAAGCTCTCATTCACCTGGGACTTCCGCACATTTAACTTCAGAGCGGCCATCTTAAAGGCCGCTACCGACCTTTTGCCTCAAACCAAGGCTAGAAATTTCACCTTTCTCGAGCCTGCGCCTTCGGTGTCTCGCCCTTACCCTGACTTCTCCCAGCTACAATTCGTTGTATCCTTCGAGACTGAGATTGTCCTTGCCTCGGCCGTCATCAATGCAGTCCTCACTCAAGATGGCTGGAGAATTTACACAATGCATACAGTTGCCGAGAGTCTCAAGCAGTTCCCCGAGCAGGGCGCACCAGATGGGCACATGACCGGTATCACTAGCTGGGAGTGTCAGAGAGCCGAGGCCGTCAACAGTGTTGACCCCGAGGTGCTGATCATCGGTGGTGGTCAAAAGTAAGAACCCATGCATGTGAGCTCCATGAAATGATCCTAATTTATTTCTACTAGTGGTCTCGCTATGGCAGCGCGCTTGAAAGTTCTTGGTATAGAAAACCTGATTATCGAACGCAGTGAGGAAGTCGGAGATATCTGGAAGAAGCGTTACGAATATCTTTCACTCCACTTCCCACACTGGCCCGATGCCCTGCCATACTTCAAATACCCTCAGCACTGGCCCACATATACCCCGGCTCAGAAGCAGGGGCTATACATGAAGTGGTATGCCTCCGCTCTGGAGCTCAATGTCTGGACCAAATCGGAGGTCGTGAAGGCCGAGCAGGACGCCGAGGGTAAGTGGACCGTTGTAATCAACAAGGAGGGCAAGGAGAATCGTACGCTGCATCCCAAGCAACTCATCATGGCCACCTCGCTATGCGGTGTCCCTTCCATCCCGGCCGTGCCTGGCATGGCTGACTTCCGCGGAGTGATCCGTCACTCTAGCGCCCACAAGAGTGCCCGTGACTTTGTCGGTAAGAAGGTCTGCGTCGTCGGTACCTCATCCTCGGGCTTCGACACGGCTTACGAATGCGCCCGCCTGGGGGTTGATGTGACCCTCCTCCAGCGGTCACCGACTTACGTCATGTCTTTGACCCATTCTGTTCCTCGCCTGCTTGGAGGGTACGCGCCCGACAAGGATGGCAACCTCCCCAATCTCGAGGTGCAGGATCGTCTCATGTTCTCTACGCCAGTTGGACCTGGCGAGGAACTCGCCAGGCGCACCGCGAAGGTCCTTGAGGAGCTGGACAAGCCCCTTCTCGAAGCTCTTAACGCTCGAGGTCTGCGAACATGGCGCGGCCAGCGCGATACTGGCAACTTCACACTAGGTCAGACCCGGAACGGTGGATTCTACTTCGATGCCGGTGCTTGCGAGGAAATCATCAATGGCAACATCAAGGTGGAGCCGGGCTTCGTTGAGAGGTTCACCGAAGATAAGGTGATCTTGAACGGCGGCCGTGAGAGGGAGTTTGACCTAGTCGTCTTTGCCACCGGATTTTCGAATATGATCGACTCCATACGGGCAACTCTTAGTGAGAAGATTGCCAGCCAATGCGGACCTATCTGGGGTATTGATGAGGAAGGCGAGTACCAGACGGCCTACCGGGAGACGGGAGTGCCCAACATGTGGATCATGGTTGGTTTCCTTCCAATGACCCGGTATGCCTCCAAATTATTAGCTTTGCGACTGAAAGCTCTAAAGGAGGGCATTTCCCCACCCCCTTACAAAGTTTAGATTCCATAGATGAGACAGTGACGAGTTCGCATTCAGGAACTTGTGCCGTACAAAGACCGGGTTTTGTTCATCCACTTCGTAGATTTCGTGACTACGAAACAAATATGAAAGTGCGGGTGAGACAAGATGAGATGTTTCAGGAGGGAATTGGGGGATTGCAATTTCATCATTTCGGTCTAAATCATCTTTTTAGTCTATGACGAATGAAATCTCCCGATTGTAAGATTCTAGATCCACATTTGGCGACTTCACTGTTTGTACCAGTCATTGAAACCGAGATCCCATCCAAACAGAGGCGTATTGATACGCCTCGCCTTCCCTTGTGCAGCCAGGCCATTCAGCACATCCATATCCTCGCGGGAGAGAGGGAAGACTTGACGGTTGCTCAGGATCCGATTTTCTTTAGTAGACTTGGGCAGTACAACAACGCCTCTGTTGACATGGTAGCTGATGAGTACCGTGGCGGGTGAAACACCATATTTCTTAGCAATCTCCTGAATTGCGGGATCGGACATGAGCGGAGCGCCTGAAAACGACCAGGTTAGCTAGCGTTACCTCATGGGAACCGCACATAGCGTGTCAAGGAGCATTTACCTTCGGAGCCAAGTGGTGAATAGGCCTCGAGGAGAATGCCATGCTTGTCGCACCACTCCTTCAGTGCGTGCTGAGGAAGGAAAGGGTGTAACTCGACTTGGTTGACCGCAGGAACCACGGTCCATTTCTTTTTGAGCTCCTCTAGGTAGGGAATCGACCAGTTGGCCACGCCAATCGCCTTCACTTTGCCGGCCTTGTAGATCTCCTCCATCTGGCGCCAGGTCTCACTCTGATCCCAGGATCGGTCGACGGATCGTGTGCCATCGGGATTGACTGGTAGAAGCTCGCTCGACTCGTTCTGTGCGATACAAGTTAGCCATGCAAAATGTCGTGATGGAGGGAAACAGCGGAGTGGCCTACAGGAACTAGTCGGACTGGCCAGTGGATGAGCTGATGTTTATGTTAGCCGATCTATCGACAGCCGTGCCGCGTCTGCCCGAAGGAGAAGAGTGTGGATTTACATAGAGATCAAGGTAGTCCGTGCCTAAAGCGTCAAGTGTCTTTTGGAGACCTTCAGCGACGTTGGGCTGGTGGGTGTTCCACAGTTTGCTGGTGATAAAAATGTTTTCGCGAGGGACACCACTATCCTTGATGCCCTGGCCAACTTCGTGCTCGTTTCCTAGCTATCCCATTAGATCCCAAAAACTTGCTTGTTTTTTTTTTCTTTGCTGCGACCCACCGTAGATCCTGTGATTTATTAGCGAAGACTACGCGCTGCAAAAGAGACGTGGGAACCTTACAATGCTGCGTCGATGTGACTGTATCCGTTCTTGAGAGCGAACGAGACTGCGTGGCGTACCTGACCAGGTTCAGATCTCCAAGTGCCTGTATTTCTTATCAGCGAAAACCGCCAAGGCCCGCAGAATCCAGCGCTTGTATCATACCAAGTCCTATGGCGGGGATCTGGGCGCCGGTATTAAGCTTGAAATGGGTCGGGAGTGCCATAATGATTGTGGTGGGAGACGATGGTGGTGGGAAACCAAAGTGGATGGACCCGTAGCTTTATGCTGCACTTTCGGAGGGAATCACGCAGGACGCGAGAAAGAGTATGCAAATTGAGGGTCTTCACTGGACTGTGCCTAAAGGAAGTGTTCCCCACAGATCGGGCGAAGTCCGGTCCCAGTTAGCTTTCAGTTCCCGCCCATCCACAGCACAACGCGCCGCGACTTTCTGAATACAGTAATATTGTGCGCTCGTCCCCATGAGGAGCTTCAACGTTAGAAAGTGGGGTAGAAGTAGGGTAGACGTAGTCGCCCATCCCCCATCATTTGACGCTGCTCTCCTGGTTGTATTCATTGAGTTTCGCATATCCAACGCAACGCAAGGCTTTAGTACCTCCATCTAGTGAGAATGCCACTGAATACCCCACCAGCCAAGGCACCCTGTTCCAACTGTCGAGGTGAGGTCGAACCGTCGAACCCCGTGTCTAAAGGTAATCTAGGATAACAAGACCGATAATAGCGAGCCATCAAAAATGTACTTCAAAGAACCCGTCAACCTGGCCAGTGCCTAAGGTCTTCCGCTGATGTCTCTTCTACAGGTGACAAGCGACGGCCAGTTTGCACACGTTGCGAAACTAAAGGCCTTAACTGTAAGCCTGTGCAGAAGGAGGCCGTTTTCCGGAATGGCTCGACAGCCAATCTCGATGCGAGCTTTACACAGGGTCAAATATGGGTTAATAGCACACCGAAGATCTGGAGGCCTCCGAAGCACTCGACAGAAAATCCGCCAAATGCAGCCTCGCCTAATAGGCCAAACGAAGAATCCACCGTTCATTCACCCTCACCAAATGGAATCATTCATGGTCGCCAGAAAATCACAAGCCCTACCTTTCCCTCACAAAGAGGCCAAAATGGAGATCTGGATGATACTTCCCCTCACAGCGCTTTTCCCTTTACCTTTCCCTCTCCGGCATTGTCGCCCATGAGCAACCACACTCATCATGACGATACACTTTCTTACTCAGGAGCAGAAAATACCAGCAATGAGCTCAATATTGGATTTGCGAGCGGGTCCCGGAGCGCGAAGGGTGCTGCTGAAGATGATGCATCGTCGCTTTCCAGCACTCAGCCCGCTCTCTCTGCTTCTGCAGGTATCCAGGAATCCTGCCTACTACGATACTTTATTGAGGAAGTGTCTCCCTGGGTACGAGATATCGCTCTCCCCGTGCAACACAACACGTCCTAACCTTCCCAGTTTGATCACTGTGACGATCGGAGGCATTTCCAGTTAGTCGTCCCCTGTCGGGCTCAGCACTGCCCAACTCTTCGATATGCTATATTTGCAGTATCGGCCCGACACTTGTGTCGACTGCCTCAATACAAGACACGTCGCGGGATTCTATATGGTGGGCAGCTACTCCCCCACTTACAAATGTCCAGTGCTGTTGAATATATGCTCAAATGTATGCCTGGTCTGGCCGAGTTCCCTAACATCCAGGACCCGACACACCAAGAGAACATCATGGCTGCCGCCGTCATTCTACGTCAGTACGAGGAGATGGAAGAAGAGACCGGCGAAGGCAGAGGCAGAATCGAAGCTGAGTATTACGATGACGATCGCGTCAACTTTCTGGCTGTCACTCAGAGGATCATTGACTCTATGATCGCCTCTCCGCTGGATCATTCGCTTGCTACGGCCGCATATTGGATTGTCATTCGGCAAGAGATTTATTATGCTTTGACAAGGGAGACAGTCCCGCATTTACGATTCGATTCTGACCGTTGGCGCAATGCTTCCATCGCCAACAATATGATCATGTTCGTCGGTAAAGTCGCTCAGTGGCGCTGGGGGCAAAAGAGCCCTGATGAGTGGAGTAAGTATGCTTTATCTTCCAAATAGGGGATCTCTTGTTGGATAACTCGAATCACAGCACGACTCAAGCTGGATGAACAGAAACTGATTCGTGAATCGCTTGGTAAAATGGAACCTATTCTTGAACTCAAGGCAGATCGAGCTAAAGGTCAAATATTTCCGACGGTCTGGTACAGCTTCGATGTCCACGCGACGGCAGCACAGCATTTCCAACTGGCTCAAATGATCTTGACTGCTGAGAATCCGCAACTTGAGTAAGCTGATATCGAGAAGCAAGGTGGCTTTCTTCAGTAGCTGACGGTGTTTAAGAAAAGCAAATCGTGTGGCTCATCGCAAAGCAGAAGCTCAAGTTCGATCGATCGTCCTCAATCTATGCGGTATCGCTTTGAATCACCTACGAGTGCAACCCTGCCTGGTAAACGCAGTCATTGCTATTACTCTGTACGGTGATTACTTTACCGATCATGAGGAGCGCGAGGCATTAGTTGGCATCATCAACCGGACAAGAGACTTACATGTGTGGCAGATGAAAAAGCCATATCAGACTCTGCTACGACGATGGGAAGCGGCCGACAGTGCAGAGATATGAGGCCTACGAGACGGGGCCCGCCGCCCCTGTCGGCCCTCTTGATTATTATACTTATTAAGACTAATTAAGTATTTAGATTTTACTACTGCTTCTTAGAGTATTCGATGACACGGTTAGCAGGGCGCCAGAAACGGTCCTCATTGAACCGTCTGTCTGCCGCCCGCGGCCATCTATGGCGCCTACCCATCCCAGTATAGCACCAGTAGCTTACAACTTTTACTTCCCTCTGCCTGCTGCCCCAGGACATATAACAATACTATATAACCTAGACCTCACTCCTTCAAAAGATAACATACTTTTCTCTTCCCTTTTCCTCTTCACCTGTCTAGTTTGCGTGTCCGAGTTCGGGCGAGTTTAATCCTAGTTGGAACCAAATCTGATCTGTTCTGATTTGTTTATTGCTGATCGACTGCCAGGCATTAATCTGTATATCCTTAGTGCGGGTATACAACATTCTTGTCCCACCTACAGCCTTGCCTGCCTAGAGTGTTTCAACCTTATTGCCCATGTACGTCTGCGGGGCAGACTTGTAAGCATAGTTAATTACTAACCTAAAGGCAGCACCATATAAGCTTGTATTGTATACCAGGGAATTCTTAAGGGCTAAACCACCCCTTTTAATGATTAGAATGGAAAGGCAAACATCTTCTAATAGTCTGTTTGCCAGCACTAAGCCACATGCGCCACCTCCCACAATGATGTAATTATATGAGAGAAGAGATAGGACAGGAAGAATTGGGGTACATTCGATCAAGTACTCATTTCTCTCACGAGGTTACGCTCAGCTGTACATACTTCCAAGCTCAGGTGACAATATCTGAATATCCTGAAGACAAGCATTCTGGCATCTGCACGGTGCACGTCGTCTCCAACAATCGGGGGAGTGAGGGCTGCAATCTTGCGAACCGGCGCCACTCCACTGGTCATTTCATAGAAGCTATCATCAAGAGTAACAAATATGGTTCTAATTGACAGCATAATGCCTCAAATAGTTATGTTTGGGATGCGCAATGTAGTCGAACAGAGGCCTGTAGATTACTATAGCACGGCCGCGGAGTTTCGGGATTAAACGCCTAAGTCCGTCCTTCACGCTCTCCAATTCTTTTCGACTGAATCCATCTTCTACTCGATCTTCTTCCATGAATCATTGGATCGTCCTCATTCTTCCAAAACCCGACATTAGATTCGCAACCCATTTCCCTGAAGATCGAGGTGGTACACACGAAATGGATGACCCCAAAGAGCGGAGAAAAATCCAGAACCGCCTCAACCAGCGCGCCAGCCGTAAGTGACGAAGGATGGAAATCAAGAAGGCGAGATGACTCACAAACACTACTATAGGGAGAAGGAAAGCTTTATTATCCTCAAACGTACCCGAGTCGTCTACTAGAAAGTGGACGGTTTACGTCGCCCCGTCGCAGGAAACAGCGACCTCTCGAAGACAAAACCACAATCCCCCCCAGGGAGAAAACGACGAAGCTACAGTTCATTTCTGCTACGTCAGCTTAGAAACCCGCCGGATCATTTTGAATCTATTACATGACCGCGTCAACAGAGGCATCCTCACCCACGCACTCTCCTCCGAATTACTCCTCCCTGTCACGCAGTGGAACATCATCTGCGCTATGTACACCAACGCCACTACAATAGGCCTGACCATGGCACTCCTAGCAGAAGATATTATCTCACCATTTAATATCTGTGGACCAGTAACAGCAAACCTACCGCCCAGTTTACAACCAACATGCCTGCAGAGATCCATCGTCCATCACCCCTGGATCGATCTTTGTGCCGTTTCCTCCGTCCGGGACGCTGTTCTGCGCAATCTGCATCTCTACTCGGAGGATGAACTTTGCCATGATCTATTCGGTGGCTCCAGTGACTGTACCCAGCCGACGGGTCTTTTGATCTGGGGTGAAGCGTGGGATCCGTCTGCGTATGAGATATCTGAGAAGATGTTTCGGAAATGGGAGTGGCTATGGAGAGAATGTCCCGAGGTGATTCGGTCTACAAATTACTGGAGGTTGCAGCGGGAAGAGGAGATCCTTGTCATTTCCGATTGAACTATTCGATTAGACTGACGTCTTCATCCTACGAAGTACATCTTTCCCACACAGCGCAACGCAGATCCTCAAACAGCAAATGGCTCGTGAAGCATCTGCTCACTAAGTTCCCACAGCTTCACCTGATCATCGTGATTCAGAATGTGACTATTCAACTCATCATCGGCTACGGCGTTGTTATGGAGGAATGCCCCGTTATGTCCTAGCGATGTAAGTACTCAGTGGGAAAAACACGGGAATCTACGCACCTTGGATCGTAGGATCAATCATGCCCGTGATAATAGTCGCGGCTCCTTCAGACTTTGTGGTCCACGGGGGCATTTTGATCGGCCTACCATCAAGGTCGACTAGGCCTGTTCTATGGGGTCAGTGATATTCAAATCCCAAGATGCCACGGGCCGAAAACCTACCACCAGAAGCTCTAAGCCCTGCAACCATTTCCTGGAATTCGGGCGTGAAATGGCGTTGCAGGCCGGACCTGACGGCTATTGGCAGGTCAGCCTCTAGTGTATCGCTGACTGTAGATGAGGGGATGTCACATACCACCAGGATCAATACTAAAGACTCGAATTCCCTGATCTCCCAATTTCTCCGCCAGCGCCTTTGCAAACAAGACCCGGGCAGCGTTGGACTGGCTATATGCCACCAGAGGAATATAGCTTTTGCCCTCCTATCAATAATTAGATCGGCAGAATATAAGTTAAGTGCGGAGACGTACACTAAACCCAACATCCTCAAAATGGACCCTCCCACTTCTAGCTGCACTACTCGCAACAATGATGATCGACGACCCAGACCCCGCAGCCCTCACCTTGGGAAGGAGTAATTTGACCAGCAAGAAGTTGGCCAAGTAGTTCACCCCGAATTGCGTCTCGAATCCATCCTTGGTAGTTCCATAGGGAGGAACCATGACACCAGCAACGCATGCGAGATGGTCGATCTTCGGGATATCGTGCAGGGTATCAACAGCTTTCCTAATACAGCTCATATCTCCCAGATTCATTTTGAGGAACCTGGTATTGACATTGGGGGCTATGGATTTGATTTTCTGAATGATCGGGGTAACTCTTTCCTCAGCTCGAGCGCTGAGGATGAGGAGATGGGGGTCTGCAGCGCTTAGTTGGATGGCAAGTTCGCCGGCTATAGAGTCGCCGGATGCGCCGGTTATCAAGACTGAGGATTATCAGAAGATTATATTGATAGGTACAGGGCAAGGCTACATACTTGTCTTGCCGGCTAGGGAGCTACCATATCGGTGGATGACGGTCTCTGAGGGCAGGATCTGCTGGGAGGACATGGTCATTCTTGAAAAATGGTTATTGATGATTAAAACGTATTGAGTGAATGTGAATTGAGGGAAGATTGCAAAACCAAAGCAAGTTTCTGCTGCTTTATATCTTCCAGCGACCCTGACCTGATGCGTCTTGGTTTTCGAAGTATGAAAAGGCTGCTATGACAGATGCGGTTAGTTTGACGTCAGCATTGCAGAATCCACTTTTCTCTCGTCCTTTATTGGACAACCGTTAAAATAAAATTAGCCGTTACCCCGTGGATGCACTACTGGTTTAGAAATACTTCGTAGCATATACCCATGAAGTCCGGGAGTCCATAGGTATAGATGGGATGTTTGCCTGCGGGACATGCAGAAGGTTTATGGTCTACCAATAAGCTGAGCTATTCTGCAATTCAGAGTTTTAGAGTCTCTTGCTGCTATGACACTATGTCTCAGAAGTTGTCTCAGCTGATTCAAGCATTTCAAGGGCTATTGACATGGTCAAATCGACCACCTAGGATATTGATTCACTAAATCCTAGAGTATATTTGATTAAGCTGGGATAGATTGGCAGAGCCAGACCATATATATGTGTTTACTACATTTATACGGAGTAAGTGGTGTAGATTGGCCTCACGCCATTAGCCTGGGCGCTTGTCCGCTTGAGAATGAACACAAGCAGGTGGCCCAGCTATTGATTGGCTGGGGCGCAAACATGAGGGCTTTTACTAAGCCTGGACACATACCACTGCCTAGGGTGTATGGCATGGAACTTTCTTCGGACATATTTTGGAACCATATCGACTGACGCCCATCTAGAAAGGGGTAATGGAAGGAGTGAAGATATCTACGTGGTGGTCATGCGACCTGGCGGTATACCTAAGCAGGCAGGAAAGTAAAGCTCTAAAGAGAGGCCGCCTCACTAAACTCTTGGTAAACCCCTTATGAGGCCTGTTATGTATTAAGGCATATAGACAATGGTAGTCATCTCACCAAGCTCTACTTCATTTACTGCTTTTCAATTAATTCCACTATAAGCTAGAGCTCCTCTTTGGAAAGTTAGCCGAATATTAGTCAAGCACAAGGCCAAAAGACAAACATTACCGCGAGATGCCTGCCATCTCGCGCATCAGTACCTATAATATAGCGCATTTGATAGGGTTACTTAGATACCGTCCATTCGGATCTTGTTCAGTTGCATCCTACTATGAAGAGGAGCATTTCTGAACCCAATGGGTCAGGGAAACAAACCAATATTACACTCACTGGGCATCCTTGCAAGAACACCTGTTTGTAGCTCGTGGTTTGCGAGTTATATCATCGCATGGCTTCCTAGGTGTCTAAGCTTTGAGAAGTGACAGCCAGACCGTGTAATTATTGAGGCGGTCTTTGTGGGAGACTACCATGAGCATATAAAGAGATCTCTCAGCAAAATGGAAGTTAGCAGGGCAATTGAGATCATTCAGACCAGAGTATATCATCAAATATAGGTGAGCAAAAAACATACAACAGCATGTCTATGTTGGTGCTCACCCGTCCCAGCGTCTGCTCCCTCGCCGCTTTGCCGCCCAAGTTCCGGCACCTTCAGGTGAATATTCAGGTGCCTGAATATTCTGCACTCAAGCTAAAGAAGTCACATTTTGGCAAATAGGCATAAAACCCATGATGTGTCCATCTTACTCCATCTCAATTCCTTCCTCCATACTCCATACTCCAGGTTAATCGGACAATATGCCACGAAGAGATCCATTAGCAAAGTTTGACGACTGCGTGATCGATCTCAAAAGATTTGATAATAAAGAGATCAAAAGAGCGGTTCTTCCACGAACATCCAAAAAATATGAACGAAGTCTGGAAATTTTCGACAAGTAAGTCCCCTGAAGCTACAGAGGCTCGCCGCTCATCCTCTCCAGATACCTAAAGGGGCACCCCGACGCCCGCTGTCCCCCAGATATCCAAACATATAAAGCCTTTTTGGTATATTATGCAAGTCGCACAACAGGTCGTATTAAGGGAAAGCCTACACCAGAGACAATTGAAGGTTTTCGCCTTTTTTTTGAGACAGGTCTGGCTCGCATGAGGGGTTTCAGTGTCCCAAAGAGCGTGTCTACTACCATGAAGGAGGTATGCATTCTTATGCCCCATCTAGCTCTACACCTAACAAATGTCAAAGTGGATCAGATCAGACATGAAGAACGAAGTTTCTCTTGCAGTAGATGCTGAGATGCCAAGAGATGGACTGTCTCCAAATGATTTGACAATTCTCCTAACACAGCTCTGGTGTCGGGACTTTAAGGAATACCGCGGCAAGTATGCCGACCGGAGTCGGGTACAGCTTACCGCATCAATATTACTCTATTGCTTTACTTCTGCTCGAACCGGAGAGGTGCATGAGTCAACAGCGCGTCGATCTATTTCCCGGCAGAAGGATAGCTGCGATGACAAGGACAACAGCTATGGCAGCATGCTACAAGGTCCGTATTCAGCGATCCATATTTGGCGGAAGCCTTGTGAAGCTGAGCATGCACAGCATTTTACCCTCACCATCGAGCTGGTCGATGGCATTCCGATGTTGGTGTTGACCTATGCTCGGCAGTTCGTAAAGGGGTATTGGAGAATGAGAAAGTGGGAACCTCCAATCCATGCTTTCTACGAGGTGTACAAGGAGGAAGTGCCACTCTTTTTTAACCTACTTTTGTTTATGCTCCCGTTGTTTTCGGCTGACCGAGCTTTCCGCCATTACAAATCTTACGCCGAGATCCTTGACGAACTGGACTCCATCAAGCCCTGTGACTTGGACTCGCAAAGTAACCACGTCATCTCCAGGATTCATTTTCGAGAAGATCTCTTGGATACTCCCGTTTTTAGGCCACGGAATGAGCTGGATTGTGAAAAGTCCACTGGCAGGGCGAGAGGCGCTGATTCCTTTGGAAAAGAGTTTGCTGCTCTTGGGTATCGGAGCGGATATGAGAAGAATGTTACTGCCCGTGCCTGTCGACGGTGGTCCCTCATGGAAACTGGTAAAAGATATGCTGATCTAAAAGGTGCTGTCTGAGTCACTCACATGTCGCAAATAAGAAATATTCCCAGGCAGCTCGAATGAAGCATGCCTCACACACAGAAGCACGGACTTTTGGCCGATCATATGCGCACCCGTGTGCGAAGTGGATGGACCCGCAACCTACCTGAATATCGCTTCCCGCCATGAGCATATCCAGAATCGACGCAGCATGGGCGTGCACCGTAATCCAAACTTATGACAATCTCTACCGGCCAAAGCAGAATTTGAATTTCAGGAACGAGAAGACGTCATAGCCCTTGATAAAGAATTCGAGCGTCTTAGCACCCAACTTGCAAAGGCCGATACGGAAACTAAGAAGGAAATTCAGTTACAACGACGTCGAGTACAGGGGCAAAAGGATAAACTGTATCTTGAGGAACTTAAACGACAACGTGTCCAACAGTGTACTCAAACCGGAAGCGTTTATGAACAGACCCTCTTCCACTACCGCCGACGAGCTATGCCTGAGCGGGACCTCCTCGCTCATTGCCAGAGAAGTCGAAAACTATACGAAGCCCAGTCGGACTGGAGGTCATGGAGGCGTTGGAAGCAATCTGCAACCAGTATCATCAGGTTGCCTATCGATCGGGTCTACAACCAGTAAATGGCACATGCGTTTGTCGTCAACCAATAGATAGGTAAGTATTCCCTCTTCATATGCACAACCCTTGCTGACTCTTTAGGTTTCGTCCCCATCGCCGATGGCTTCATCTCTATCGTTGCTACAAAAGATGCTTCGTCAAATGAGTGACGATGATTTTGCGGAGTTCTGCTATGAGTGCGGCCTGTGGTTCAACAATCAGAATGAATGGCATCAGCACTGTCAGGATCACCTCAGCGAACCTAGCGAACTACTTCGCTGTGATCCGATTATATTCCGGAATTGCCCAGTCAAACCTGGCTACTGCCCTTTCTGTCTGGGTAACACGAGCCTAGGGCCAAGTCGACAGATGGAGCAGTATCTCACTTTAGCCACCTATCCGGCGAGTTTCATTGCCGGCACCCCGCATGTACACAGGGATGCGGGTCCTTGACAGAGCTCGCATGCCATCTTGAAGATGTCCACTGCTATAAGCCTCCTCGGGGAAAGAAGCGATCGTTGGAATCATGAGCGCGTGTGGTGACCGATGTTGTGCTTGGTATTCGTATATTATATTGTTTGTCTAAATGATCTTGGATTTTCTTTTCAGCCAAATAGCTCGTACCCGTAGTTCTTGTGGACGACTGAATGATAGCGAATAGGAAATACTAAAGCCCCTTAATCCCTCATACGCCTCCGCTGCCCTGCAGATGTAAGATGGTGACTGAAGTTAACTGCGTGCCATTGACTATACTTAGAGGCACATAAAGAACTACAATTTCCTGTCTTCACCGCAGAATTCCCGCCGGCTGACATGCCATGGTATTCTCGACTTTGCTCCGCCCCTGTCACGACGTAACCAGCAGTAATTCAGGAGCGCGTTCACTGGGCATTCTGGTCCATTTCTTTTCAAGCGGTTGGAAGATAAGCGATATCTCTTGTTCCTGGCACCACATATAAAAAACTGCATTACCCAGAAGAGCTGTTTCTTTATCCCGAATCCAACATGCAGTTGTTGTCAGTGATTGCAATTGTTGTCGCCAGCGCTTCTGCAATGTACAATCCGGTAAAACTCATAGCCTGGGAGGAAAGCGATTGCCAGGGGAAAAAATTTTCTATCTCCCTCTTTGACAACATCGGTTTTGCACGGAATCTCTCCAACGCTTTTGTATCCCGCAGTTTCAAGCTCTCTCGTCCACTCCAATGCCAGGAACAGCTTGATATTTCCGTAACGCGTGAACTTGATACATGGTTCCCAGATAAGGACCAGGCTGACCAGCTGTCCTTCGACAGCCCGTCATGTGACCATTTCCTCCAAAGCTATTCTGCTCTTAATGGGAGTGCAGAATGTCACAATACACCTGAGTTTACTTGCCATCGGTTGTGGATGAACCCTGGCCTCTAAGTCGATCATTTTTGCCATGCGGAATCTCTTCATCTTGAGCTATGAAGGAAAGTGAAGGTCAAAGTCGGTTTCGCCCAGATGTTACATACTCCATCTGCTACAGACGTGTTCGAAATCACTTTCGTTGTCGAAGACATCTGTATTGTTTTCCAACCCTAATGCCAAGCCAGTATGTGGATTACGCACTTTTTATGCAAGTATATACGCCTGTTTTGTATAGTAAATAAAAGTCACATGAATACAGTACACGGAACATGCTGGTATGGCGATAACAGAGTCTAGAATTCCTCACATGAAATCTTGGCCACACCTGGTCGAAAGAAGTCGAAAGATCGCGATCATTCTACTACCAGAGCAGATAAGATATAGTGCTCAGTTCTTCCAGGCCCTCCGTCTAAAAAGAGATTTGAAAATATAAGAGAGTTGTAACTACCTAGAAAATGTGATTATATAAACTCTGCCGTTTCTGCACCCAAGTGCTATAGCACCATCTTTGACTGTTGAAGCAGTGGGCTGATAGTCTGGAGGGAGCCATAACTCCCTTTGACCCTGTATAGTAACCCAACGACCTGCCTGCAAAGATAGCTCAATATTTGTTTTAGAGGAATCTGACAAGAAGCTTTCGTACCAGGCTTGGATATTAAAAGATCCCCGGTTAGTGACAAGGTAGGGAAAGGAGAATTCAATGTCATTAACATAACCGTCAGTACTTATGGTGTGCTTGAGGGCGCCTGTACTGGGATCCCAGAGCTTGAGGGTGGCGTCACCGGAGCCAGATGCCAGCAGTCGGCCATCTGCTGAGAAGGCCACCGACCAAACTGAGTCTGAATGGCCCTCCAGGGTGTGCTTGAGGGCGCCTGTACTGGGATCCCAGAGCTTGATGGTGTTGTCCCAGGAGCCAGACGCCAGCAGTTGGCCATCTGCTGCGAAAGCCACTGAGTGAACTAAGTTTGAATGGCCCTCCAGGGTATGCTTAAGGCCGCCTGTACTAGGATCCCAGAGCTTGATGGTGTTGTCCCAGGAGCCGGACGCCAGCAGTTGGCCATCTGCTGAGAACGCCACTGACTCAACTGAGTTTGAATGGCCCTCCAGGGTATGCTTAAGGCCGCCTGTACTAGGATCCCAGAGCTTGATGGTGTTGTCCCAGGAGCCGGACGCCAGCAGTTGGCCATCTGCCGAGAACGCCACTGACTCAACTGAGTTTGAATGGCCCTCCAATGTTTGCCTATCAGGACTCCAGCTTTCTTCTACCCTTGGGCATTGTTGTATCCAATTAGGCAGCTCTCCTTCAAACCTCCTCCTAATTATTGCCAACTTTGGCGCGAAGATCAGCCCAGAACAATAGATCTGCAGCGGGGCAATATCTGCTATCTGACTGATCTTCAGGATAAACCGCTGCGCATCATGCAGAAATTCAGATATCCCAAGATCGCTTGCATTGTCCTATAACTCTCAGTTTAGATATCGTCGGAAGACCAGATACCAACTTACCTGCACTACTAACTGTAAAGTACCAATGCATCCCAGAACTTCTGACACAATGCCTAGCATGCTCATCACCTCCACCCAATGAAGGAAATGATTATCGAGGAATCCCAAGATATTATCAATCTGGCTCATGGGATCTTTGCTTCGTGCCAGATGGCGGGTCCAATAACGACACGAATACTGAAGCTCTGGTGGCAAATAGTGATTGATAGACTGGGTGTCAATATTTCTTCGCTCTGTTCCATAGTTTTGGAGATTGCACATATTTTTTTTCAGCTGACCATTCATGACGGAAAGACAGTGGGTTGTTAGTTTTTGGTCTATTTGCTTCTCATCTACCCAGAATGGAGTCTTCTCACGAGTGTTGGAGTCAAGAAGAAAGTCACGAAATGATTGATGAAAGAGCCTCACTGGCAGCATCTCGTTATTTGGCACGTGCAAGACCGAGTGCAGCGAATTTAGCCTGGCATTAATTGAAGATTTAGCAATCCCCGTGAGCTTCCAGAGGGCCGTGACGGAGAGTGGGCTCTCAAGAAGGATAATCATTCCAACAACTTGTCGCACACCCTGAATCACTTGCTCTCGTCTTCTCCCATTATAGTTGGAAACAAGGCGGTCCAGTACTGGAAGGTACGTTCCATCCAGCTTAGACTCTTGGCTTTGATATTTGAGGATCTCAGTGAGACACTGCTCTGGGTCCAAATTATGATCTTCAAACACACGGCAGATGGTGGCAGCAAAAATAAATAGTGGCACCGACATGGTAAGCAGGGCTTGGATGTCAGGCTTTCCAGGCCAGCCCATAGAAAGAGCGCGCTCCTTCCTAATTTTGGCCAGCTTGTGTTCGAGGAACAAGGATATGTCGCGTTCTATTATTGGCTCGGGAATCTCATGAAGTATCAAATCCTGGTGGCTATGTTTAACCGTCTGAAAGCCTAAGTGGATGGGTAGTTCAGGTCGACTGGTAACGAAAAATCGCAAGGGTGCATAGTTTGACTCCTGAACACGTGGTAATAGTTCGAGGATGACTCTGATATCGTTGTCATTTTCACATTCATCTAGCGCATCAATCACAATCACTAGAGGTGAGCTCTGATTTTTTGGTTGATTCAAGCTGTGGAGTGGTCGGTAAATGAGCTCGTTAAACTGCTCCTTGAGTGGTTTGGCGGAAATTCCTGGATTATCCCTGATTACCTGTAAGATAGCAGGGCGTATTTCTGGGATTTTGGTAAATAGCTGCTTTGAAATAGTTGTGAAGAACCGAGCTGCTTTGCCACGATCTCCGCCACCTCTCTTGAAGAAGAAGCTCGCCGCCAATAGCCCTCGCTCTTTAAAGGATTTGGCCACAGTTCGCGATATTGTGGACTTGCCAGTCCCGGCCAAACCGTTGAGCCAGAAAATACATTTTCCTTCGGGTGAGACAGCCCATTCTTCAATATTAAGAAGAAGCTCCTTTCTGGTTCCCGGGAGACATTCTTCTTCGTGTTGGTCCATATACGTTCCAAATTCAGCTCCGTCAGCGACCGGTAACTCCTTCAGGTCGATACTTTGTGCCATAGCATTGATTTCCCTAGCCGATGCGCTAGTAATTGAATGAATATGATCAACATTCTTCGATACGTTGTGCAGTTGGTTCTGGATCCCTGTCAGATAACAATTATTAGACATGATAAGATGATTGAAAGTAACTAGAACGAACCGTCCAGAACTTCACAGGCTTTTCGCTCGGCGTTTACCCTCTGAGGCACAATTTGATATAGAAGTTCTTTTGCATATGCTGCTGCCACCATTGCAGCATAGCCTTGCCATTCCTTGCTTTTGTGCGAGTCGGCATAGTCACAGACGCCACGAATGACCAAACAGGGGAAATGGTTCATCAGTCCAGCTGCTTCCATTTCAAAGCATAAGACATCTTGCTCTGCCGCCAGCTTGTCACGGAATATTGCGTCTTTAATCACTTTATTCCCAGATCCTATCAAGCCATAATGGATAGCAGGATCGTCCTCATTCTCAGTTCGCTCGGGTCGAAGAATCAACTTTGAATCATCACAGAGCTCGGCACAGTTTACCCCACTGTCTGGCACATGAGTAAACTGGCTTTCATAAAGCCTGTCAATTTCGGGAGGTGGTCGTGTATATTTTCGCTTCAGTCTCTTGTTGCTTTCAAGCACAGTTTGTATGCTCTCCTTCAACCGATGGCCCTCCTCCTCATACTGCGCTTGGAGCCCAGACACGGCCGCACGCAAGATCGGCGGCGGCTGGTTTAAGGACCGTGTTTGATGGAATTCTTGCCCTTGTAACTCCTTGCCAAAGTCATATTGAAGCAAACCACCACGTCCATTCCGAGAGGAGCTCACGACAACGTCGCCAAGACGTATGTCCCGTTTTGTTGGAACACCCCCACCAATCCCAACCATTAGCCCAAATCGGATGTTTGGAAAGCTGTGCAACATATCCCTAGCCACCCCAGCTGCGGATGATGTTCCATATTCTCCGTCTGGTAGAACCGCGATAACCACCTGATGGCCCCCGATTTCTCCCAGGGTGTAGTGATTATTATCATTTGGCGAAAGTGTTTCCGGTCGGTCATGCTTCTTATCGAGAAAAGCTCGGGCAGCGACGTATTCCGTCTCCAAGGCAGATATCCAACCGACAGTATACTGCTCTGGATGTGACATAGTGGACTTGAAGGATGATGGTTAACGGCAGTGGTTTGAATATCACATTGTGATAGACTGTATTCGTTGTCTTTCGCCTGAAAGAAAAAGGATACAGTGGAGTGTATTCGTAGCATCAGATCTCAAGTACATTTCACGTGAGAAGAGGGGTATCAAAAAGTGAGGCTGTTGGGCACAGCACATATCATTGGCTTGTAAATGTGGACGATGCGGGGGAGCGGCCAAAGTCTCCAGGGGTAGGGGCATACTGCGGAGTTGCCTCCCAATAGCCGAAAGGTTGAGATTAGGATGCGTCTCGGCTGTTGAAGGGGCTCTCCATAGTTCAACGGAAGGAAATGCTGCTGAGAGAACCATCGTATCATTAGTACCATGGAATCGCCGTACGGGGGTAGCCAATACTTCTTTAAATCGTAATGGGCTACCGTGGGAGGGCAGAACCTCGGATAGGGCTATCGGGCGTGGTGTATGTAATAGTTGAGATTTCACGGCTTGATGATAAGCATTGAATACTGTTCTTCCTGCAGTAGTAGTCAAAGCTAACTTAGGTGTTGGGTAACTGGATAAAGGCACCGAAGTTGCCAGGCTGTCAAAGTGCCTCTGGACAGTTACATTGTTTGCACCACAGAACATTCTGGAAGACGTATCAACCAATACCGAATTACTTGTATGATACAATCAGGTGACCCGTTATCACTTTACGGGCCAAAAATACGAAAAACACATAATCATGCATAGTCCCTATACAGCTTGGCGTGGCTTGGCAACTAGGGTTCAAGAATTATATCTTAGAGTATACCTCAGAAACTGAAATCGAAAGACTCTGTATCATAGTAGGATAGTTTAGTTTATAGTTGTGGTTACGCCTCACAAAGTCACAATCACCAATCCCATTGTATCTGTGAGCAACACTCCTCATATCATGAGTCTGATTGTCTGAATATACTTGCGTCTATGTAACTTACTTATAAATAGTGCAGACGCTTTGTTAAATTCTTAATCAAGCCCTGTCACCTCAGTCCTCAGGCCCTCAGTATCTAAGGTTCGTCTCAACCGAAAAGGCCACCACGGCTACCACGTGGATGTGGTCCGAAAAGGCTAGGCTGGCTAGCACCGCTACCACGTGGTGCTGGTGGCGGTGGCGGTGGCTTTTGGCGATACTTCGTTAACTGTGTGTCTGTGATGCCTGGCCCATCCATGTCCCCCTTGATCTTGAAGACAAATGACGCGCCCCTTCCAGTTGTGTGCTCGCAGGTCCAACCATCTCTTAAACGCCAATGTTCGTCGAACAAGGCAGCGTCCAGGCTTGACCGACGCGTATCCGGGGGCAAAAATGTTTCCAGCTTAAATCGAGCAGGGCGATCGCGGCAAGACCCAGCTGAAACATTCGGTAAGTATTTGAAGAATCAAAAGGATCATTTTCTTACGCATTGGCAATCCCATTCTGTCGGCTGGTGAAAGCTTGAAACTAGGATATTGTGTTATGGGGCAGCTGAGAGTTTAAATAAGGAATTATACCTAGTAGGCTCCGATATTCGATAGAACTTACTCTCGAAGTTTTGTGGTCAGATGTCGCATAAATTATGAAGACCTGAAATTTGCCAGCGTTACACAAACAATCCCGCTACATATTTAACCTTCATCATCAGGTCAGGGAAGTGTTCATCCAACATACGCCTTCTCCGTCCAATTGAGATATAAAGGTGGCTCCGTCCGCAACCAGCATAAGGTATAAAGAAAATAAGCTCAACGACTCAAGTTCCAATATGGCAAGACAAGGAAGAGCTAGGAAGGCCTTCAACTGTAAGCTTCAAACCCTAGCCAACCCCCAACCTATTCCTGAGACGGAAAGCTCAGGAACAACACAGGGCTCAGAATGGCCTTCAGTAAGCTCTGACTTCTGAGACCGAAAAAGCCAGCAGCAGAAGTCCAACTTGGAGCAAGGTCAGCCGTCAAAATGCCGGGTGCAGAAGTTCTAGTTGGAGCAAGATTGGCCGCGCTGAGTACACAAACGCCAGCTGATGATCACAATAACAATGATGACTCTTACGATGAGGACGGTGAGTACAAAATGAAAGACATACCACAAGATGAAAGACAAAAAGGAAAAACAGAAAGGGCAATGGAGAAGACAGCAGCAACAACTACAAAGCGTGAAGCTCCAGAGTCAATCAAACGCATCTATAGAGATGTCACACCCCATGTTTTGCAGCTCTTAAAAGATCCTGCAAATACAGGTGCCCAGCAGGAGGTAATGAAAGCTCAAAAACTCATCACCAAATATTATGATGACCTCCAAGAACCTGTGAAGCGCGAGGAACAGTTCGATATTATACTCTCCCTTCTTGTACACGCTGGCAAGATGCGCAATAAACTTCCGAAGAATGCGGATGGAAGGCAGAGGCAGAGCTATGAAGCCATGGCATTGATCCTTGAGAAGACTGCTGCCCACTTTGATTGGCCGAAGGATTGGCGCTTCGCCAAGAGAAGTGTGTAGGTCTCCTTCATGGATGTCAGGTAATACACGAGACTAGCTTAGCAGAGTAGTCGACGATATTCAATGATATAGGATATTGTCATCAGCCAAACGACTGTCTGGTGTCGGACCCATGACCCTCACCTGCAAATTTGCGGGTGAGACCCTCAATCTATCAACACTGCTGTTCTTCCACAACTCTCTACTATATAAATGCCACTTTGATCCCTTCCCACTTATTTATTTCTCTTTTCCATTGTGTGTCATTAGCCCTTACTCTTCACTGGAGATACCAAACCTATGCAATTATGAAGTTTTCGAGAGAAGTGATTGATCGCATTTCTTCTTTCATTCCAACCCTATCTCGAGGTGATTTCTTATCTAGTTTGGGCCTGAAGCCATGGGAGTCAGAAAGACGACAGATGTTACTTTGGTCAACAATTTTCAAAAATAACCAATGGCTTACAGAGGTCACAGAAAAAGATAATGCAAGGCTGGTATTGATCGGCTCTCGACTTAGCCAGGTTTCATCCCAAGAACAGCAAGGGGAATGTAAACATAATTACATGACCCTCTGTCTTTTGGATGGCACTGGAAAAATACCAACCTGGGAGCTGTTTGAGAGTTCTTTACACCAGCATACTTATGATCCTTCATCAAACGAGGTTCGTTTCACTTCTGGAATAAGGTTGAATGTTCATAACCTATCCGACCCTTATCTGTCCGCACTACGAAAGGATCCACAACTACGAGAGACGCCCGCTCTTATCATCTCTGATGACGGAATAAGAGAAATTATTTCTTTTCATAAAGGAAAGCCGTGTACGCAGTATTCCTTTTATGGAGGAAGCTGTATTCAAGACCTTGGCTTCTCAAACATTCACGGAATAGGAGGGAAAGGGTGGGCACTCGAGCTCCGTGATAATGGTGTCAGGTCGGTGGTTATTCTAATGTCAATATTTTATGATCTCAGGCACGTGATGGGGGTTGTCTGAATGCCTAAGTCATGATATTTAGCAGGAACTCATTCTTGTCACATAGTACATGCAATGTTTCAGAGTAGAAGAGTAGAGGATCCTCACCACCACCACCCTAACTATATCACCGCTTCGAATCAATGACACCTGATCCCCTTTACACCCGCCTGCATGGCCTTTAAATGCTCCCAGCTTAGGGTATCGTCACCCAGACTCCAGGCCATCACCACACCTAGCTTTTCCGTATCCACAATATCCTTGAACTTGCGCTTAATGATGGCAGGCGTGTCCCAAGTCCAGAAGAGGTTGGCCTGGTCATCCCAGTAGTACTGTCCACCAGCCTGTTCATCTGTCTTGCCATTCTTGCAAGCACGACGCCATGAGCCAATGACTGAGATGCCTTTGCACTCACCATAATCAGACAGACAGCTAGCTTGGCAGAAGTTCTTACTGCTCCCACTTTTTGATCTTGTTAGCTATAATAGACAAGGGAAAGAGCACATACCAATAGCCATACTGACTACAGCATAAACCTTCCGGACACTTAGTCTTCTGAATAAAGCCACAGGCTCCATCTGTAGAGATTTTCAGGTTTTCTGGAGCAGGCGCCATAGTTCTCTTCTCAAAAGTTAATACTCCAGATGTACCTGCATCTGTACCATCTGAATTCTCTAGAGCCACTACTGCACATCCAAGCGGGTGGTTATCACAGTCTGAGTTAGGATCTGTCATAAACCACTTAGCATAGTAAGCAAAACCTAAGTTAATCTTCGTAGTATCAAGGCTAATCTCTTCATAGGCCTTAATCGTGTTGAGTGAGCCCAAAACACTTGTGTGGTGGTTTGTGACTTTATCACGGCGGTTCATAAGATCATATGACATGATATTCACCATATCCACAGATGGCCAGATCTTAGGACCTTGCTCCTTAGTAAAAGCGACCATATCAGTGCATTTACCAGGAACGGCGATTGAGAGGATCTTGTTTCGACCAATGGCTTGACGGATAGCTTGCAGAAATAGAGGGTAGGTCTCAATTTCACTAGTCTTCTGGCTGTCAGGAACTTGCCTGTAATCGTCTCCATTGCCGCCAGGGTACTCCCAATCAATATCTAGACCACATCATCAGCGTTATGTAACACTTATTATCTAGATACTCACCGACGCCATCAAAGCCCAAGGAGTTGATCATATCCGCAACATTGCGTGCATAACGTGTGCGGGATGCTTCATCTTTTGCCCCCTCAGAGAAACCAGAGGTATCACCCCAGCCCCCAATTGCAATCATGACTTTAGTGTCAGTTCCAAAGCGCTTGCGCATGGTTTCAACAGGCTCAAAGGGCGTAAACTGGGCAGGGGCATCGGAATTAAACATAGTAGAGTTTGCAAAGGCCATGATCGCGTGGGTTATGCCCTGGGTTTGGTCCAAGCCTGGGAGATCGATGGTGTGGTATCTTAAATGTTAGCAAGGGTTGCTCAGTTAGATGCATGAAGGCTCTTACTCATCGATATACATGGCAAATCTCAATCCCACCACATACTGGATGACAACAGCGCTGATGAGGAGGAATTTAAGCATTGTGTGATGCATTATATTGAGTGGAGAAGTGAAGACCTAAGCAAACAACCCAAGATGTTGTAGTTGCGTGGTAGTATATATACCGTACGGCGACTTAAACAGCCACACCCATTAGTGTGGACGCCTACCTGATGGAAGGGCTGCTCCAGGGTACCCAGTATTTTCTGGATACACTAGACCTAGCGAAGTGTAAAAGATGTTCCCAGATGTTGAAAGGCTTCAGCTCGTCTCTCAATAGGCAAGACCCTCACCATTAACAAGGCTTCATTTTTAATTGTACTGTGATCAGGAGCCAAGCGCAGGGTGGGTATTATAGCACTTAGCTGGATTAAAGGTATATAATAAGCACAGAAGCTCCATCTCAGGATAACATCAAAACTATTTCTATGTCTAGGCCAAAGCTTGTAAGCTTGTTGCAACTTGTCAAGCTAATGCCATGCAGTTTCACTGGCGTACCACAGAAACAAAGCACCTACAGCACCTCAAAAAAGAAATTTCATTTCTCAAAAGTCGACTTGAGATTGAAGATGGGATCCGTTCAAGAATGGTGCAGTTAGGTACAAACTTCTGCCATAGCTGCGGGTCTACTACTCCCCAAAAGCATCTGTTGCAGACAGCATGCTACCACTTTCTGTGTCGAGAATGTATAGACGCACATAGGGCTATAGACAGACAACACAGTGATCCACCAAACACCAAGCTCGCGAAATGTCCAATATGTTGGGAACCGCTGAGATGAACTCTTGAGATCAGTTATGAGACAAATGTTTAGGAAGATCTCGAATTCAAGGTCAGAACCACAGAAGGACCATCTGCATTCTGCCACCGTGCTTCCAATGCATGAAAAGATTCCAATATCTCCTCGACTGATTGATGCTAGAAGATTGTTGTGAGTACTGAGTATACTTCAGGCAGAGGATAATTTCCCAAGAATAACTTGCCTCTGCTACAATTTCTGCGTCTTCTTTTGTGAACACGACCAGATCAGTGACTGCTTCATGACTTTCTAATAAAGTGTCCATCCATTCATCTACTGCTCTCAAGTCCCATTGCCCATCTGGTAGTCGGAGAGAAGGACAACCACTGACGATGTGTTCAACTTTGTACCTAACAGCAGATGATGAACGTTTATATCCGCGATGGGATAGCAGATGGGACACCGCCAGAGGATTGATGTATCTTGATGAAAAATATAGGGCTATGACAGTTTCTTTCTTTGACCAGCGGTCATGTCTTCTGTGCCTAGGATGAGATGTGAGCACTGTCATTGGAATCACAGGCATGATATTCTATATGAAGCATACATGCACATTACCCCATTTATTCTCATAGCTAGAGATCTATTTATATGATTAAATGAAAGGTGTCATACCTATGGATATTACAGCTTATCTTCTACTTATTGACTTTGGGTAATATACGTCATTCTATGATTCTCCACTGTCAGCTTGTTGCTAACAGAAGATATAGTATTGCATTATGTCTATGCCACACACCTTATTCACTGGGAAAAGAAGAAAAGACAGTGTTTAGCTCTAGTCTATTGCCTAACAACAAGGCAAGCTCAATTTTAGACAACCATCTCTCAGCACTGCAGTTCCAGAATGTATGCGTCCTTCTAGAGAATACTGCGTACTTTCTTGTCTATTTAACCTCCGGTCCGCGCAGTGGGTTGAATATAATCTAAGAATTTTATACTAGCAGCCTCCCAACATCCTTTTGCCCTTAATACCTGTTACATCCAGGAGGCTGGACTCAATGGATTCCAGCGGAGAAGCAACAACTCAATGGTCCCATAGCCTACTCCGTGGCTGCTGCACACCCTTCAGTACAGGTATGTGGCCGAGAGACTTGTCTTGTTCATTATTTGACCAGAGATGCAGCTATATATGCTTGCTGTCTCCCATGCTGCCTTTTTGGGGAAACGCTTTCCCGGCTCGACAGCCCCCAACAAGAAGACAGCAGGTGCTGTGAGTGCAATGCAAATGTAGAGTTCCAAGTATTTGTGATGTCGATAAAGTGAAGAAGCTAAAGTGAATATCAGTGCTGTCAGTTTTTGTGCCTTGGCTTCTGTGGCTTACATTGGATCTTGATGGCAAGAAAAAGGACCAAAATACGTGACCGCCTGCAAATTACAGGCTCAACACATAGTGATTGTGTCAAGTCTCTCTGCTGTCCCTGTTGCGTTCTGGTTCAGCAGGATAAGGAGATCCGAGACCATCAAGAATGCTTGATGAATGGATATCAGCGAAATGAGGAAATGGTGCGCGTATGAAGCTACAGTAGGATGCATGAATGGCTGCTCATACCAGGCTTAGCATGTTTCATTAGTTAGGTCCTTCTTGATTCGCAAAAGGATTTGATTTCAACCACATAGTAATCTATCTTGGCACCTTATACTGATGGTTGATTTGATCTTAAGCGAAAAATCAAGGAAGAAAAGAAAAAAAAAAAAAAAAGCCCCTTGCAGTAGCTGATTCATTTATACCCCCGATTTGCGAAAACAAGGACCTTCAAGACCCCTTCTGTGTAGGGTATATTCAGAATTACCCCTCGAGAAAAGTCATGCTTTGTAGCAGTCGTCTCTTTTTCTTGGCTGATAAAGTTTTGCGGTTGTAGAGCTTTAATTTGCCTGTCACGGAAGAAACAGTATTGTGATTGTAGGAGTTTGTGGGAGATGAAAAGTTGCTTAATGCGCCTTGCTCGGAATTCTAACCATGGCACTCCTTGCAGAGGTTCAGTGACATTCACTGTGATGTTTCCAACTTTAATCTCATCACAATCGCCAACTCTTTCATGTGTGTATCCACTCTTCAAACAAGCAAAGAAGAGTTGTTGCAGTGCTTTGGGTGGTTCTTCATCTCTGCCAAAGTTTGAGAGAAGTAGCATGTGGATTTGTTTAGTTTCCCCTGAGGAACAGACATCACTAAGGCAAGAGCCAATTAGAGCAGGCCTGCCACCTAGTTCTGTCACTCTATTGAGCCAGTCCTCTTTTGAAAAAATGGCAGACTATAGGAATTCGGCCTGTTGATCACTCGCACTAGGTTGGAGACTGGGGTCATGCGATATTACCGAACCCGACCAGACCCCTAATCGTCTACTAGAGGCGCATGACCCGAGTCCCTTAGAAGGGAGCGGCGTTCCAGTATATGAACTACCTTGTTCAAGAAGAACTGGCTGTAAATATGCATATATTGGATGCAGCTAGCATAGTCTCTACTGCTCATGACCTACACTCATTCTTAGCACTGTCAATCTATAATGGTCATCTGTCTTTCATGTCATATGCACTAGCAGGCTCCATATAGGCTCCCATGGAATGACTTCCCGTCCTTCTGTTTAATGGGGAAGATTATCGCCGTGGTATCCAGGGCCGACAAAATCTCGTATGCATACCAACATACGAGTGGCATAGTTTTGATGGATAATCGGGTTTGCTTTAGCCGCCCTACCCTTTTCTAGGAAAATGAACTACCACAGCACCAACCTTTTTTCCCTTCTCAATGTCTACATACGTGAGACGCGAGGCGAATAGGAAATTCCTCCATGTCCAGTCAACCTCTGCGGCATTTCCGTCCGTGTCCCGCACAGTAACTTTAATACCACTCATATTCTCTATAGGCACCACAATCGTATTATGTAGTCGTCCGACATAAGGGCTTTTCTGGAAAACCGCACCGTGAGAGGACGTCTCAGGAGATACTTACAACGACTTCATCTAATGATTATTAGGCGCGGTCATAGACATATTCGGGTATTCCACACCTCTTGATAGAGCCTCTTCGCTTCCTTTATCACGGGCGCAAATTCCTCTCTAAGATCGAACCTCGTCGCAGGGTCAGGAGACTCGGAGCTTGCTATAACCTTATGAGTCATTTCCACTATCGCATCTGCACATGGTCGTAGTGTATCTGAAGGTGATAAGGTTCTGACTGGATTGTTTAGTGATATTGACATTTCCGACATCCTGAGCGTATCCCGCTAGCGGCGCATATGTCGTCGGAGCTAATCGTGCCCCAACACTGTCAGTTACCTTGAGAGTCCATTTTAGGTATGTCTGCTTACAGTCCTTCCAGTGTTGGGCCTGGGAGTAGAGCTTTATCCGTGGATTTGTTGTGGGGATAAGCAGAAACGGAACATCGCGCGATGTTTTATCAGGGAAGAAAGGCCTTCCTAGTGAGGGGCTGTTGGGAGTTGCGCCCACATGCTGACGAAAGAAGTTCTGGTAGTCTCGTGACAAGCATCAACGGAACTAAACAATGCCGTGACCTCCACATTGCGGTGAGTAAAATAAAAGAGAGATCATGATAGATACATTAAAAGCAAATGGATTGCTGAGGGAGCTGGTTGGCTTTATACTGGCTACATGGATTCTGAAAGGAATGAATGAATGAATGGATTATTCCTCCGGCTGTGCGCAGCCTAAGGCTGCATGTAGCCTCCGCGCTGAGTATGCTGAGTCATCTACCTAAGCATGTGACAGATTCTGAAAGGTGGTGTTAAGGAGCCGCAAATATCACTGATACCTCAGGAGTTGATCAGCCACATGTGCACTGCCACAAAAAGCTGCTTGTCCATTCGCCGCCACCCGGCCTCCATTGACACAGACGACGGACATGTGGGTTTCTCCAGTAGACTTGCTGCGGAAGCATCTGCTCTTCAATCTGGAAGTGTTCCTTTTTTCTGGTTCGCATCATAGACTGTGGTGTCGAGCTACCGCGCAATGTCAAGGTGGCTCGCTTGCAGTCAAGTCAGGCAAAAACGTACGGTTTTCTAAACCAAAATACAACGAGGGGAAACAAGTCAATCATTTACTTCCCAAAGGAAGAGGAATCCGGGAATGGATCTGGTGAGAAAGCTTGATGCACAATCGCGACATATATCGATAGACGTGGGCCAGTTTCCTGGTGGGATTCGAAAACAGCAGTGTCCTTAACGGTTACAACTTACGTGCATCACCAGGAAAGCCATCCTCCTCCATACAAAACATGTGCTGGTCGTCGTATCTATCAGTCACGGCCTGATGTTGGGCACTTGAAAGGAGGCATGGCCGCATGGGGTGTGTGAAATAAGCGACTTCAGGCCGCCATCCAGCGTGTTCATTGCGCTTAGACAGTATGGCCGAGTTGGAATTTCACCTTAGAGATGCTCACTGCTATTCACTTCCAGGGGGAAGAAAAAGACCTTGGAACAGCCATTTGTGGATTGTTGCCCAAGGGGCAGAAGGCAACAAGGCTGAAAATACCAGACACAACTATTCCCTCATGATTGGTTGATATCATGTCCAACCAGAACCCATATGAGCCAATCATTCAGGGGAGCACTGGATAAGCACCGCCTTCGCACCTAAATTGCTCAGATAATGAGTTACTCATATGATGCGAAACTTTCTTTTCTCCAGGTAGGACCATTTCGCATAATGAGTATTTTTGAGAAGTTGGGTGCGTGCCATTCTGGGCCTGACGAAGGATCATAAGGCACATTTGAGAGCTTAATAGTATTTCATCCATTGCTGGAAGGCTGCAATTGAAGCCAGAATCTGATTATGTTAGGAGGGCCTATGGAGGTTGCAGACTGTGAAGATTCCAGAATTGTACCAGAATTGTAACATTTGTTAGTTTATAATACTGAACGGAATATACGCAGTTGTCAATTGTCATTACAATGAATACTAGTTCATGCCATAACCTCGTATGGCCTTGCTGCTCATGGACAATGGAGTTCCTGGGTATGTCAGCCCATGCAGGCACAATGTCAGAAATTCATGGAGTTGGCTGTATAAGTGCCACCATTGTGAATGCTCTTGCCAGCGATGAAGTTGCCAGTAAAGACTTGATGCATTGACAACAGGGGAGGTGCACCATGATGATGTCCATCCGTAGTTGGCCTCTTTGTTGGTCTCCATATCTTCAGTATACCTTTTGTGCAAGCTGCTGCTGTCGTGGCTGCATAATGTTGCCATCCTTTATTTTTATGGCTATCTGCATAGTCACACACCCCTTTTACCACGATGGTTGGTATATTCTCCCACAGTCCAGCCCCTTCCATTTCAAAGGCGATAACATGTTCCTGTGTAGCGATGCGGTCTCGATGTTGGGCAGACTTTATGACCTGGTCTCCGGAAGCTATTGCACCAAAATATATCCTCGGATCGTTTGAGATTCTTGGGGTTTTCTGCATTGAAGAGGGTGACAGTATTGGTTCGAATTTGCTCTTCGAGTGTAGCCACTTTGGTTTGTAGACTTGATATGAAGGCTCCGATGTCCTGGTTCTGTCTGCTGAGATTGTCCTGTGCTGTGTTTTTGCGAATGAAAGTATCTGAGTACTGTCGTCCAAAATCTGATTGAACAATCTGTGTGCTGATGACGATATCCCCCAAGGTAATTTCCTCTTTTCCACCGTCTACAAAAGGCACACCTCCACAGATGCCGACCAACAAGGCAAGACGAATATGGGGGAAACTTGAACGCAGATTGGCTGCAACATTGGCAGCTGACGCCTTTCCCATATGAGACATATGGACTAACACCACATGATGCTGGCCCAGCCGACCAATGGTATAGCTATTAGTATCTCCGTCAGATTTCTCGTAGTGCTGCTGTTCTTGCTCCCAGAAATGATCAAATAATGCCATCATGGCGTCTGCCTCAAGGCTCAAGGCGCAGATAATGGCAACTTCAAACGCAGTACAGTCTCGAGTTCGATTGTGAGTGTCAGAAGACATAGTCAACTATAGTCAGGGACTTAGCACTTGCGATCAGACAATCAACTGTGATAATAGGGCAGCGACTCAGATGGCCAGTGCAATTGCACAAGAAAGGAACAGAAGAATTAAATCAGAATCACACTGATTACCTTTAGAAGTGGCTCAATGTTCGGGGCTGGGAATGACTAGATATTTATTATTTAACTATACAACAATCGGGCTCAAGAGGGATTAACGTAAGACAGTATCTTACTTTTCTCTGCCAGGATGGCGATTGCTACCCCGCATGCGGCTGGTCTCAACACTTCAAATCATCTCTCTCCCGAATTGAGGTATCTACCTTGAGATGACAAAATTGACTTGAATGCCATCACTATATCCAACTTCATGCTTCAATAAAATCATCTATATCAATCAAGAGATAGCAGCAAGCTCGCTTAGAATCTCATCAGCCGCCTTCTCAGCTACCATGTAGGTAGACACAGCCGTGAAAGTACCCGGGATCTTGGGGTAAACGGAAGCATCAACGACACGGAGACCAGAGACGCCACGGACACGGAACTTGGAATCCAACACGGCCATGGGGTCGTCGTCAGCACCGATGGGACAAGTGCAAGAGGCGTGGTGGCCCCACGCGGCGTCCTTGACGTAGTTCTCGATGTCTTCCTTGGAAGTGACGGCAGCACCAGGGAGAACCTCGGTGACATTGACGAGTTGGCGCTTGAAGGCGTCACGGGCAAGCTCGATGGCTTCGTAGAGGGCAGTGAGATCGGCATCATAGTCGCCAACACCGGTGTCGAAGTAGTTGAAAGTAATTTTGGGGACGTCGAGGGGATTGGCGGACTGCAGGGCCACGGTACCGGCGGTGTTGCGGGGGTGAGCCTTCAGGATAGCCCATGTGAACCAGTTGTGTTCATCGGTGGCGTTGATGCTGTAGTCGGGGAAGTAGCCACGGAAGTTGACCGGGCCACCGAAGCAGAAGATGTCGAAGCTATCATCGGCAGTCACGGAGCTCTTGTACAGCATAGTTGCAGCGAGACCGGGGGACGAGTAAATACCGCGGTCACCGAGGATAGGAGTCTCCCATCGGTTAATGCAGGGGTCAGCCTCATCGTGGATGCTAAAGGTGCAGCCGTTCAAGCAGGAGAAGTCCTCCTCGATCTTGCCCTGTACGGAGATTTCGTAGTGGTCCTGGAGGTTGGTACCGACACCGGGGAGATCCTTGATGACCTTGATACCAAACTTGTTCAGCTCATCGGCGGGACCGATACCACTCAGCTTGAGGATTTGGGGCGAGTTGTAAACACCGCCGGCAACGATAACCTCACGGGAAGCAGTAGCGGAGCCAGGAATACCGGCAGAGGCGGTCTTTGACAAGGGGCTAGCCTTGTAAAGATGCTGGCCATCGAGGAACTCGACACCAGTAGCACGAGGCGGGTCAACAGTTTCATCGAAAGTCACCTTGGTAACATGGGTGTTCATGCGAACATCAAGAGGGTACTTCTTGGTGCCGTCGGTGTTCTTAGCATCCCGCACGGCAATAATGAATTCACGAGCACCATTACGGTGAGCGTCATCGGTCGAGATGGGGATTTGATAGTAGCCAGAAACGGTATCACGGGTAGTCGTATCAGCATTAGCATCGCCAGCCAGCAGGGTGGCAATGTTGATGACATTGTCAGTCAGGTTACCAAGAGCAAAGGCACCACCGGTAAGCATGCTGAGAAGTTGTGGGTCCTCGAGGACAATGCTCAGGGGAGCGGTCTCGGTCTGGAGCCATCCATCGTAACCATGACCCTCCATTCCGGGGAGCAGGTAGTGGTTCCTCTCCAGTTTGGCAAAGTACTTGCGCATATTGTCAGGCGACCAAGAGCTGTCGCCAGTCAAGGTTGAGATGTATTCAAAGTCGGAGTGGTGGGGGTAGACAGCAATCAAAGCATTGTGGGCAGTACATCCTCCGAGGGTACCTAAAGTGTGACAATACATTAGGATCTTTAGAACTGTTTTTCAAATTGAAAGTATCTTGCATACCAGTACGAGGGTAGAGTGTTCCCATCAGTGTCGAGCCTTCAGGAGGGTTCAGACCAGTATATAGTTCGCCACTGGGCGTTTCGTAGGTAGTCTTGAAATCACGAGCCTGGCGCTCATCATCGGCATAGTGGTGAACGAAGAAGTTCCATGCGAGCTTCTCATCCTCAGAGGCTCTGGCCGAGTAGGCAGGGATGGTATAGTTGAAGGTTTCACCCTGGTCATCACCGGCTTCAAGCAGCAGAGTCTTGTGGCCAGCCAGAGCGAGGCGAGCTGCCAGTGGACCACCACCAGCACCGGAACCAACCACGACATACTCGTAACCGGTGATATTGACGGCCTTGGCGACGCCAGCAGTGGCGGCCAATAGGCCAAAAAGACGAGGAATAATCATCTTCAAGATAAGGAATGGCTATGAGTGAGTGGTGAATCTAACGTGCCGGGATTCCATCAAAGCTTATATATCATGGTGGAATTTGTTTCACCCCTGAAATACCATAGTCCTGATAATCCATTCTGGCACTCCCTCAATTTTCCACTCTCGCTAAACGCCGTTGAAATCCGTTGAAGTTGTTATGCCGCGGCTGTGGGGAGACTCTCGCTCATGGACTTGTGGATAGGGTCCACCCGCCGACAGCTCGTGTCTAGCCCGTTTCAAGCAGCAATCCCCGAACCATCGTCAATAAGTTTAATTTGTACTCTGCAGAGCTCACCTGCCATCCCTGTTGATCTTCAACGGGGATCCACATCAGGCGTCGGTGATTGGTCCATTCGAGACCAGAGTAGGATCCGAGCACCCTCTATGGGCTGGTGGACCTGCTACACCGGGTTGGCCACTGGGTGGTATCGAGGGAGTTTGCGGAGCACTTGAGTTTCTTGCTCAAGGCGACGAGAAGGAAGGTACTAGGGAGTCGGTAACACCTTCAGGACCCTAAGCCCCAGGCCCCGGGCCCCTTTGCGATTGCACAGGATGTAATCTCCCCATAGGTTCAATGATAGACTTAGGCCGTCCGATGTCCGATTGTTCAGCGGTCTCGAATTTCGTCGACTGGCTGTGAGTGGGAATTTTTCCCATGCGGGCACGCTATCCTGTATCGAAACTAGAGCCTGGTCAACCATGTGAAAATACCTGGAAATAGCTGCGAAAATATTGACTAGTATGGAGTCAACAAGCTGATAGGTCAGTTGTGCCAAGAGGTTGCGGACAAGGTTTTTTCAGGGGCGAATCCTGCTGGCCAGATTCACTCATTCTTGAATTGGAAGAGTCATTGACTACGCTAACTATCTTCTCTCTTAGTTGATTCAGGTCTTGCTTTTTAGGGGATTCATGGCCCCTGAGTTGGAACAATCAACACAGCACGTAAGAAATCATCTGGCGAATCTCACAAGAGCCTTGATTCTCGACCACACAACAGAATCACTAGTTCCTTGGAGTCCTTCCACCGTCACAGATGCCCGGGACGCAATAGCTACTATCCTCAAACATAGCCAGCAATTCTTCCTGCCACCAATCCTTACCATCTCTAATCCTTATCACCTCAAATCCGTACCACTTACCACCTCCAATCCTTACCACCTTCAATCCTTACTGTCGGAACATATTCACTCTTGCCACTATGGCCATGCCAATCATTGGCATTGCCTGTGGCCTGAGTATGCGCGCAGCGCTACTCATGTAACGTAATCAACCACCGAACCGCGGATACCACCGAACCGCGAATTTTCGCCGCTCTCTCAAAATATTTGAATACACAAGTATCAACGCGTGCTATCCCTATCAATTTATATCAATGTCTCAATCCAAAGAGGCCCGCATGCAAATGGCCATTTCTGCATATAAAAATCAAAAAATTAAATCAAAATCAAAAGCTGCTGAGGTATTTGGGGTTCCTGAATCTACCCTTCGTGAGCGGCTTGTTGGGGTCAAACCACGTACAGAAACACGCGCAAACGGCCACAGAATGACAGTTATTGAAGAGAAATCTCTTGTTAAGTATCTCCTAGATGCAGATAAGCGAGGATTCTCAATTCGGCCTGAGTTTTTGCGTGGAATGGCACAGATTCTGCTGCGAGCGCGTACTCATGATCCTACTACAACCCTTGGTGTCAACTGGGCATATAAGTTTGTTAAACGCCATCCAGAGCTGTGTACAAAATATAACTGACGCATATCTTATCAGCGTGCAAGGCAGGAGGATCCAAAGGTTATCAAACAGTGGTTTGAAACTGTACGCGAAACTATCCAAGAGCATGGTATACATGAAGATGATATCTGGAACTTTGATGAGACTGGCTTCGCAATGGGACTCTGTACTACCTCAAAGGTTATTACTGCAGTGGAGCGCAGTGAGAGACCTCGCAGAGTTATCCAGGGGAACCGCGAATGGGTCACAATCATTGAGTGTGTGAGCTCAAAGGGGATTTCTATACCACCAGCAGTTATCTTAAAGGGGAAAGAACATCAGGCTGCTTGGTATCAAGAACCTAATATCCCCCTGGATTGGAAGCTTACAAATAGCACCAATGGCTGGACAACAGATGAGATAGGTCTTAAGTGGTTAAAGCATATCTTTAACCCTTTTTCTAAACTGCATTCAACTGGTGCAAAGCGGCTACTTATTCTTAATGGCCATTCAAGTCACCAAACTGCGGAATTTGATGATTTTTGTAGGGAGAATGCAATTATCTGTCTTTGTATGCCTCCGCATACATCTCATCTTCTTCAACCCCTAGATGTTGGGGTCTTTGGGCCAGTCAAACGCGCATACGGAAAACTAGTTGAGGGGATGATGGTGGCCGGGAACAACCACATTGATAAAGAGGATTTTCTACACCTTTATCCTCCTGCACGCGAAGCAGTCTTTATCCAAAGGAATATATGCAATGGCTTTGCAGGAGCAGGTCTTAAACCATTGGATAAAGACCGGGTTCTTGAGAAAATCACCTTTCAACTTCGTACGCCAACACCACCACCACTTCTTACTGATGGCTCAATCTCATCTACTTTTCAAACACCTCAAAATCCTCGCCAACTTAATCATA